>NC_081368.1:60537199-60847166 GCF_030684315.1 Stegostoma tigrinum
GTGATATTGTGGTCTTACAGCTAGTTTTTTGGTGTTACTAAGCTTCAAACACCTGGTTCAATAGAACCCACATATCTGTGATGTATGGTACATTGGCTAACATATATATAAATCCACAAACCACGTTATGCTGGCAGCAATGGAACACAAAAAGCTAGTCAAAACAGTTAGTTACTGGTAGTAAGTGGATGCTAAAGTTGAAAAGGTGACATGTTTTTCATCTATCAACCTGAGTGCTGAAGTGAAATAACCGCAAACAAAATTAAGGCTACAAATCTAACTGTACACATCTCTCTCTTTCTCTCTTTCTCTCTTTAATAAGAGAAAGAAGCAAGCATGAAAGGTTACAAAAAATTGCAAGAGTTTTAAATGATCTGGGAGGACAAGTCCAAAGCACTTCTCAAGAAAATACAGCACAAAAACATTGAAAAAAATAAATAAATATTTTGCACAGTGAAGAGTCTTTGTCCTGATGATGGTCAATTCTGCCATTTTAATTTTCCAAATTGTGAAAATCAAATAAAACTTTTTTGCCATCATCACTCCTTTTTGCTGCAGATGTTACCTACAGGGAGAAACGTGTTACAAACTAGCAATTTTGAGAGGGACAGAAACATCTAATTTTAAAAATATATGAGTAGAGCAGCCAAGGAAAACACAGAAAGCACTACACTGATATGCTGTAAAATGCAGTGATAACTTAGAGAATAAAATAATAGAAAGCGAATTCATAACCATGGATTGACAATCTAGTGACATTCTGTCAGAGCTTCGGTTGTTTAAAGAAAACATTTTTCTGCCTTATGGTTCAACTAATAACTAACAAAGAATGAAAGACAATCAAACAGCTTTTCTGCTTTGAATATTGAAGCATTATAAAAAAATAAGCCACCCTCAGGTGACTGTCTCTGTGATGTTTGCACATTCTTCCCATGTCTGTGTGGGTTTCCTCTGGGTGCACTGGTTTCCTCCCATGGTCCAAAGATGTGCAGATTAAGGGGATTGGCCATGGTAAATTTCCCATAGTGTCCAGGGATATACAAGCTCGATGGGTTAGCCATAGTAAGCACAGGAGTATAGTGATAAAATGGGGGGGCAGTGGTTGGCTTCAGTTAGGATGCTCTTCAGAGGGTCAGTTTAGGCTCATTGGGCTAAATGGCCTGCTTCTGCACTGTAGGGGTTCTATGACTCAATAAGTAACATCCTCCAGTGTTTTTGATGATAACCATACAAATTCTGACAATAATTCTTTATTTTCGAATTTTAAAAGTTCAACTTATAGTTCAAACCAATTTAAGGGTACAGAAGCTTGAGTTTGTGTTCTAAACAATAGCCATGTGAAACAATCAACCAATTCATAAGAGCTGTGAATCCAAAATGTATGGAAAATTATATCATCAAAGTTAACTTAGCTGAACAGTTGATGAAAGACTGATACACAGCCAGAAGAATGTTCAAAGCAATTGCTACAGGACAGCATTTTCTATAAGTACGCATATCTGGAACAACTATAGAAGCTATCAATAGGTTTAGTGGAGCCTCTACCTCTTGTGTGAGTTGTGGCCTCTCCCATCCATAAAGTCATTGTCCAACATTTAGTAACATATGCAAGTGATGTTCCACAAGAAGACTTGGACTAAAATGTGTAAGGTATTGAATCATTGAGAGAAGCTCAACGTACAAAACAATGTAAACCGTAGCATGTAAATAAGAGCTAACCAAGAAACTGAGTCAAAGAAGCTTCTGAAGTTCTATCCATGGTACCCAAGCATCTGAAAAAAGCTCAGAGACAGCTACAAAGTGCAGATTGCATAGCCCTGTCAGACATAGTCAACTTGACAGTTCCACTAATGACCATAAACATCCTGTCAACATTTTTCTGATCTGAGATGATCAACTTACAGCTCAAATCAATTTCAAAATAAATAGGCTTAAAATAGATGTGGCCACAAAAGGTAAGGCACTTACCTCCATTCAAGTCATATATCCCAACAGGAAAGGACAATATGACCAAGCGTCAAGACTGACATTGGGATCAAAGTAAATATGCATTATACGGGAAACTGGCGCAACATTGTGTAGTTAACAAACAGTAGGCTAACTGCTTATAACAGGTCCGATGTATTGTCCATGTCAAATGTTGATACAGAACTGGGGTGGACAACTGAAATCTTTCATATTCCTTAATGATGGCCCTCAAAACAGTGACCTATTAATTTGTATGTGTATATATGTTAGCATGATCTACAAGGTGACAAACACATCAGTTGCATCACAAAACACTCCAGACACTGACATTGAGACTGTCGATCACCTGACTAACCATTCCCCAGCTAAGTTTGATGCTATAAGCAACTTCAAAGGTGATGCAGTGTTACCTTTTGAAGATGCAAACCAACCGAGCATCAGTCCTCTTCATAAATCTAACATTTACATTCATGAGAAGTGCAAAGTGAAAATGGATTTTGTAGTACAAAACAACATCATTCACCAAGACAAACATCGCCCTGGTTTGTGCAGTTCCATTCCTTGTGTTTTGAGGAAAGATTGACTATGTTTACATTCAAGCTGACTTCAAGGTGATGTCTGCAGTTTTTTAAGCTTGATGTCAAGAATATAGCTTTCCCCAATGTTAATGGAACTAACATCTCTCAGAACAAGTTTTGGTGTATGCTGCTTCCTCAGATTACCATTTGAATTATTCATTAGCCAGGACATGTTCCAACAACACATGGATAATATCATTGAGAATCTTCCAGGTTGTCTCTCCATCACAGAAGACATTGCAGTCCTCAGAAGCACTAAACATGTGGATAACAGAAAACACCATCTGTTCATAACAGTAGCAAGGAAACTTGGTCTTGTTTCCATCTGCAAAATCTGTCAAAATAATGAGTGAAAATCAAATTCTTCATTTGAATCCACTCCTCATATATTAGGCCTCATCCTACTGAAATAGAAGACATGCAGAAATACCTACATTGCCAAATAAAGGTGCCTCAAATATTTCAATTTTTGTTGAGCTTACAATAAGTAAATCCCCTGCAATATCTTCTCTACCAAAACACAAAATACATTTGAGTGGCACAGCAGGATCATACGGCACCCATAGCCCAGAGATCAATGGGTTGAAGCCTTTGCTTTTTGAATGTTCCAATGTACTGCATCTGTGACCATTATTCGGGGTAAGATGATGGCTCAGTGGTTAGCATTGCTGACTCACAGTGCTAGGGGACCAGGATCGATTTCACCCTTGGGTAAATGCCTGCTTGGAGTTTGCACACACTCCTTGTGCCGACATGGCTTTCCTCCCAGTACTCTGGTTTCCTCCCACAATTCAAAGATGGCCAGGTTGGATGGATTGGCTGTGGTAAATTGCCATGTGTGCAAGCTAGATGGATTGGCCATGGAAAATACAGTGGTGGGGCAGGGTGGAGTGGGTCTTTGTAGGTTCAGTGTGGTCTTGACAGGTCAAATGGCCTGCTTGCACACTGCAGGGATTCTATAATAGGGCATAAAATCACCAACATATTTTCTAACCTACCACCCTGTAATTATTTGCTTCAATATTATGATCCATCCAAGATTGTCAGTTAAGTATCAGACGAGCTCCAGAAAAGCTCAGAACATGCCTAACACTGGATAGGACTGCATAAAACAAGGTAATTTTGTTTAGTTTTATGGTACTTACTGCAGCTCAGGCTAATCAATCCATTGTCTGAATATGAAATGTAAACTCTATTTTTGGGATACAATTGGTATCCATACTGCAAGCATTCCGTTGCTAATCAGTGATCTGCCAAAAATCTCTCAAGTGCTATTCCAGGATTACAATATCTACTTATGAAGATGCAAGCGTACAATTTAGAGCTATAATACAAACCACAATGCCAAATGATTATCTCCAATGCTTTTATATGACTTCCAAACTCCAAAAAGGTCTACAAGTGGACAGTACAGAATCTGATCCAGAAGATTGCTTTATTGTTGATCTCAAATTTTGTTCATAGTGGAAAGAGCAGATTTAGCAAGTTATGTCAGAGAATGACCAGCCACTACAGCTTGGGTACGTCATCATGGACGTGGCCTAAACACATTCAACTGATTCCTGAGCTAGGATGATCTTTCTTGCGAGATGAAGTAGGACTATTTAAGAAAGTAACACTCAATGAGAAACATGCTTTAGCTCCACAGACTATATATGCTAAATCATATACATATGGATTATACTGGCACTAAAATAAAGCTGAGAGCTTGATGTTTAAATCCATCTATTGGCCCAGGAATCGCAGGAAAAGAATCAACTTACCGAGTTGTGCGAAATAGATCAATTCTGCTAAGATCAACAACTGAAAAAAACTTTCCATTTGAGATTCTTTCTGAGCTGTAATGCAAAATATTGACTGACATTTTTCATGCCTAAGGACAGGATTACATCTGTCGACTGACTATTGCACCAAATTCCCCTTATAACAAATTAAAAGTCACACCAAAGGAATAATTCTGGAACATTAACCATCACATTCAAAATGTTTGGTCTACATCAACAAATTGTTCGTAGTAACAGTCCACAGTATACTAGAACGCCCTTCCAATTCAGGCACAGGAAGTAGGGTATTCAACCTATTATTTGTTCTCCTCATTGAACCTCAATCTATCTTCATTGAAAGGCCTCACAAAATGCACTACATGCACCATAAAATCTATTATCACATGGAACAAACATTTAAGCAATATCCGGTTGTTTAAAAGGCTGTCAATTCAATTTGCTCCTTTTCTAATGTTATTGCAGAGGCTTGGTAAAATAGAATGGCTTGTTGGGCCTTTTAGGTAACATTTAAGAGTCAACTACGTAACTGTGGATCTGGAGTCATCTTTCGTTCAGTCCAGGTAAAAGGTGACAAATTCCCTAAAGGGCATTAGCAAATCAGATCAGTTTTTATGACATTCACAGAGACTCTCACAGACATTATTACCAATATTAGCATTAATTAAATTTAAATTCCACGAGCTACCATAGGGATTTCTTATCAAAGCATTAACCTCAGTAACTGGCTAATGATAGTACCAGTACACCATTGAACATGGGCACTTCACATTGTCCTCCACTTTGTAATTAGAATAAGGCCATAAGGTGTAGAAGCATAAATAGGCCATTCAGCCCACTGTACCTGCTCCACCATTCAATGAGATCATAGCAGCTCTAATAATCCTGAACTCTACTCTGCTGCCCTTTTCCCGTTATCCTCAATTCCCTTAATGATTAAATATTTATCTATCTTAGGCTTCAATATACTTCACTGCCAAGCCTCTACAGCCCTCTGAAAATAATTTCTAGCATTATATGTTATAATTTTAGGATTGTATGATGGAGCGGTCAACTTTATTTTTTTTGATTTCAGAAGCAGTAGCAAAAAATTCTGTAATACAAGGAGAGTAACATGTATTGAAACAGTTAAGTGAAGCAATTGTTACAGTGACAAGTAAATGCACATTGATGTACATTCAACCATTGTTCCTGGAAGTGCATTCAGCATTTCACAGCTGAAACGTCTTTGTTATCTAGTAAACAGTACCACACTAACTCATAGTAACAAAACAGTACGCTTGTTTCTGTGATCTATATTAGCTGGATCCACTGAAAATCAACTTTTTATTTCACTCCAATAAACCAAACACCTGAAAATATTTAAGCTTGAATGGTTATTCCACTGTTTGTGCATGTTAATTAAAGCTCTTACTGAGCAAATAGAATGCAAGTAGGTACCCAAGCCCAAATTCTTGCTAAACAATTACATCCCTTCTAGTCTGTTTTAGAAAGAATGGCTATTGGCAACCTTCCAGAGAAGGACCACAAGCATACTGATCAGTACTGCAAGTGAAGGAATGACAGTCTAATTTTCTGACTCCATGTCCTATACTCTGGCCCTGCCTTAGAACCATTTCACTGACATTTCCTATAAGCGGGAAGTTCGAACTGACTTTCTTCCTCAAGAGTCCTACATCTGTAACATTCCGTGTGCTCTTCAAAATCTGCAAACCGGGCAATTCAAGTTGACCTTTAATTTTGGGAATGGAGACCGGAGCTCAAGAAGTTCTTTGTTACATTGAAAATAATGTGAAAACTGGACAGCAATGAACTGACTGGATGGCAAGAATGTCTTCAGTAAGATAATTGACTACAAGCCTTCAAATGTGTGGATTTCTAATGCTTAATGTGATTGTGCCAAGTTGCACTCTCCTCTATTTTTAAACTAGGTTCGTTGAAAGCAAATGGGTGATTATCTCAGCTAAAATAGGGCAGAGAGTAAACTTTGATGGAAGCATATCCAGCATTTGTATGATAACAGAGCTGGCAGTAATTTCCAGGTTATGATCTCATTATCTCCAAACAGCAATCCTTATTGCCATGGCAGTACAACCACTTTACACTGAGATCCCTCAAAATGACAGACTAAAAGCCAGAAGTTTTGTTTTGTAAGCATCACTGTCACACAGATTCCTTTATTCAACTTGCATTTAGTTTTTACAGCACAAAGTTGTTCAATGAATGTACTTACAGAAACTGTGTGCAGCTATTCAGGCCTGAATGGCCCCACACCGAGCTCTCGGCTGTGAAAAAAGTGCCCAGAAGAAAATCCTCTTGGCAGATGTAGATTGAAGCTGCTCAAGTTGCAAGGATATGCAGCTGACATACTAATTATATGGACTGTGGAAGAAAATGAACTACTTGTCTCCTCTGAAAAATTTACCACTATCTACCGCACAATCAATCTTAAGAGAAAAATCCACAGTAGCAATCATCTTCTTGGACACAACCATTACTGTCAGGGAAAAAAATTGCTTTATCTATGTATTATAAAGCCAACAGATTTTCCCAAATGCCTCCATCATGCAAGCCTTCACTCTGGACACATTAAGCAGGCTACCATATATTACCAAATGCTGAGACCTAATTATGTATTTCTCAGAATCACCAAGAGCAATATTGACCTTGAGCAATTTAGGAGCAAATGTTTTGAGTTGAGGTTATGCACTTAAGCTTGAAGACAAAAAGAAAAAAAAAACAATTTACCATACTTCAAAGTTTTCTTTAAATAAAAATTTGATGCTGGTCTCAGATGATTCGAATGTTATAATTTTGTTGTGCAGAATTTATTCTAATGGCTTTTGCATGGCCTCAGCAACTCAGACACCACTTTGTACCACAATGTTTTTGAAAGTTTCAGGCTCTCCTTATAATTTGCAATCTCAATTCTGACTCAATATTCATCCTGTTCTCCATCAAAGGTATTATCAACTTGCCATGAACTATTACACATCTTCAAGGTAATTCGTTCTAATCTCAAATGCTTAGATTTATCGATTGTACATAAATGCAATTTTACGCTTGTATTTGAAGTAGGAGTCAAATAATGTGTTTTAATTTACATCACTCGTTCATCTCAGAAAAATGTTCTCTCTCAATCTTCACAAGCATGTTGCACCTCTTTCTCCGATTTTATCATCCATCTTGAAAACATACCCTTATGACAAAATGTCAGTCTTATTACAATTGAAAAATAAACAATATTACTAATCCAAAGGAGTAGATATTTAGAAATTCCTTCATGGGAGGTGGGCATCACTGGCTACAGCAACTCATATCATCATCTTTACCTTGAGGACAAAATCAGCATAGTACTGAAGAAATGATGCAGCTCAAATGAAGTGTTAAACCATATTTGCTTGCTCAAGTGGCCATGAACTTAGGAGAGGCAACAGCCTAGTGATATTATCACTTGACTATTAAACCAGAGATCTAGGTAATGTTCCGGGGACGAGTGTTCAATTCCTATCGTGGCAGAAAGCAGAATTTGAATTCAATGAAAATCTGCAATTAAGAGTCTAATGATGGCCAGAAATCCGTTGTCAATTGTCAGGAAGAGAATTGCCATCTCGTTCACTAATATTCTTTAGGGAGGAAAATATGCCATCCTTACCTGGTCCTGTGACTCCTGATACACAGACGGTGACTCTTTACAGCCCTCTGGGCAATTAGGAATGGCTAATAAGTGCTGGCCTAACCAGAGATGCCCTCATACTGTGAATGAATAAAAGAACTATCCCAATGATACGAGTTGCAGAGGACCAGCAGAACTCACCTGATGCTTAGGCCAACATTTGTTCCCCAATCAGTATGGTCAAAAGTAAAAAGAGACATTGTTTCTTTCGCTTCTTTTTTTGTGGTATCTTGCTGTGGACCAATTAGTTGGCAAGTTGCCTAGCAAACAAAAGTGACTACATTTCAAAAGTAGTTAATTGGCTGTGAAGTAGCTTGAGAAGTCTTGATGTACACAGCAATGGTTCATAAAAATATTTTTTTCATCCAAACCGAATAGAGAGCAAATAATTCCTCCAATTTAAAATTAACTGTTGTATGTGCAATTTAAAGCACTCATTTGTGGTTCTGTTGAGAGAATGAACATTAAATAACTGATGCAAGAGAGGCTACTTCAATATCATCACCCTTTGTAACTTAAAAGAAATTAAAATCATAGGATTGATAACAAACAGAGCAGGAAAGAAGTGATGATTGCATGACAAATAGAATGTTCTAAAACTCCTGACAATAAGCAGATCGGGTTATAAAACTAAATAATGCTAATTTAAGGTATTATTGACACATACATTTTGGGTTCTCAGCAAATTACATTCAACATTTCATCAGGCCTGGAAATAATGAAATGTTGATGTTTCTTTTCTCTACACAATCAAAAACTTTCAGAATGGATACTTCTCACTAGCTGAAAGCAATCAACAGCTACTTTGAAGAAAACATTTGCAAGTCACTTTAGATCAGATGTTAGTGAGAGACTGCTTTAAAAAAAAACAGAGCAACATAGAAATGTTTTTAAAATTAAAACTTTAAGGAAAGATTTTCTCTGGTGGGGGGCTGAACAGAAATGTTCTGTGTATTAATCAGTACCCTGCAATCTGGTCAGGACTTGAAACTCAAATTTTACATTTCTATTTAATTTCAAACAGTGTCACGCTGTGACATCATGACTGAATGACAGGCGACTGCTGACATTCTCACCATAACAGTCAATGGCTGTTCATTTTACACTGAAAGGACTGAGTCTAAAATTTGCTTTCCTGTGAAGATACAATGATAAAAGTTAATTAATATTGGTAACTCCAGGCAAGAAAACATCCTGTGTCAGAAACCTGGAGTTTTCTTTTAATAATTGATTAAGTACAGTCTCTCAAAGAATCTCATCGATATGTATCTGTTAAATCTTTTACATCTGCATGCATTTCCTGTCTGGTAGCTGGCAAACTTCAGGACTGATTGTGTCTGTGTGGCAGAGACACATCTCGCAAAACATAAATGTTTCTTCATTCTCAAGTATAAACTGGAGCTTGAATACATAGTCGGTTGAGACATTAGGCAGAATTTAAGAATCAGTGGGGAATGCATCCCACCGTTCATGCCAGCTCAACACCCAATTAACAGTACAAAGCAGCTCTGTAATCTCAGACAGCAAGGCCAGGGAACTAAATGCTGTTGACAGATTCAAATTATTAGACTGGGGAGGTGCTCAGTGAGATCTTGTGTATGGGTATGGGGCTGAGGGTTTTATGTCCTTGACAGAGATGCCATGAGAGAGGGAACAGCCACAGGGTGCAGACATTGGGAGGGGTTTCCAATGTGAATACAGGATCTTTAAGAAGGTGACTCCATAAAATTGCAGGCAGGCTGTGGACTCGCACGTCTTCACTATGTGCGGCTCAGAAAGTGGATAGCGTGCTCGCACAGATAACTCATGCCGAAAGTAAGGGTGAGTTCCAGATTGTTATTGCATTGGAAGCAGAGTTTTGTTGAGGAAGTAGAGATGTCCTCACTGACCTGTAGGTGATAAATGGATTATTGTTCATCAAACAGTGGTACCACCCAAACATCTTTAGCAGATATTGAGAGTGCCACTTGAAATTCCTATAACAGGATTCTACAATTCTAAGACATAAGGGTACACTGAAAACGCAGGCATTGATAAATATTTTACATAGCCAAGACTTCATACAGGCATAGAGAGTTCTGAAAACAACATAATTCCACATATAATCAATCCTGTGCCTTTGATTCTCATACCAATTTTTGAAGAATTATTCAATCAGGTGTAAATAGATTGTATAGGTCCATTACCAAAATTGAAAGCAGACTATCAGAACATCCTTACAACTATTGATATGGCAACCCAATACCCAGAAGCTGTTCCTCTGAGGATAATTGCAGCTGGTGTAGCAGTAGGAAAGTTAACTTGGATTTTTAGTTGTTATGAACTATCAATCGAGAAACAACCTGATCAAGGTTCTAAACTTTATGCCTAAAACTTTCCAGGAAAAAATTAACAATTTGTGTATAAAACAATAGAAGTCAACTCTGTAACATTTGCAAACACTGAGCTTTGGAGAGAAATTACTAGACTTGCAAAACCATGATTAAGACAGACCGATGGGATTTGGGCAAAAGATTGCATTTCTTACTGTCTGCCAGATGAACCTACTGGATTTAGTACATTAAAATTGATTTATGATCATCAGATTAGAAGTGCGTTAAAATTGACTAGGAAGAAATTCTTGAATGAGAAAGATAAATCCACAATGTTGGATTGCATGTCCATGTTTCTAGAAAGATTCACAGGAACATGTAGGATAACAGAAAAACATTTGAAAGTTTCACATGCAAAAATTAAAGCGTGGACAGATAAGCATTCAGTAACTAGAACATTTCACATGGGAAATGAAATGTAGTATCATTGGCTCTCCAAGGTGAACTTCTGACAGTGAGATTCAGTTGTTCATAAAAATTAGTGAGAAGGTTTAGGAAAGTGACTCACCTGATAAATCCCCCTGACCAGAGGAAGAAGAATCTCACAGCATGTATGAAGGCTCTAACTGAATTTCTTATTCCTAAAAATAAATGAGAAATTATGAGATTTTTAGGAATGTGCTTTACTGGAAATTTGTAGTAGCTGAACCTTTAACAAATTTGAGAAATAAACACACAAAAGTGAGAAAATGAAGGCATGCTTAAGCCTCGAAACACACTTTTCAAAATGGTGATTGATGCTAATAGCTAGGGGCTATATATTGCTTCTTGCAGGGTGATGAGTCAGAATTGGAAAGGTTATTGCAGTACTACTCCAGGAAACTAAAACACCTTCAGAAGTAGTACTCTGCCATAGAAAAAGAAACTTTTAGATTGTTGTTGGCTCTTTGCAAAGTGTCTAGACATAGACAAAGTATATATTAACATAATAACAAGAAAACACTAATTTACAGAGATTATAATTGACTGGCCTTCATTGAAAAGTTTAACCCTTGAAATGTGAGACTTTTCAGACAGAATCTTTTGTTTGAATCAAGTAATATAAAGATTGTCCATATTATGAAAAGATAACGTAATTGCAAATCCATTATCCCGAGTGGAAAATGTTGGAATAGGTTGAAAGTTTTAGAAATGCTAAGATTGTACAGGATTATATAAGATGGGTAGAGTTTGTGTATCACATATCTTGTGATGAAATGCTTCTTTGATTTCACATTTGGCATTTCATCTTATAACAGTGGAGACATGTAAAATGCTTCTTTTTAGCTTTTTCCTGTATTTTGATTGTAGCTTGAAATGGGAAAAAGGTTGTTTACATAACCAAGGATTATAAAATGGATTGTTTCACTTATTAAAAGTGAGTGACCTGATACCCATTGTAGGTGCTGCTTACACTGCTGCCTGATCAAACATTTAGGGGGATGGACAACTGAAGAGTTGGAACCAATAACTGTGCATAAAAGGAACAAATTGGCCAGCAACTAGTAGCTGATTGGTCTGTGGAATATTGACCATTTGCTATTGGCAAAGTTCTTCTGCCTGCCAAGAACTGTGCGATTGATTCCCGGGTAGATCAATAGCTTATGGATCTAAAGGTTCGATCAGAAGCTATTGGACCTCTGGAAGGGAAGGTGCTGTTCTTTCCTTTCCAATAAAAACATCACAAACCTGAAGAAAGCCAGTTCATTTCATCTCATCCATTGCTGTAAGGTGCCAATTTTAAGCAATAACTCAGAAATTTGATAAATGAGAAGTAGTGACCCGTGCCTCCTGTAAGCAAGTGAAAGGACCTGAAGAAGGAAGATAGAGAAGCAACAAGTCCTGCCAAACTAAAAGGATCACCTCAGTGAATGCTGTCAACAAGGACAATTGAGCTACCCTCCCTGCTTTTCCCTCTATTCATAACACACTTTTTTTGTACCTGCCGGTGTGTGTGTAGAGTGAGTTTTATGAGATTATAATTTTAAATAGCAGAAGTGCATGTCAACAGTTCTTAATTGCCTGCCTGTTGCTAAAATCTCTCGTTGCAGTAAATCGCTATTCTGGTCAAATACAAAAATCTGGTCTGTGCTGTTTGTAAACTGACATCTAAATGTCCGGCAAATTGGGGAATTCTGCATTTTATAAAATCTTTAATTTTTGTGATGACTTTGGGAATAACAGGGCTTGATTTCCAGTGTGTTACATTACTGAGGTGCAACAAAAGGCATCAAATTATTGTGCAAGAGCTGACAATGGATATGCAGCTACTGTAGCAATACATTTTCACATGTGATTTTAGCCCAGTGTACTTGGTGTAACTGCTTTCATGAATTCAGTAAAATGTGCCACCTTCCCTTACATCTGATTCTAGGTAATGTACATAGCATTGGGTCTGAATGGTGTCTCTTGGCAAGCTTTGTAGAACTGTGTAGAGTATTTCAGATTGCCAAGTAGAGTAACTCTCTTTTTCCTCCCCTCCACACTCCATCCTGCCCCGTACAGTACCTCTCTCACTTCACTAGTCACCCAAAAGTGCTGAATATTTGTGCTATTCTGTCCAACACATTGCTTTTCCTCATTTATTTTTTAGCTGTCTTGCAATTCTTTCTTTCCACTTTCATGTGCAGCTAATAGTTTGTTCCCCAATTTGTCATGCAGCAATTAAAGCGTTGCAGGCTTTTGGGATTTTCTCCCTGCAATTTGATCGACCATCTTATAATTCTTGCATGAGCCTTGGAGCAATTATTTCAATTAGACAACTCCAGCAATTGTTTGGAAACCAGCTCAAGCTCTCTGATGAAGGGTCTAGGCCTGAAATGTCAGTTTTTGTGCTCCTGAGATGCTGCTTGGTCTGCTGTGTTCATCCAGCTTCACACTTTGTTATCAAAGTAATTTAATCCTGGTATGCACATAATGAATTATATCTTGTGAAAAAAGACATCTTCATCCAGTGCAAGGTGGACATAGTTTGGTTGGAATCATATAGAAACATGAAACACAGACACAGTGTAACATTCCCCCACACCCAGTTGGATTGCCCTGTCACTGTCTCTCTAGAGTTTTGCATTGGTCTATCAGAATTTCTAGCAGCAATAAAGCATTCTGTTCCCTTAGAGCTTACCAGCTCCTGGTACACTCTGATAAGGACAAGAGAATATGCATGGATCTCCATGTATTTGAACATCAACTGCTGCCTTGATTACCATCCAAATTTTGATAAACACATTGTTTTTCAAATTAATATTCATTTTCATGCAGGACATTGCGTTCAGACACTCCAATAAGGGAACTATCAGAATTCTGTACAGTAATAAGCAGTGTAAAATAACTGTACAACTAATTATAACATCATATCACCAGTCTGTGCCTGTCCTGTAAATGCCAAGGGATGTCAGCATATGTTTGATTTCATGAACTTCTGCTAAGACATGGGATAGTAGTGGGTGAGTAGATAGCATGCACACCTGCTCAAGACAAACCTGTCACCTCGGCCCCTCCTGACATCTGGGGTCCCTCTTCACTAGGGCAGATGTTGCAGTCCCTCTTAATTACTGATGTCTACTGATCATCAGTTTACAATTGGCTACATAGTTACACACAGAGGAGACAATTAGTAAACAGAATCTCTGTGATAAGCACTGTTGTGGTTTCGCTATGTGACAGTGGTCATCAGAAGTTGATAAAACTGCCATCTGTGTGGAAGTTGATGTGCGTCCCTTCTGTCATTTACTGTTTGAAGTATCATGTCAAAGAAAATAAAGAATAAGGTTGGTGCCATCAAACATTTTTGCTCAACACCATTTGAAATAGCGAAGTTGTCTGAGAGGGCTCCATTCTGCTTGACCTTTTTTGGCTTTCGGTAGTGAGACACCTTGGAGGTTGCCTTAATCTAGAAATTACCTTCTAAAATCATGCACAACTGGCTATATCAGATTCCTTCATGTGGCCTACAAAATTAGTACTTATTTCTTTTGAGACAGAAAATATCTTTGACTTCATTATTAGCCTGAAGAAAATGCAAGTTGTGTACCAATTCCTCCGGCAAGGAAATTACGGTCCAGGGCAGATCAGCATTGGCAGCAGCAACTTCAATGCAACAGAATAATTTCTCTGTCTGAGTAGCGTTATCTCAAATGAGCCACTGTCAAATAGGATATAGGTATTCGACTGTCCAAGGTCAATAGCTCCTGTGGCCACCTTTTGAAGGATGTGTCATGAGAGTATTCATTCGACATCCCTATCAAAACTCAAGAATACAGAATGGTCATCATTGTCACTGCCTTCTGTGAGTCACAATCATGGATTCTGTACAGGAAACAAATAGGGTTGCCATAAGCAATGTTGTCTTTCCATCATGACGATGATCATGAATATCAAATACAGGGCCAATCCACAAACAAAGATGTCTCCCAAAGAGTCGATCTTCCAGCATTGATTGCATTCTTATACTCTGCTATTTCTGCTAAGCATGATGAATGTCACACATGGAGGATTCCAGAAGGCCCAAAGCAATGCATTATGGTTAACTATGTGCCAGTAAGCAACATGGACGTGCGCCTCATTAACAGTTCAACAACCATCTAAAAAAACAGCGCTGTCTGCCTGACAACAACTAACAAATGTGTCAGGTGGAGACTTCCGACAGTGACAGCTGGTGCACCATAACCGAGGAAACAAACTGTAAGTTTGTCAGAAAGAAACACTACTGAAAAAGGATGCAGAAAACAGAAACAGGCAGGTTGCTTCGATCAGAAGCCATCCAACAAAAAGGAGCTCCTATTCTTCAATTGCTGAAGAATATGCAGTTCAACAAGTGGCTGAGGATCTTTACACTAACAGGAAACCTCTCTATTGCTGTGAGAGTAGCAAATGGCCAAAATCCAGAAGTGCCACCCCCAGTCAGGGCACCTACCACTGGGAGCAGAAATAGGAGAGGTCATGTTTAGCTCATGTGCATTTTGCAGAGACAGCAGACTACACCAGTCAGAAACCGTTCATAATCCCTGACGGATTTGGGTAGACTAGGTGTGGGCAGATGACACTGCAGGTGTCAGGCAGGTCTGAATTTTATGGGGCACTGTAGAAACGGGGAAGTACTGTTTTGGAGAGGTACAGTACCTCTTTGGATATAGATTCAGGAAATCTTTTGGTGAGTATTGGTGCGATTTGGCAGAAGTAACATGCCCTTGGAGGAAATGACGTGCATAAACATAGCAAAGAGCTAACTGGAGCCGTCAACAATGTTGTCAAAGGAAGTGTTCAGCTGTTAAGGCACTTAAAACAAAAACAGAAGTTGCTGGAAAAGTTCCGCAGGTCTGGTAACATCTCTGAAGAGAAATCAAAGTTAACATTTCAGGTCTGGTGACCCTCCATCAGAACTGATGGTAGCTAGGAAAGAGTCAATTTAAATACAGAAGGTAGAGTGGCGAGGGGTTAACAACTAAAAAATAGGTGGGAATAGAGCCCAAATAGAGAGAAGAACAGTTGGACACATAAGGTAGTGGATAATAACTGGCCACGTAGGTGAACAGCTGTCAATGGAGACTGTTAGTGACTAACAACAGGTAGTGTGTAATGACAGGCTATTTGATAACAAGGCCTGGTGTGTGGGTTAGGGGGTGAAGATATGGCAGAGTTTAAGCCCTAAAATTATGGAACTTGATATTGAGTCTGACGGCTGCAGGCCTCTAAGAGGAAAATGAAGTATTGTTCCTCCAGTTTGCTCTGAGTTTCGCTGGAACACTGCAGCAAGCGTGAGACAGATGTTAGCCGGGGAACAGAGTGGTGCGCTAAAGTGGCAGGCAAGTGGAACCTCAGGGTCTTTTCTGCAAGGAGGACGTAGATGTTCTGTGAAGCAGTCACCCAGGCTACGCTGCGCTTCCCCTGTGAGCAGTGAATGCAGTAAACTAGATTGTGGGAATTGCAGGTAAAGTGCTGCTTCACCTGGAAGGCATGTTTGGGCCCTTAGATAGTGGGGAGGGAGGAGGTAAGTGGGCAGACGTTACATATTTGGCAGTTGCAGGGGAAGGTACTGCGGGGAGGGGCATTTTGGGAGTGAAGGAAGGCTTGAATTGTTATCTTGTTTACCCTTCAATTATTATTTTGATAAACTGTCAGCGGTGCATTTAAAAGTTGCTAAGTATTTCAATTTACATTTTGACAGATGCCTGAGAGTTATCATTACTGGATTAGTGCTACATAATCATTTGACAACCTTCTATTATCACAGTGGGTGATTACAATTTCACAGTTTGATTACAAGCTCCAAGTGATTATGTACTCGTGAAATGGGACAAGAAATTCCAACGTTCACTTTATAAGGAATTAAGGAGTTGGTGACTTAGCATGGTAGGTGTAAGGAAAAATGGTGGTGGATGGAGAACAAGAAACAGGGTTTATTGCGGTTATAAATTGGATTGGGCAGCTAAAAGAGCAAAGAGTTGTATGGAGGTTCATAGGTTGTTATAGATACTAGCTGTTGGGGTGGGGATACAGACATAAAGTGGCATGGTTTAGCACGGATGAGGGAAAGAGGAGCGTGTGGGATGCTATGAGGATGTGAAGAATGAGGTCTGGAAGAATGTTACATGATTTTTAGAAACTTTTTGACCCAATGCCAGTGCACCAATGCAAATCTCCCACTCAGCCGGCTTTCATATCTCTTCCAGGGTCAGCCAGCTTGATTCCCAGAGATCAGAGCTCCCTGGAATGAATATTCCAACTTTTCAAATATTATCTCCCAGATTGGGTTTTGTGGAGCCACAAAACAGCTCGAGGCTGCTCTTCTGATTCTGGAGCCAAATTTCAGGCCTTGATCTCTCCAGTCACCAATAATAATGCAAAACAACATTGCAATTTCAGTCAAATTCTTGGGTTTTCTTTTACTTATAAAACTTGTAACATTTAACAATCAGCATGCATTCATGATAATGAATTTATTTCTATGTTAAATCCTGAATCCATTGGTTTTCTATTTATCTTTGCAGAGCCATTGATGAAGTGACAGGCTCCTGGCCTTGTCACAAAGTCTCTGGTTGCAAATGACCCCATTTCTCACAACGAAGCAAATTGTCCCACAGTGGAAGGCAAATGTTGTCCACCTGCTCTTTCCATGTTTCAGGTAGGAGGCATCATGAAAGATTTTGGGCTGAGAAGAATAACCTCTTCAAGCTCTTCAGTGGGAAAATATTGACATTTACTAAACAGGGCCTGATGACCCAGGCAGAGGTATTAGCTGTAAAAACAAAAAAAAATGCTAGAGAACTCAGGCTCCATCCATGGAGAAACAGCAAGCTAATGATTCAAGTCTAGATGGCTTTTCACCAAAGCCATGGATGCTGCCTGCTGTGATATGCAGCACTTTCTATTTTCAGTTCAGATTTCCAGCATCTGCAGTAATTTGCTTCCACAGAAGTGTCAGCTTTGTGTGTTAGTTAAAGACTTTGTTTCACCCACTGTCGGCACTCAGTTTTTATCTGTACAGATTTCTTGCATGGAAGGAAACATATCCTAAGATAAACTTTCATTTGAGATGCAAGGTTTTAGTAGGAATTTACAATACAACAAATAATTGCCTGACATATTTAACTTGATAAAACCAAATCATGTAATTAAAAAGCATCTTTAAAATAGCAAAACATCTGAAGGTATTTCATGTGTTAGATGAAATTATGTTTTAATTCACGTTGTGAGTATTAAGGTTGGAAACCTGACAGTGTCAGCGAAGGGATAGGTTTTAAGAAGTGTCTTTAGAAGAACAGAGAGTTGTATACCTTGGGAAGCTATTGCAGAGCTTAGCAACTTGGTTGCTGAAGGTACAGCTACTCAACATAGGGTAAAAGATGCCCAAGTGGTCAGAATTTGAGGAATATATTTTACCTTCTGTAAAATGGAAAGAATACGGTGCATTAGGCAGATAAGTGAGTTTCCACAATCACACAGGACCATAGGCTGTTCTCATTGGAGAGAGATGGCTGCTGGTGAGGTTAACCATACCTCAAGCAAGCGGCAACATTGAGAAGGTACAGCCCTCAGCCAGAATGGAAAATGAACCCACACTGTTGGCATGACTCTGCACAGTAAAGTCGCTATCCAGCCAACTGAACTAACCCAGCCCTTAGGCAAATATGCTCAGTGTCGACTTTTCTTACTGTCACTCTCTGAAGTCCTGTTTTTGTGACACAATCAGTTCATTGATGCCATGATCAATGCTGTTTGTTCCCAATAGATTAAACCTTCAGCAGATAGTACGCAAAGGGGTAAACACAGCAGGATTTTCTGACGTCAGCAGCCGAAATAATCCGGTATCAATTTAAAGCGGACTTCCTGGCTATTGACCTCATTCCATGTGGCAGGTTTACTGTCAGGTTTCAACCAGCAATGTGACAACTGCAAGTTGCAAACTGCAAACACTGACATACTGATAGAGCAATCTGAGACATCCTTCGTTGTTCAAGTACATTCCCCTATTCCAATCATTTTGTCAGTGGCATTGGAAGAAACCAGGTACAACTGCTTCAAGACTGAATGGTGAACAAAAAGTTGATAATGGTGTGAAGAAACAAAATAGTAACACTTTCAAAAACAAAAGACTGAGATAAATTACTGTTTTGCATGCATCTGCCAACATGCAGTATGTAACCCAAACATAATGGCATGTTATGACTGATATTAATGAAACAGCTATGATAATTGCTGCAAACCCACAGTCTTCATTTATAATTTAACTAGGTTGTAAAACTAATCAACAGCATTAGAAAAAACATGCAATTCAGAACCGGCCTGTTTAAAATAAGCCAGGCAGATATTTCTCACAATTTAAGCTTACACAACCTATATCTGGCACAATCTGTAACTGAAATGCATTGAATTACTGGCATTGGACACTGAATACCATTCCCACATGTTTGAGATCAGTAGGACTTTATCTGAGAGGACACTTTCCTTTGGTGGCTGATGTTTCCTGGAGCTGTCAATGTGAGGGGACTGTTGACAAGTGAGATTTATGATTGTAAAAGGTGTGACAGTGTGGCTGTCCAATTAAAATATGGATCTGTGTTTATATGTAACATATGTGGGCCATACTTTTAAAGTGAATTTGTAGACTTCTATATAAATGATTGAGAAGCGGCAGAATCATTTTGAAGCATGACAGATCAGACAAGAGCAAAGATAAAGAAGTCTGAAGCCATGTTGCTCTCGGTAGTGTGGTCAAGCGTCCATGGGCCCAAAGTTGGACATTTTAAATTGATCCACAGCTAGAGAAAGCAGGCCTTATCAAAATCTGGACAAACTAAAGTAAACACCATCCAGCAGCTATCAGCTACAGAGAACAGTGGAAACAATATCAAAGAGATCGCAAAGGTTCAAGGGAACCCATTATAACCAGCCTGAGGGCTGTGTACCTGAGAAGTATTAATCAGATTCTTGGACACGTTGGCTTCCTGTCATTGCATAAGGACGGGCATTTTACACCTCCCCAGCACGGCAACAGTGAAGGGTGTTGGCGAAACCCCATTGGATGCCCCACTCGTGATCCCACTGGCCAAAGGCCACAGAAAATCCAAAAAGATCCAACGTGAAGAGGGATGTGTAGGGAGTGCTAAGTGGTTCACAGTTTCCCAGCTCCCTGGCTCTGACACTGGGCCAATGTGTGGTGGAAAACCACTGGAGGCAGATGTTTCAGAGGACAAGAAAATTCTGATTTTTATTAAACAGAGAGCAAAAATTGATACATTTACAAA
The DNA here is from genome assembly GCF_030684315.1 of Stegostoma tigrinum. NCBI lineage: Eukaryota > Metazoa > Chordata > Chondrichthyes > Orectolobiformes > Stegostomatidae > Stegostoma > Stegostoma tigrinum. Next base: position 60,557,300 of record NC_081368.1, read on the forward strand.
GCAAGAAAGTGAATATCAAATTGAAACGCCTATGTTTCTGACTTAGTTCGTCTTCCAGTTAACTTAACTCCCAGCTAATTAATACAGTGGTAAAATAAATACTATGGGTGACTGTTACTATGCTAATATGGAAAAGAGAAAGACAGAATTACCAGTTCTAATCCACTTCCCTTCCTTAAAGGTACACCATTGACCCCAAACCCCCCTTCCCTGTCTGTGAATAATCCAGCTGGGTTAGAGGTCTTGATGATCTTAGGCTCACCCTTGGTGTGTAAAACATAATTTTGACTGGCTCTGCCCTTAATCGCTTGCCATAGCTGGAACTCTGCGAAGGGCCACAGGTTCCAATATTAGTCAGTCAGGTAGTGTTTGTCGATGCGGTTGGATGTATGGGATGGGCCTGGTGAGTACTCTGGTTTTTCTCCACCTCTTGGTAGTTTCACGAGCGGGTTGTATTGCAGCTGGTGGAAAATATTGCTGGTGTTGCCCGGTTAGTGTTTCATGTCTCTGGATGCCTTTGGTCGCCTCTGGACGTTGAGTGGAGGTTTGTACTTAGTTTTCAGTAGTTGGTCTCACTGTGCTGGTTTCGCATAGCCCCACTCACAGTGCAGGATTCTCGCTCTTGTTTCTTTCTCCTTTTCCTTAGCTTTTCACTGGACCTTCCACTTCTCACTCTCTCTCTTTTGCTGGGCTCGGGGTCTCCAGTTATACCCCACTGCAGGCCCCCTCCTTATCTCCCGCCAAACCTGTGAGCTATCATTCCTCCTCTCAGGGCTGAAAGGGTTTTCTGAGCACTGGAGTGGCTGAGAATCATTTTTCGATTGAAATGAATGGTTTTGATGGGTTTGGAATGTCTGGCAGTTCCTTAGGATGGGTATCTGTTCAGTTTGCATAATAGTGTGAAGGCTCCAAGGTGAAACAGGTTTGCATGTAACACGTTGGCGTGGAATGTTCAGCAACTTTGTGCCTATGCGCTGATTTGAAATTGAATGGGTTGATACCTGTGTAGGCTCCAAACGGTCTGAAATTGTTGAGGTTGTTTATTTCCTGTTGACTGGCTTGTTCAGTTTTTATCGGAGTCATGAATGCGGGTGGGGGTGGGGGTGGGGTACCTTTACTTTCACTGAGCTAACCCATGTCCCAAACATCTGCCCCTGGGCTTGTTTAATTTCCAGTCTGTTCCAGCCAGCCTCTTCCTGGCTCAGTTTTTGCGCATGGTTCCTGGGGTCCGAGTGACTTTAATCCATAATACTGTAACTCCCATAACCTCTGCCTTCAGAGGAGTTTTTGAGTCCAGGGTGTGTCCAACGACTGATGGGGATTTTTGCCCCACCTTATAAATGAGAGCGCATATTTGGGAAGCCACCTCCTCAGCGAAGTCTCGCAGCAAGACTCAAGGCAGAAGACTGTGCAAAAGACCCAGGAGAAGATCCGTCCTGACATGTGAGACCAACCTTCGTGGAAGAGAGCCTACCCGCCGTCAGAGAAGGAGATACTAATGGCCCAGCACAAACACATGAATTATTGCATGTGTAATGTCCTCCTTTCAGAAGGAAAGAGCCAGATGGAGAGTAAATATTTGTTTATGTTGGGAAATACTTCTACGGTGTTTTTATTCAGGAATATTTTGTGAATCAAAATGAGTTGAATGCAGACTGGATTCTGTGTTCCTTTGACTGCCTCACACAAAAGAGTGCCAAGGCAAGGTGTCTTTAATATATCAACTGCTTAAAGTGTCCAAAGCACGATCATCAGTAGACATGTTCTTGCTCCCTGTCACATGTTAAATTCTTTCCTGGTATCAACATGCCCTGTGGCAACTACATTACCTACCGTAGCAAATGTAGCTAAAAATATGGAATTTTATGAGACTGGCATTCAAAACGGGAAATTTTATAAACAACCTCATATACATTGTAATCACACAGTGTGAAGCTGGAGGAACACAGTAGGCCAGGTAGCATCAGAGGACTAGGAAAGCTGACGTTTCGAGTTTGGACCTTGACCTTTGGGTTTTGACCCGAAACATCAGCTTTCCTGCTCCTCTGATGCTGCCTGGCCTGCTGTGTTCCTCCAGCTCCACACAGTGTAACCTCAGACTCCAACATTGGCAGTTCTTATTTTCTCCAACAGAGATTATATCTGTGAACTCCTGGATTCCATTAAAACATTGCTGAATGCGATGATTCAACAGGACCAATTGGGAAGTCAATGTCACAGTCTGCAACTGCTCCCAAATGCTTCATTAGAAATAACACCCTCTTTCCAATAGCCTCAGTGCATTAAGCATTCCTCAGGGTGATTGTGACATTCATTTTGACTGACTGTTTCACATTATTAAACAGGTTCTCTAACATTTGTCAGGTTCTCTTTCTTTTTCAAGACTGAACTTAACTGTTCAGTGACCTTATCTCAAGGATTTCTCTGGCTCAGAGGAACTCACATTGTTTTTACGTTTAATGCTCAGATCATTCAATCCTCATCTACAAGGAGTATAACTCTTTATTTTATAAACCTCAGCTTCATCAATCTTTTTTTTCCCAATGCATTGTGTGATAGATATCAAGAACGTAACGTTCCACTTGCTCACTAAGTCAAGAAACATCTTCTTGGATGTTATAGCTTAACCTATGTCAATGCAAAATTACCACAACAAAGAGACAAGTCTTCATCTTACGGTTCTGCAGTGAAAGTGAATGATTTGCATTGATTTTCTACCAAACTCAAGTCAAAAGAACAAATATTTACCTCCATGCATGTTATCTTAGTCTGCCCATTGATGAAACCACATGTGGTGGACCTCATTTTGATGATTTTGCTCTTTGCAGCAGCAAGAGAGCAAATTTAAATGATTCTTTTTAAAAATTGGTTTGTAATAAAAAATATGGACATCCCATTTCACAATAAATCTCTAAAGATGCAAAAGTCACACCTCATTTGATGCAATACCACTGAACCCAAAATCTTAACTCTTAAACTAAATTTATCACATGATATCAGCTAATGTCTCAGTTAATATCATGAGCTCTTGTCTCGAAACCCTATGCTTCAACCGTCCCCCAATTTGCTGAGCTTACTTTTCCCTACATATCTGAATCTGAATGGCTTGGAATTGGGAAACTTAAGATGAATTTCACAGGTTGGTTCCATAGCAACTGCTCGGTCAATTACCACAAAGGCTCAATTATGTATTTAATAAGTCCACCTGAAATCAAATCACACTTCCTTGTTAAAAATACGGCCTTGGCATCCAGCTTTAAGAAAACGTTGCAGCTCAGAATAGCAGACTACATTTTTGATGTATTCATTTGGGGCTGTCTGATATTTAAGTTCGAGATAGGAGGCATTTGGTTCAGAAAGATATCCTGATCAGGCTGTACAAATGTAATAATAATGTGCTGCTAGCAAGTGAGAGGTTCATTAAGAGTTTAAAAATAATTAAATATGCCTTATGTGATTTGTTACCTTGGAGAAGTCCAGAAACCACTTTAAGCTTTTATAAAATGAATGCATGTTGAATAGCAACTTCTTAGCATTTTATCATATTCTAAAGATACGTAGCCCTCATCTGTGAGGTAAAATCCTATGACTTTTTCCTAATTCATACTTTTCTCTGCATTTTTCTTCTTATTTCCAAGTCTTTTTCAGCTTAAAGCATGTCAAGGAGTTCAAAACTGATTTTATATATCAAAGTGGCCAGACCTTCTAGAGTTTCTCTTACTTCCATATAAGAAAGATTTTCATAACAACTGGAGACATTTTCAAATGGACGTCTCTAGTTTTGATGGAATTAAGATAGCTCCCACAGCACTCAAGATGTTCAACACCATTAATGACAAAGAAGCCCGCTTGATTGGTTTCTCAACCATCATTTTCAACATTCACTCTTCCAACACCAAGTCACAGCGGTATCAGTGTGTGCACATGATGCATTGTGACATTTCACTCAGGATCTTCCAAACCTCAACTTCCCAGAAAAACAAGAACAGCACTTGTAAATACCTCCTTAAGCCACTCACCTTCCTCACTTGGAACTATATTGCTATTCTTTCATTGTCGCTGCATCAAAATCCCAGTGGAGCTCCCTTCCTAACACTGCTTGGATGTATCTGGCCTCGACAGACTGCAATAGTCCAAGAAGGTGGCTTGTCACCATGTTCAATTTGTCATCTTATAGATAATGTGGGTGGAATGGATCATCCCGTTTCTGTTTTGCCTTCAACCTCCTATCTCCCTATGTATTATCCCCTCCGAAAATCCCAAAATGCAAACTCAATTATTGCGCCCAATTATCCAGGATCTGCAGGTTGCTGCGCCATCAATTGCTTTGGCCTCTGAAGTGGCATTGTGGCTGTCGATGGATCCCTCATGAGTAATTACCATTTTATTGCAGCAACTATTTAAAGTGAAACTTAGCTTTCTATTTGAAGTTAACACTCGCCTTTTAATTCACGTGGAATGTACAAAAAGTGGAATCTTCTTGGTGATATCTTAATTGGCGGCCATCCAGTGAAATGTCTCATGGCTTCATACAGGGATCATAACAAAATCTAAACCTGCCTCCTTTATCTTAGCTGCAAATGTATTTGTCGCCACGCAGCATGCAGGATAAGTGGACCACATGGGCTCCTTGACACCTTGAGTCTGGGGACCGCTAGTCCTTTGATCAAAAGCAATTAGTGCCCAATCAAAGGACTGGACATTAGGAAAGGGAGCCCTTCTGACATCATGGCCATTCTCTCCTCCCAATCCCCAGCGTATGAAACACACCCCATCACATTACTTACGAGGCTTTGGACTTCCAGGGGAAGGGAGGTGAGATTTTGGCAGAAACCACAGCCTCCTCTGTGATGCTGCTGACTGCAAAGCTGCTGGCCATTGGTCACCCAGCAGCTCTCACGAACTGCACTTCCAACATCATGGTCCCAATTCGAGGGGAAGACCCATTGGTAGCCTCATCGCTGCCCAATTGGTATGTGTTTCCAAGGGCCTTCTCCGTAAGATGCATTGTGTCATCAACTCTCCAGTCATCATCCAAGACCCCAAACTCCAGTAGAAGGAGAGAGAGATAATGGGAACTGCAGATGCTGGAGAATTCCAAGATAATAAAATGTGAGGCTGGATGAACACAGCAGGCCAAGCAGCATCTCAGGAGCACAAAAGCTGATGTTTCGGGCCTGGACCCTTCATCAGAGAGGGTCTGATGAAGGGCCCAGGCCCGAAACGTCAGCTTTTGTGCTCCTGAGATGCTGCTTGGCCTGCTGTGTTCATCCAGCCTCACATTTTATTATCCAGTAGAAGGATCTGCCCTTTACTTGAGCAACTGAAGGTCTATCTTTCATGCTGGAGCCAAAGGAAATCTTTCACCCTGTTTGAAGAGCTACAAACCACGCACATCTACATCTCCCAATCCCTCAAAAAGGTTGTGTGTGTTTCAGCGTACCAACAGAAATATATCTGGGGATGTGGAACTTTAAGAACTGAATTACTAATTAACTGTCAACAATACTTACAGTCGCATTGCAAAATGTTAGGGGCATTGAACAGACTATGCTTCAATTGTTTCTCTTTTCATTCCTCCTATTAAAAAAAGGGTTCCAGATTAATGCTTATTGTGTTTTGTGACTCCCATGAGTGAATTTTTGTAAAGGCCCAGGAATTTGCAATTTGAAATAACATTTTAAGTTAGGCAAGTCTCAACATGCAGCATTTTATTAAAAAAAAGATATTAACATTGTAATGGTGGTTCAAGTATTACGGAATTAAGGGGAGAAAATCAAGCTGTAGTCAATTAATCTAATTATTTAGCCTCCGCATTCAGACCCCAAAGGCTGCTAATTTGACCTACTCCCTGCATCCATTCCAAGTAGTCTTGGTCAGAAAGTTCTGTCTGATAAATTCTCATTTAAGTAAACCTCATCAAAGGAATGCATTTTCACACACCACTGTTAAATGCAGACAACCTGTCTATTGGAAGGAAATGTTTAGCTTTTCCAGCAATAGAATGAAGAATTCAAGATACATTAGCAGACTCAAAAGCAATAAATCACAACAGCTTTGTGAAGTTTCGCTTTTCATTAACAACATCAACCTCCCGGAAAGTGTTTGGGCCCTGAAGCGCTTTTGGGAAGGAAAAATTTGAAGACAAACGAATAAAAAAAGGAGTGGCACGTGGCCTGGTAGCCAAAAGTTGACAGAACAAATGCCTGCTAGGTTGATCTCAGTGTTGTCTACTGCTTGGGTCTGCCATCCCTCGTTGGAAAGGAATTGATTGTGGTCTTTTCACACTCCTTGTATAAGCAAACCCCTTGGCATGGCTATGAGTCTTGAAAAAGTAGGCACCAACCTTAAATGCACACAACGTTGTCAGAAATCAGTTGTGCCACTTTAGTTACATTACATGGGAGTTTCTCTTCACATGTCCAAGTCACGTTTTTCACATTAGCTTCCCAAACTTGCCCTATCATTTACTCACAATACGCACAGTGCCCTGCTCATCATCTTCTCCATCTCACCAAAGAGGGAAGTGGTGGCTCACACTTGGGACTACCTTGGAATCCTCATGTGAGCGTCATCTTTAAAGCCCAGCCAGTGCACCCAGTCAAACACTCAGCTGCCCTGCACGGTTCCTGTCAGTTACAACAGACATGTCAGTGAGAGGGAAATTGGCACCCGACTTCATCGATGGGGACGTGGAAGCTGGACATGAGGTGGGTGCAGTCACTGCTCATGGACTGTGTCCTTAGATGTTGGTGACTGTTGGCGGGCCAGAGGAGCAAGTGGAGAGATGGATTTACCAGGTGACCATTCTGACTCTCACGTCAGGAATTGTCATCTGGTTTCTCTCCAGTGGGTGGGAGATTGGGAAACGCCAATCAACGAGGCAATATGGTATCATAATGTGGATGTAATATTCCCAAGTGTCAACCACAATTAGAGCTAATTCTCTCCCACTGTAAATCAAATAGGCCCTTAAAGCCCCTCAAGGAGGGAGGGATGGTGGCAGCATCATTCTGCTCACAAATGGCACATTTTTTAAAGCAGTGATTTTTCAGGTGTTTTCTAGGTATCACCTCTCAAAACAGTTTATCCTTATTTACTCTACAAACTCTTCATCATTTTTATCTGCTTCAATAAATTACCACTTTAACTTCTATACTCTGCAAACATTCTCAACCGCTCTCTTCTCCAACAGGACTGTATTTGCATCCTGACATTCTACTGCACTTTTCCACAGCCACCTCATCTTTTCTAAAGTCTTCCAAAATTGGTCGCAATACTCAAGTTAGGAGCCAGAGCCTTACAAAGTGAGCAACCCCCAACAGATTTTTTTAATTCACTTGCACGACTTACGAATTGTGGTTAAAACCAAAAGAACCACGGATGCTGTAAATCAGGAACAAAAACAAAGTTGCTGGAAAAGCTCAGCAGGACTGGCAGCATCCGTGGAGGAGAAAACAGAGTTAACATTTCGGGTCCGGTGACCCTTCCTCAGACCCTTCTGAGAAAGTGTCATCCGACCCGAAATGTTAACTCTGTTTTCTCCACCACGGATGCTGCCAGTCCTGCTGAGCTTTTCCAGCAACTTTGTTTTTGTTTAAGAATTGTGGTTTGGGCCAACATTTATTGCCAGACCCTCGTTGCCCTTGAGAAGGTGGTGGTAGCTGTGTTCTTGAACTGCTGCAGACCATGTGCTGTAGATAGACCCACAATGCCATTAGGAAGGGAATTCCAGAATATTGTCCCAGCGACGCATAAGGAATGGTGATGCACCTCCACATCATGATGGCTCGTGCCTTAGAGCGGAACTTGTAAGTGTCGGTGTTCCCAAGTACTTTCTGCACTTGTCCTTCTAGATGGCAGTGGTTGTGGGTTTGAAAGGTCTGTGGATATTTGGTGGGTGTATACATTGCAGCTTGTAGATAGTTCATTGTGCTGCTACTCAGCGTCGATGGTGGAGGGATTGGATGTCTTTTGTGACTGCGGTGCCGACAAGAAGGCTGCTTTGTGCTAGACGGTGCCAAATTTCTTGGATGTTGTTGGGTTGTGTTATAACGAGACTGTTATTTGCCTGTCTCAGGCTTCAGGATAATGTAGCGCAGGGCCGTCAATGTCATCATCAAAGCCATATGTTTAGAAAGGATTCAGCCAGCTTCAGACGAATGTTCTTTCTGCCTCATATTTAAAATATCAGTTAGTCAGAATTGAGGCAGCGCGGCAATAAAGTTTAAATTCTCACTTACATCTTCGTTGCCTACTTGCCTCCTTCTGCAATGGATAGAGTTAAATTCAGATCCTAATCCACAAAATTGAAGATATTCCCAATTGATATGGGTATTCTTTATGCCTGCAATTTAAAATTAACTGAATGTTATTTTGGCCCACAGCGAGAAAACAGGTGGTTCTGGAAACTCCTGGCCATTCTCAGGAAGGGACTCCAGGTCCGAAACATTAACTCTGATTTCTCTTCACAGATGCTGCCAGACCTGCTGAGCTTTTCCAGCAACTTCTATTTTTGTTCCTGTTTTACAGCATTCCCAGTTCTTACAGTTTTTGTCTTTTTATTTGCCAAATAATTCGGACTTCACATGACCCTTGTTTTTTGTGCTTTCCTTCCGTTGTCCAGTATGGAGAGGAATTTACTCCTTCATTTAGGCAAATGCTTCAGAGTGCTAGCAGTCATAGCGAAGTGTCCCAGAAATTCTCTTAATGTTAACCAGAAGTCCTTTTCCTAGCCTCAGAAGCAAATGATCATGAAATGCTAGGTATTCCTTTGAGCAGCACTTGAAACCCCAATCTCTCCCAGGCTGGCTGTTGTTAGGAGAGGGTGTTAGTTGAAGCATTATTTATCAAAATGCTACTTAGCTTCCTTAATGAGACATCTTAAGTGGCAGTGATGCCCTAATGAGCCTTCAGAACAGCCATGTCTAGCACATACTTTAATTCTTTTGCTTTATTTGACATCTTGCTCTAAATGCAGGCTAAACTGGCCTTTCAACTTAAGACACTCCACAATGACCACTTCAGAGATTTGTTTGAACCTGAATGATCTGTTAAAAAAATTCTTTTGCTTATAAAAGTCAAAGTGTGGGCGAAATGTTTTTGAGTGGATCATGATTTTTGCACAAACAAGGAACTGCGTGATGGTACACTGCTGCTCAATGACGAGATTAACTCTTGTATCTGGGATACGCTGGCAAATGAGAGCTATACAAGAAATGAGAAATATGCTTTTAATCCAGAATTTCCTGATGCCTGCAAGTCCAAGCCACTGTCACATGTCTTCGTCTACTCCCAATTTGATAGTCGCAACCCCTATCAACTGGAAAGACATGGTTGGAAACACCATAATCTGTAAGTTCCTATTCAAGCCAAGTACTATTCTGACCTGTTACAATGTCATTCCTTCACTGTTGCTGGGTCAAAATGCTGAAAATCCCTACATAACAACTATTTGTGTAGGTAGAATCATAGGGTCATACAGCATGGAAACAAAGCCTTCAGTCCAACCAGTCTGTGCCGACCATAATCGGTAACTAAACTAGTCCTACCAGCCAACGTTTGACCCATATCCTTCTGAACCTTTACTGTTCATGAACTTATCCAAATGTCTTTTAAACATTGCAACTGTATCTGCATTCAGCACTTTCTCTGGCTGTTCATTCCATGTATGAACAACGCTCTGTGTAAAAAAAGTTGTCCCCATGTCATTTAAACACTTTTTCTTCTCACTTTAAAAATATGCCCCCTAGTTTTGAGCTACCCCACCCGAGGGAAAAGAACCTTGCCATTCACCTTATCCATGCCCCTCATGATTTTACAAACCTCAATAAGGTCACCCCTCAACCTCTTACGCTCCAGTGGAAAAGTCTCATTCTTACCAGTCTATCTTTATGTCTCAAACTCTGTATTCCGGCAACATCCTGGTAAATCTTTTCTGAACCCTTTTTTCTGATGAAGGGTCTAGGCCCGAAACATCAGCTCTTGTGCTCCTAAGATGCTGCTTGGCCTGCTGTGTTTATCCAGCTCCACACTTTGTTATCTCGGATTCTCCAGCTTCTGCAGTTCCCATGATCTCTTTCCTGAACCCTGTTCAGTTTAATAACATCCTTCCGTTAACAGGGTGACCAGAACTGCACACAGCACTCCAGAAGAGGCCTCATCAGTCCTTGTTTGGGTTACCAAAATGTAAAACCTCACATTTATCCAAATTAAACTCAAACTGCCACTCCTCAGCCCATTATTCTGATTGATCAAGATCTCTTTGCAACCTTAGATAACTTTCTTCACTGTCAACCTTACCAGGGTCTAGGCCCAAAACGTCAGCTTTCCTGCTCCTCTGATGCTGCTTGGCCTACTGTGTCATCCAGCTCTACACCTTGTTATCTCTACCAATTTTGGTGTCATCTGCAAATTTACTAACCATGCCTCTTATATTCTCATCCAAATCATTTATTGAAATGAGAAATAAAACTGGAGGAAGTACCCATCCCTCAGAAATGCCTTTAGTCACAGGCCTCTGGTCCAAAAATCAAACCTCAACCATTACCTTCAGTCTCCTACTATCAAACCAATTTTGTATCCAATTGGCAAGTTCACTCTGAATGCTATATGATCTAACTTTAATAATTAGTCTACCATGCAAAACCTTGTCAAAGGTTTTACTAAAGCTCAGATAGGCAACATTGACAGCTTTGTCCTCATCAATTGTCAAAAGACACAATCAAGTTTGTGAGACATTATTTTCCTTGCATAAAACCATGCTGACTATCTCTAATCAATTCTTGACTCTCCAAATGCATATAAGTCCTCTCTTTCAGAATTACCTCCAACAACGTTTATACGTAATACAAGAATTTCTGCTAGGGGTCGTCAATTTCTTCCATAACCTCCCATAATGTCCTGGCTTACACTTGATCAGGTCCTGAAGATTTATTTACCTTTATGTTTTCTAAGCCCTCCAGTATTTCCTCTTCTGTAATGTGAACCATTTTCAAAACATCAATATTTATTTCCCTGAGTTCTCTAGCCTCTATTTCTTTCTCCACATTAAAAACTGATGTGCAATATTCATACAATATCTCTCCCATCTCAGGAAGTTTAACACAAAGATAATCTCTACTTAAGGACGGCAGCAGTTCAAGAAGATGGCTCATCACTACCCTAAGGACAAATAGGTGTGAGCAAAGATAACTGGCCTAGCCAGCCATGCCTACATGCCTTGAAAGAAAGAACAAAATAAAAGAACAGGGGACTCAGAGTTTCTACAATCTAGAATGAGCTGCCTGTAAATAATGGCAGAAGCAATTTAATATTGAATTTCAAGGAGAATAATTCCATACATTCAAAAAAGAAAAATGCACAGGAATATAGAAAAACAAAAGAAGTGTGAAACTAATTGGATGGCTTTGCAAAGAGTTGGAGCAGATTCAGGGGTTCAAAATGCATCCCCCTATCACATAAAATTCTATGATTTCTGTTGGGATGCTTTAAAGCCAAAGCGTGCACCAGAATTATTCAAATGCCAGCAACATTCCACAAAAATATGTTAACCTTTAAAGAAATAGGAAGCTTGCCGTGAAAGATTTACACTTTGTTAGGGGCACGTGTGTGTGTGTGTGTGTGTGTGTGTGTGTGTGTGTGTGCGTGTGTGTGTGTGTGTGTGACTTCTACTGATGCCACACTTAGAGCCGTTTACCTCCAGATTACAACATCTATCTGCTTCATGGCTCATTTGCAGGCGTGATCTAGGCTATAAATGCACCCATTTTGATGACATCAGCTGGGGATATACAGCTTCCCAATGACATTACATGAATATCAATCAAGCAATAAAAATAGTTTTTTTTAACTTTCGTTAGCATTTAAGTACGCTAATCCCATTGCAAATGTAAATTCAGATGATAAATTCTCAGACCTTTTATGTGATTTGCATGACAGTGTTGTGCAAGTGATTTTATTTGTAGGAAGGAGGAGTCTTTAGGCCCGGCAGACAATCTTAAAAGAAAATCTGCGTCAGTGGAAGCTAGGGTATGGATTTCAACCTAATGCATAACTATTTTAAATTCTTGTCAAAAATTTCGTCATGAGTAAACACATTAATAATACACCACAGGTACTGAAGCTACAAGGAACAATGAGAAAAACAGAAAAATATTGCACTTGTTTTTCCTGGCTCTTTCAAATATTCAGTCAGCACTGTGACATTTCAGGAATTTATTTTACTTTTGCATAATCACACGACCGAGCAGTAGCCTTGTCAGTGGCTCACTGGAGTTCATTAAAGCAGTCTTCAAGATTAGCCAGTAGACAGCCCTCAACAATGTGAGTCATTACATAGACTACATTACAGCTTCAGCTTGGATTGTCCTGGTGACCTCATTAATGTTTGTGGCCGCGCAAAGACTCCAGCCAATCTGGAAATAGTTCAAAAGGGCCCACTGTCACAAGTTGAGATCAAACCCAGGTTGAAAAAAGCAGCATCTACAGTGAAAAAGCAGCTCCTGGCAAAATCCTTCTCTGACAGAGGCCTTCAGCTGTTACATCTGGCATGGAGGGTTTAACTATTTAGGATGGAAGTTAATCTCACTGTGAAGGCAGGACTTCATCTCCACAAGGATTGTGCGATGGCCACCCTTTTCAATACTGTCTTGGACAGATGCATCTGCAGCTGGCAGAGTAATAAGGATGAGTAAAAGTATGCTTTTCCCTCTTGTTGGTTCTCTTACCACTGCCAGTCTAGCAGCTATGCCCATTAAGATCCAACCAGCTCAATCAGGACTGCTGCCAAACCACTGTTGGTGGTGGACATTGAAATCCCCTCCCCTCCTTAGTACATTTTGTGCCCTTGCCATCCTCAGTGCTTCCTCTAAGTGTTGTTAAACATTGAGGAGTCCCGAATCATCAGCAATCGAGAGTCAACCACATTGCTGTGCGTCTGGAGTCACACGTAGGCCAGATTTCCTCCCCGAAAGGCATTAGTGAACCGGATGTTTTATTTTCAATAATCAGCAATGATTGCATGGTGATCAGTAGATTCTTAATTCCAGACTTTCCCCCCCGCCCAATTGTTGAATTCAAATTCCAACATCTGCCACGGTGGGATTCAAACCCAGTTCCCAGAATATTAACTGTGTTTCTGGATTAATAGTGTAGCGATAATACCACTAGGCCATCGCCTACACCATTATATCTGCCAGAGTGATTAAAACAACCTTTTAGATCATACATTTGCCAATCTAACTCTCACAGATGTGCCTCGGCAAAACATTACTGGTAGTTTAACGACCAGGTAATCCTTGTGAGAACAGAGACACATTTCTGTCTTCACATTAAGAACTCCCTCTATTATATTGCATCGTGAAGCCACTACAGTGAATAGTATAGATTTAGAAGAGATCCAGAAGCTCAAAAACTGGCCATCTGAAAGGTACTGTGGGCTTTCAGCAACAGAATTACATTCCACAACAATCTGTAATCTCAGGGCCTGACATGTCCCTCACTCTGCCATTATAAACAAACCAAGAGATCTTTCCCAACTCAATGAATAGTGCAGGAAGCCATATCAAGAGCAGCACCACACATACATAAAAATTAGGTGCCAACCTGATAAGATGTGACACAGGGTTATTTGCATGCCAAACAGTGGAAACAACTTAGAACAGATGGAACAAAGTGACCCCGCCATGTACAAATCAGATCTCAACTCTGCTACATTTAATTGTGTACGCTAACAGTCAATTAATCAATTAACTCAGAGGATCAGTAGGATTCACAACATTCCAATCTACAACAAGGTTGGAACCCAGCCTGACAGTGCAAAAGGCAAGAAAGGATCTGCAGTTACGGAGTCAGAAGAGTCAAACATCAGATCATGTCATCTGAATTCCTGCCACCAGTTTTTAGTTAATTGGATTCATGTCATGGGATGCTGATAAAGTACAATGGGCCCTTGTAACATCCTATCATTCTGGAACCTCCGGAACCAACTGTATTGCTAGCTGAGCTGTTCCAGTGCAGGCGAAAAAAATATGACATTTAGCTATCAGTGTGGAAAACCTCTCTGGTAACTCCTGCCACAAAAAATTCAAACTATGAATCATTGTCTCATTCAATGTAATTTTCATCATCAACAAAATAGTGAACAATGTTGTTGACAGTGCTACTGCGTAGTACTTGCTCAGCAGTAACTTCCTCACTGAGCAGAGACAATGGGAACTGCAGATGCTGGAGAATCCAAGATAACCAAATGTGGGGCTGGATGAAGACAGCAGGCCGAGCAGCATCTTAGGACCACAAAAGCTGATGTTTTTGACCTAGATCCTTCATCAGGCCCAAAACATCAACTTTTGTGCTCCTAAGATGCTCCTTGGCCTGCTGTATTCATCCAACCCCACACTTTGTTATCCAACTTCCTCACTGATACTCTGTTTTTCACCTCATTGCAGTCTTACAGATCTAGGGGCACAGGTATTATGTTTGTACAGTGGCAAAATTATTCATTCTCCCCTTGTGTACTGTTTCTTATCAGTGTGGCATCAAGGACCTCAAGTAAAGTTGAAGTCAGTGGAAATTGCAGGATAATTCTCTTCAGGTGATGTTATACTTAGCACAAAGGAAAACGGTTGAAATCGTTGAAAGTCAATCAACTGAGCATCAGGACATCACTGCAGGAGTTCTCAAGGTTGTGTTCTATGTCAAACCACCTTCAGCTGCTTTACTAATTAGTTTCAACTCCTTATAAAGGTCCAAAGTGGGGAATTTCACTGTTCAGTGCCTAGTGTTCGGGTCAGTTGTCAACGCCTCAGATATTAAATGCAGGAGGATATGGACAACATCCAGTCATAGTTGGTTACGTGACAAGCAACTTATCACATCATGCAAATAGCAAGCAATGGCCATCTTCATCAAGCAAAAAAAAACCAAACATCCTGCCTCTAGCTTCAAAACCATTATTCTCGATAGATCCCATTACAACAACGTCTTGAGCGTTACCATCGACCAGAAACTTATCCTAATCAGCCCTTTAAATGCTATAACTACAAAACCAGCTCAAAATTGAAAATTTTGCAGTGGATAGCTTGTCTCTTGATTCTGAAAACCACGTACAAGAAACAAGTTAGCAGTGTCCAGTTTTCCCAGCTCCAATTACTCAGCCGAGTGCAGCTCCAAGCACACTAAAGAAGCTTGAACACCATGCAGGATAAAGCAGCCCATTGATTAATACCCCATATATCACACTCAACATTCACTCTTCCCATCACTGACATACAACGACAGCAGTATACACATCCAATAGTACCATTGCGACAACTCACCCAAGATCCTATGAGAGCACATTTCAAAACTGTGATCTCTACGATAAGGATGAGTAAGGGAAGGTGACTCAAGAATTCCATGACCCGCAAGCTGCCCTACAAGTCACATCCTGATTTGGAAACGTATCACTGTCGCTGATCAAAATCCTTGGGCTTCCTTGATAACTGTAATGTGGACTTATCTACACCAGACAGTCAGAATGTTTCAGGAAGTAGCTCACCAAACACAACAACAGCAGTATTAGAATGTTAGTTGCCATTGTGTCCTCAGGTACAGCATTAAAGTGAAGAGGTGCAGTACAAATGGATCAAAAATATGCCTTGAGTGCTATTACAGACTATGTCAAATTCCAATGTGCATCAAAGTACGGTGCATGTGGAGATCCCATAGGCCACGCCCTGGGCTGTCCGCAATAGAAGCAAGTGATGAGCTAATTTGCCAGGTAACTTCTCTGACTTTGATGTCAAGCATTCCCAACATCTAGTTTGCTCACAGTAGGTGATGGGACGGGAAGATAGAGAGTATTGAGGCAAGATGTGCCGTTAATAATGTCATTAACAAGCAACAATTCCCCTCAATAAGCAACTCACCAATACCTGGTGAGAATTTCGCCTCGACACCAAGAGCCTAATCATTAGGCTCAGCCAGTTGTTCCTGATGTTGAGATAGGCCACACTGAATTTCTTGCACAATTCTACAACATTTCTCACCATACCCCATGTCATTCAGGCCTCTATGAAATGCAACCTAAACACATGCACGCCATCTGGAAGTACAAGCGCTAACAATGCTTTGTTTGTGACTCCATCCACTGGTAAATCATCTATCACCCATTGTCAGCAAGACTTAAACACACACAGTTAGACATTTAGCAGAGGAGGTTAGAAAAGAAAATTCTGCTCAGCCAGTCCATTGATATCACTATGAAGATGTCATATTGTATTAACTATGGACTCTAAATCATTTCTACAGTTATCTGTGAAATCAAACAACTGCTATGTTTTTCCATTAATACATAATTTAACTTATCACCAAGTAGGCAATTAAGTAATTTGATCAGGCCAGGCCAGAGACAAATATTTAATCTAACAGAGGGTGGAGGCAGTCCTATTAACAAATCATATTGGGTTTTGGGTATCCGTGGAACATGAGCCTTGGAGTGACTACTTTTCCAGGTGGCCTTAAGTTCAACTGGTGTTAGTTGAAAATATATCAAAGAATTGCATACTATTCAGCAAAAAAAATGCATGTCATCTAAATGCTTGATGAAAACAATATTCACCACTAAACAAATATAAATATCAGGATAGCGTGAACAGCTGTCGTGCGAAAAACAAGCAGATTGCACTCGTTCCTGCCTCCGTTTACCATATGCCAGACCCGTCTTTCGGGATCTTATGCTATTCCTTTTATGTTTTATCATTTTCCCAACAGAAGTAAGTATTTTGTGCCTGAAAACATATGTGCATACATAAATATATACACACAGGGAGTTTCATTCTTTTTCTTTCTACTTTGTTGCACAAATAGTTGAAAGCTCTGCTGGAGTTGGAAACGAAGACATCAGGCCTTGAATTGGACGTAGAGCTGATTTAGAGTTGTAGAGCTTTGTTTGCCATTCTACAATTCTTAGACAGCACATTGTAACCAGAGTGACAAGTTAAATGTCTCATTGACATATTGCCACACATTTTTCATTGAATGTGACTGCAGACAGACTCCCCAAAGTAGAGACACAAATGTTGGTTGTCTACGGCTGTTCTTCACACTACAACTGTTCACACTCTATCGATATTTATATTCGTGTAAGATGAATATTGTTGTTTTGAAGCATTTGGATGATGTGTTCTCTTCTTGAGTGATTTACAAAGCCTTTAATGATTTCTGGATTGTTTGTCATGTTATTTAGTGATGATACAATCTTGTTTGTTCCCAGTGGTCAGGTTTTATTGCTGATTTTTTTTTGCATGTAATTTGTTTGGGCAGAACACAATTTGTTTGCATTTCTTGTTAGTGGCCTGTGGTCTCAATATTGTTGGTGATATGTAGTCTGGATAACTTATCCTGCATGCCTGTAATGTATTTTTCCTTGGGATCACACCATACCCTATTATTCCCTCCTGTGAAAGTCACCTAGAACACCATCCTTTTGTTGTTCTTTTCCACGGTAAATCTACTCATCGGTGAATTAACAATGTGCTTATTTCACCCTCATTCATATTTGAACAGCGCAAATCCCAATTTACCCAAGATCTATTTTTTCATCAAAAGATGGACATGCAGGTTTCTATAACAAAGCTCCTCCATTAAGTCCTCAGGGAAATCACTTGCAGCTTTTATTTTATTCCATTGCTTCTTCAATTTTGTTTCATTTTATTTGTCTTGCATGTAATTTTGTAGCTTTGCCAAGTTCACAGAGTTGCCTTGTCATTAGGGCAGTTTATTTGTTCTAAACGTCTGTCAATACCTGTGAATATTTCCTCTAAGCATCCAGAATTCATACTCAGACTTGTTTTTCCTTTTGATTTGAATGGAAAGGCTGGCAACTGCTGAGTTTAATTCAATGGGAGGATTTTTTTTTAAGTTCTTGTTTCACTGTGGCACAATACCTGATACTGTCAGCTATAGTCATTATGATGCTGTAGCAAACTTGGTTTCTACAACAGAAATGTTTCTCATCAGGATTCTTTAAACCTGTCTGTTGTCTGCATGTAACCAAGGCTTGGATAATACAACATGTTTTTGTAAACATTTATGTTCATTATTTATTGAAGTACTTTCATTGTTGACTTTCAAACCTTTGAGTTGTAATTCACAAGTAAAGCTTAGATTGTGTGTACCATGGTCTGCAATTCCACACAAACTGTAATTGTGCTTATTATGATGTAAAAGGATCTTGTGGAAGCAGGATGGTGCACTGCACACTATCAGATCAGCACATATGAGTAATGCTTCCACCGTAATGTGATTCACCCTTGTATACTGTTCTCTCCAATTAATATTCATTCCTTCTATTATATCACCTTTACCTAGTCATGAATGTGTGTAATATCTTTAGTATCAGTTCAACAACTCACCTAAGCTTGTAAGACACCCTTTTTATTGTCTAAAGATTCTGGTCCAGATGTCAATGGCACTCAACAATTTGGATACTCTTCAAGTAGAAATATGCACTACTAAGCAATAGGACACATTCACAATGCCACTGGTCATTTAGAATTCCTGTGAACTAGGGTTTGCTTTAGGTAGTCAATCTATCGATAATTAAACTATTGGTTTCGGTTTAAAATGAAATCCCTCAAAGCTACAAGGAGCTTTGAATGGAATAGACTATATTTCCGGTCTTTAGCAGACATGTTTTCCTTCATGAATTTGTCCACATGCTTACTGTCATGTCTGTTTCAATGGTTTTTGGGGTAATTTGGAACAAATTTCCTCTTTCACTCAAGAAAACTTTGCAATTTGGCTCCTTCATTTTGATTAACTATGGTTTAATTGTAGAGTGATTCTAAAAAAATGCCAAAAAGATTTGTAACAGCCAACCAAGAGATGGTTAAAAAGAGAGGAGTCAATTCCTCCTCCTTGTCACTTGGTTATAACGTGGCCTACAGAGCTGAAGGATGTGGTTTACCATAGAGGGATGAAGGAACATGGGGATGCAATGGAGGCTGGGAGTAGAGGAGTGCAGAGATTTTGCAGGGTTGCAGTGTTGCACAAAGTTGCAGAGATATGGAGGGGTGTGAATTTAAAGGCTTTGAACACAAGGATGAAAGCTTGTTTGTGGGGTTGCTGGACTCAGATCCAATGCAGATCGGTGTACATGAGGGCGTTGAGTGAATGGGAATTGGTGTAATTCAAAATACCAGCAAGACAAGTTAGCCAAAGCTGACATTATGGAGTATGCAAGATGATAATATTGATTGGTCAAGTCTTTAGGGAAAAATGGCATGTTTGAGGATTTCCATGGTATCTGGAAATGAGGAGGAGGCGGGGTGGGGGGGTAAGGTTGCTTTCCTTTGCTTTTCCTAACATGACCGCAGCCATGGTGTGCAATGGACAATTTTAAAATTGGTGGGTGATACGCAAACCTTATTAGAATTGTAAACTATGAGGATAATAATGCAAAACATCAAAAGGACATTGACAACTGGATGGACTGAACAGAGAGAGGGCAGTTGAAGTTCAATGGGGCGATCTGGGAGGCTTTGCACTTTGGCATAAAGAACATGGTGGGACAGTATAAATAAAGGGTTAAGTTTAACTAAGCTAAAATGCTTAGTCATCTTGGACAGCCACAAAGGGCCAAATAGCCTCATCTTGCAATGTAACAACTGTGTGATTCTGTGCTTGCAATAGGATTCTCACACTGTAAAGAGAAAGAAAACAGGAGGAAATAAAAATCAATTACAACAGGAATGACAGGAAGAGAATTAAAAAATCAACATGAATCTGTGTCACTTATTTGTTTTATAAGTTGATGATGTTCTTGTATTGATGATCTAAATGAGCAGAGATAAGCAGCCATCTATTTGTAATGTGTTTGCAATTAGTGTTCTGTAGTGAAGTACTTATTTGGCATGCATTTGTTCATTCTTATTGTTGCTCCCAGCAGGCAGTGAATGTGAAATCCTCGCTCCAGTCACCTCAGCTCTAGGATGGTTTGGCAATGCGGAACTGATCTCAAATGCTGTTCAGGTATCGGACAGTGACACAAAGAAAATGAGGTGTCTGCTCTGAGTAATATCGTGACCTCGGAGTAAGCAAGGGATTATCGCCTCAGGCGAAGCCAACTAGGGAAATAAGAATCTCTGAAAAGCTGGAACAGAAGATTACCTCCGAGGTAGTCTAATTTGTGAGGAGGATGTAGCAGCAGTAGGAGTAAGTTTTGAAGCCTACAGCACAAGGTGTAGTGGGTGGCCTGCTGACCAGCAGTCCAATTATTGAGAGCCTGCTTCTCCAGTCTCTTTGTCTGTGTGTGATCGTGTATGCAGGAAGAATTGCTTTTTGTGTTCCTGGGAGAACTGCCTGTGGAGCCTAGGCTTTGTGTGAATAAACTATTTGATTCTAACTATCACCTAACACTGTGATTTAAGCAATTGGGTCAATGACAGGAAATGAAATACTGTCTGATCACAGATACCATGCAGGGTTACCTTCTACCTCAAATGAACTAATTTTCATTCTGAATTAAAGCAAGAAACTGAAAATAACATTGTGTTGTACACATTAATGATGTCTTTCTTTAAGGAAAACAAATAATCACCCGTGTTCCCTTCTCTAAATTTTTCACAATGGTAGATTCTCAATCAGCAGTGTTAACCCATTGTTAACTAATTCATCCAACACAGGAAAACCGACCAGTGGAAACAAAATTTGTCTCTAAAGGGCACAAAGTTGGCTGTAGCAGATTAGTTACCCTTTTGCACCCTGGTTAGTTTTCTCTTTTGTTATCAATAGAAACTAATATCAGTGTGTGGGGTGTTTCTAATGAGGAGCCAAGCTACCAGTGCTCATTTTGAGCACCCAGCAAAGTTGAACTTTGCCCTCAGAGAGTCCAGACAAATAATTTTGTGAAAAAACGGTGCCGCAGCAAAGACAGGTCCTTGTTTCATCTTAAAAAAGAAACATGAAATAAAGGTTACTGGATTTTATTATTTGTTTAACCATTTGCGGAATGTGAGCTTTGATTACATTGATTGCCCACCCTAGCTGGCCTTGAGAAAAAGGTGATGAGCTACCTTTATGAACTGCTACATTCCATTTGGAATAGGTACACTGCTGCTAGAAAAAGTGTGGGAAGGGCAATTTCCAGGATTTTGAATCAGCAACACTGGACAAGCAATAATTTAATCTCCTAGTCAGCATGATAAATGCTTTGGAGAGAGTTTGAAGGTCCTAGTACTGTCCTTGTCTTTCTGGAAGGTCATTTTTGTAGGTTTGGAAGATGCCGCTTGGATAGCCTATACATTGCTGCTACCGATGCAGTGATGATTGAGGGGGTGAATGCTTGTTGATGTGGTGGCTAGCAAATAAGCTGTTTTGATCTGGATGGTGTCAAGCCTCTGGAGTATTGCTGGAGTTCCACTCATTCAGGCAAGTCAGGAGTAATCCATCACACTCCGGACTTGTACCTTGTAGGTAGTGGACAGGCTATGGGAAGTCAGATGGAGAGTTACTGCATGATTCCTAGCTTGTGGCTTACCCTTGTATCCACAGTATTTATATGGTAACTTCATTTTGCCGATAATGACACATTTAGTAATGACAATGCCATTGAATGTCAAGGGTGATTGATACATTATATCTTGTGAGTCATTAATTGACATTTCTGTGGCTCAGTAGTTACATGCCACTTTTCAGCCCAAGCCTGGACATTGTCCAGTTCCTGTTTCACTTAAGCATGGGCAATCATCGGTAAACATGCCCACTTTATGATGGCGGGAAGGACATAAATGAAGCAGCCAAAGACAGGTGGCCTCAGGGCTCTATCCTCCATTGTGCAGGGAATGTCTCCAATCAGCGAAGGGCTTTACCCCAGTTCTTATTGACTCTAATTTTGCTCAGACATCTTCAAGTTACATTTGGCCTATTTAGGCCTTGAAGTCAAGGGGAGTTACTCTCCCCTCCTTTCTTGCGTTCAGCTCTTTTGTCTGGGCTTGAATCAAGATTGTAAATACATTAGGAGCTATGTGGCCCTGAAAGTGAGCAGCTCAGACCAGTTAACAGTTAGAATGATCAGAGGATTAGACAGGGTGGACAGTGAAAGCCTTTTTCCTCGGATGGTGATGGCTAGCATGAGGGGAAATAGCTTTAAATTTAGGGGTGATAGATATAGGACATAAGTCAGAGGTAGGCTTTTTACTCAGAGAGTAGTAAGGGCATGGAATGCCCTGTCTGCAACAGTAGTAGACTTGCCAAGTTTAAGGGCATTTAAATGGTCATTGGATAAATATATGGATGATTATGGAATAGTGTAGGTGAGATGGGCTTCGGATTGGTATCACAGGTCGGCGCAACATCGAGGGCCGAAGAGCCCGTACTGCGCTGTAATGTTCTCTGTTCTACATTCTGGAATTGAGGGCTTTCTCCCCCAATTCAAGGATGATGAGTTTTAACTCTGACATCATTACAACAGACTATGATTAACTCAACACAGGAGACTGCGCAATCGAGTTTGTATGGCCCATAACTTCAATTAGCAGCCTAACTTTACAGCCATTGGAAATAACAGGAATATTGATAAAACTATTTCAAATTGAATGCAATATAGCTTTAAGCTGAAAGAGAAAGGACTGCTTTATGATTTCACTGAGGATGACATGCAAGGCAAATTTAAACAAAGAAGGACTTGATTTTTTGCAACCATCATAATTTCAAATCACATTTTGCAAGCCTAGTCACTGTTGCAATGTAGAAAATTCAGCAGCCAATTAGCTCACAGCAAGCTCTCACAAATAGCAATGCGATAATGACCAGCTGATTTTGGTGCAATGTTAGATAAAGGATAAATCTTGTTCTTTGGCAGTCCCTCAGAGTCAAAGATGCCTTGTTCCACTCCCAGGAGGTAGGATGGGGTTCTGGGTGGTTCAATCGTCCAATTTTGGAGCTGCAGATTCTACCACAGGCAGGGCAGGTGGTATGTTTTGAGGTGGTGGGTAGGATGCTCTAGATTCTGCCTGCTGTCTCTGTTGGGGTTACGCTTGTCTTCCATGTGCTCCATTTGGTGATCATCAGAGTGGTCGGCACCTTTGCTGATGTTTCTTCTCCAATTTGAGGTCTCTAAAATAAGCAATTCCCATGAGTTATATATATTGCTTCGAAACTAAGGATATTGACCTGAGAGTGGATGCTCGCATTGGTACGTTTGGGTAAATCTCCAGGGATTTGAGCTGTTTGACATACACGGTTCATGTTTCTGATGGATACAGGAGGGTGGGGACCACAGCAGTTCTGTACACCACGAATTTGGAGCTGGGTTTGAGGTCCCCACCTTCAAACGCTCTGTTCCTCAGGAGTTTGAAGGCTACACTTGTGTATTGGAGGCAATAACCGATTTAATCGTCAAATGCCTGCACACTGCAAGAACAGGCTCTCGAGGTTTGGAAACAATCCATGTCGTCCATGTGCTCACTGTGGATTTTGATGGTTGGGACACTGTCACGTGGTGGAGGTTTTCTGTGCATGCAGGTTTTGTCTGCAAACTACAGCCCGATCACAGGAGTTGGGCCAGTCTTGTCTCTGACCTGAAGATAAAGGTTGAACATTTTCCATTTTGGCCTGTGGGTTAGCTCCTGTTAGTGTTGTGGTGGGGAAGATGGAGAAGGGTGTTGCTGTGATAATGTAGCCCTGCTTTCCCAGTTTGAAACTGAGGAGGATATTCCATATGGTAGGCAGAGTGAGAAAGCCTTTGTGAGGTGGAAGAAGGCTGAGTACAGAGGCTGGTGTTGTTCCCTGCTGTTTTCATGGATTTGCTTTGCTATGAAAACCATGTTGATTGTGCCTCTCAATGGACAGAAGCCACATTGAGATCTAGGAAGAAGCAGTTTAGTCACTGGGAGAAGGAAGTTAATGAGGACTCTTGCAATAACTCTTCCCATGGCGGACAAATAGGGAATCCCTCTGTAATTTGCCCAGTTAGACGTCGCCTTTCAAAGGTGATCACAATTATAGTGTATCCGAGATCTAGTGGCGCACAGACGAGGACAAGGAGGTTATGGATTTGTGTTAAGAGTGTCTCTCTCCACTGAACTTTCGTGCTTCAGCAGGGATTCCGTCTGTAAAGGAGGCCATGTGGGTTTTCATCCATCAGATGGTCCTCTCAGCATCACTATGGGTTGGAGGTGTGCTGCGATGGTCGTGGGTAGTGTGATGCAAGATGGTGTAGAGACCAGGTGTCGAAGATCGTATCTTGACAGAGGAGGTCCTGAAATTGGGCTGTCCAACAACATTGACTGCCTCTTGGTCTTTGATGAGAGACACTCTGTTCATGGCTCTCAGTGGAGTAGGACCGTGTACACTGACCATAGATGGTTTTGATCGTGCTGACAATGTCACACACGTTGTAGTGGCCAGTGTGTGGCTGAGACTCCTGTCCTCTTTCCATAGACCATCTATTGTGTAGGACACAGCTTCTTTGTCGCACCTTGGCTTTCAGTTACTTTTGGATGAGATTCCTCGCGCTCAAGTTTTGGTGGCGCTGCCAGTTCTGGAACACTTTGTGCTTGCAGTCTCGGAGATTCCAGATCTCCTGATCATTCCTGTTGAACCAATCTTGGTTCTCTTAGTCAAGAGGCTGAGTGTGTCCACACAGTTGCTGACTATGCTAGCTTTTAAGGTGGACCCAGACCCTACGGGCACTCTGTCATTCTGGCACATTGTGTCATTGCCAAGTTGGATGTGAGTAGCCACCCGCATAGGTTTTTGTTCACAGGACCCTTGAGTCCAACAACCTTGAATATCCTGCAGCGCAGATTTTTCTGCCTCTGCCGGTTCAGAGCTAGATTGATGGAGATGGTGCAGTGGATTAGTTGACGGTCAGCCGAGCAGTCATTGGCTCTGGTCATGGTGCGAGTGGTGCATTTATCCTTGTGGTCTTTCACTCGAATGTTGAAGTAGTCCAAGAGGGGCCAGCCCTTGGCAAAGAAGTGTTGCCATGAGGTCTTGTGCTCGTCTCTGTGGTGGACCAGTGTGTTTGTTACGGCACAATCATGTTCTGGGCACTTTGACAGAAGAAGAACTCGGTTAGAGTTTGTCTTGCCTCCGCTTCACATACCTTTCTAGAGTGTTGTGGCCCTTCCAACTCTGGCATTGAATCAATATGTCTCCTTTGGGCATACGGTTCAGCAATTGGTCAAGGCTAGCATTGAGTATCTCTTTTATTTCATTTTTGTGTCCAGGGTGGTATGTCGGCACTGATGGCAATGATGTGCAGCTTCTGGGCGATGGTGAGTCAGAGGATCATGAGGTGCTCACTTACCCCACTGGGGAATTCATTGAGATGCCTGACAAGTTCGTTCCTTCTAGTGAAGGCAACACTGTAGAGATAACTTTCTTTTTCTGATTTGCCACAGGAAGGTGTAATCACGCCTTGGCCTTTAAGCTGGCTTTCTCCTGCCAATCCTGACTCATTCAGGATGGTGATATCAATGTTGTAGCTCTTGTGTTCCGAGGCTAAGGCAGCAGGGTGACATTCAGGTCTATCATTGTGATGGTTGTTCATAAGGGTCCCGACTTTCAAAATCCAAAATTCATTTGGGTTGGGGGAGGGGCAGGGAGCTTGGCCATGGAGGGTGCCTCTGTGTGCATTCTTTCAACATGCACACCAACCTTCACACAAACCCAACAAAACGAGCTCATGATCTAATCCAGGGTGACTGGAGGCCAGGCTGTGCTGCAGGTCAGCAGGGATAACACAGGCTCATCACCCAATAGCCATCACCAATTGCGAGCACAGTGGAGCAGGAGCTGAAGCCCATGGCAGCCAGCAGCATCTGGATGTCAGAGGGGTACCTGGGCCGAAGGTGGGGGCTGGCCCTGGGCCGCTCACCAGTCTGGGATCCTGCAGTCACAGGTTAACAATCAAATCAAGATGGTGCAGAGTGAGCTAGGGAGGGTCAGTAAGGTGGTGTTCAGGGATGTGTGCTGGAGATTTACGTTTAGCTGAGCCCTACACACACTCTAACTGACTAATCAATTAACACACTCAGATTAACAGCACACACTCTGTCACTCTCGTACATGGAGAAAAAACACATTCTCTCTCTCTCTCTCTCTCTCTCTCTATTCCCCATGATAAATATTGTTCCAGACACAGCATATTTGATCTTCTTTGAAATAGCACCATGGAACTTTTCACATCAACCTGAAATGGTAGGCTGATCTTGTTTTAACGCCTCATCTGAAATGCCTGCAACAATGCAATACTCCCTTCATAACATCTTCATTGCTATGCTTATGTTCTAATGGGAATCTAGAACGAAGAACATTGCAAATTAAGGGGCAACGATGCTGACAACTGAGCTCCTTCCAAGTGGAGAAATGATACAGCAGAATTATGATATCAGCAAATCTTTTGATACTTGATTGAAAGAATATTTTGGATTTGTTCAGTGGACCTTTTATGAGACCTATGTTCAAAATGTTGCACATTAATTTACTTGATAAGAGGCCATTTGGTGATATTCTTAAAAATGCTATTTACTGTCTTCCTTTCCCTGTGGGAATCGTAATGAGTGCTAATGCTGTTCGGCACTTGGAAGTAAAAGCTGCTCGCTCTAGAAGCGAAGGTAAAATATGTTCAGATGAGCTGCTAATGCGATTTCTGTCCTGGTGTTCATTTTGTCAGTTTCAGCTGTGCCATTCTTTACTGAGTCTCATTGTTCAGTTAAGTCAAAGGGAGAGGATGATGTTGAATGGGGATATTGGTAATGGATTTCCTCACTGTTTCTGCTGGAATAGTGAGGGAAATGTATCTTTTGACGGACTAATTTCTACCCCTTGCCATATCAAAATGGCTCACGATGAGAAACATGAGGCACGATCTCATAGAGGGCTGAGCAATGTAGCAACATCTGATGAGAAATCCAGCAAGGCCTGACTCAATGGTGGAACCATCTCATACTACCATTTTAATAAGCAACAAGACAGGTTTCTCACTGGGCGATGACTAGTTACCATTAAAGAATGTTTACAGCTTGTTAAATGCTTTATTAACGTCACAACTCACCTTAATAAGTATTCAGCATTCTACAGGTGCTTGTCCTATAATGCAACAGTTGCATTCTTGTGTGACTTTGCACTATAGAAAATCACTTTATAGGGAAATCGATGTGGAAAATTGCTATACCTGTACAGCAGAAAGTTTGCGTTATCTAAACAGCGTCCACTGTTCATCATTCACAATACAGCCAACTTACATTAACAAAACACATGTTGTAGCAGAAATACCTGTACCTTACCAAACAAGTCAGACATCAACAAATCTTGGCATGGAAATCAGAGCAGGTACCTGGTGGCTTCAGCTCTCTGTTGGCGATAACCACCTGCATGTAGCCCAAGAAGCCCCCCAGCATCTTAGACCGCGATCCACGGGTGCCAGCTATATGCAGCCATCATCCATGGAGTTCAGCATCGACATTTGCCAACCATTCACTTACCGTTATGGTACCTCTCCAATCCACTTGTAGGATGCTTAGGAAGCACAGGTTTACATTCCAGGGGGCACTGCCATCTGGTATTGAAAGACTGCAGTAGGGACATGTTGCATGCTTGGATAGGCATCCAGCTCACTGAGTGGGTCAGGCTACACCTCAGGACTGCCTGCTTGCTCTCTTTGCACTCACACACTTGTGGCAACCTGTATGTGTGTACTGTCCACGTCTTCCCTTGTCTTGTTGTGTCATGCCATAGTGCAGTGGCACACCTGCCAGTGCAAAAGGCCATTCGTTCTGCAACAGTGACATGTTGTTTTCATGCAGACACACAGGCAGTGCTGGAAAAGGGCAATAATCCAACTTATAGCACAACAGCAGCAATCAGAGGAAATCTGTTTCCTGTCACCACTTGCCATTCTCTAAATGCACAGTGCAATTGGAAAATAGCTGGGATAAATTGGGCACAGTGAATGTCACTTCATTGGGAAAAAGCACACAATCCACACCTGCTAAGCGTTAGGACATTGAAGGCGCAAAAGCATGAAACATGGATTTGCCAACCCCAGCAACATTTCATTTGCAAACATTCTTTTGCCCATATCCAATGTGTGTGGAGTGAGTGTGCTTAAACATCAATATTGCTAGCTGAATGCAGAAGAATGTCATGGATTGTCAAGATCAAGATTTCAGCATTTGTGAGCAATCAACAAGCCTGTATTCATTCCCTTCATGTTTATTTTTGATAGCTATCAATAAAGTCTCATGTTTGAACTTGTTGAAGTTCTTGCCTTTCTATGATGTTCTCCTCCTGGCCAATGGCAAGATGTTTGTCCAGATTGGGCACTAGGCAAAGAGTAGTGGGGACTCAAAGAAGGTGCAATATATCTAAGGACAGGTGAGTTGTGGCCTGGTGGCTAAACAGCATCTACGGTGAGAGAATGGGGTTTCACGTATAGGGAACTGTCAGTCGTTTGCCTTGGCTACCATGGATGTATAGCTGTGGTGCCACTACACTAACTGTGAGGGGCAATGCCAGGTTGCCAACTCTTGCCCACATGCACAATGACAGTTCAAAGGCAGTGCAGGCACAAATTATGCCAGTTTTTCAACCGGTGAGTAGCAAGATGTTTCAGGAATGGCATGTGGTGAGGCATGGCTAGAACTGGATGTGAGGGGCACCATAACGGCAGGGTAGGTAATTAATGAGGCGATGAGAAATCTTGTTAGGTGTCGCAGTGAGAAATCTTCCAAAACAATCAGTCGTAATTTGTGAGAGATAATGGGAACTGCAGATGCTGGAGATTCCAAGATAATAAAATGTGAGGCTGGATGAACACAGCAGGCCAAGCAGCATCTCAGGAGCACAAAAGCTGACGTTTCGGGCCTAGACCCTTCATCAGAGAGGGGGATGGGGGGAGGGAACTGGAATAAATAGGGAGAGAGGGGGAGGCGGACCGAAGATGGAGAGTAAAGAAGATAGGTGGAGAGGGTGTAGGTGGGGAGGTAGGGAGGGGATAGGTCAGTCCAGGGAAGACGGACAGGTCAAGGAGGTGGGATGAGGTTAGTAGGTAGCTGGGGGTGCGGCTTGGGGTGGGAGGAAGGGATGGGTGAGAGGAAGAACCGGTTAGGGAGGCAGAGACAGGTTGGACTGGTTTTGGGATGCAGTGGGTGGGGGGGAAGAGCTGGGCTGGTTGTGTGGTGCAGTGGGGGGAGGGGATGAACTGGGCTGGTTTAGGGATGCAGTGGGGGAAGGGGAGATTTTGAAACTGGTGAAGTCCACATTGATACCATATGGCTGCAGGGTTCCCAGGCGGAATATGAGTTGCTGTTCCTGCAACCTTCGGGTGGCATCATTGTGGCAGTGCAGGAGGCCCATGATGGACATGTCATCAAGAGAATGGGAGGGGGACTGGGAATGGTTTGCGACTGGGAGGTGCAGTTGTTTGTTGCGAACTGAGCGGAGGTGTTCTGCAAAGCGCTCCCCAAGCCTCCGCTTGGTTTCCCCAATGTAGAGAAAGCCGCACCGGGTACAGTGGATGCAGTATACCACATTGGCAGATGTGCAGGTGAACCTCTGCTTAATGTGGAATGTCATCTTGGGGCCTGGGATGGGGGTGAGGGAGGAGGTGTGGGGACAAGTGTAGCATTTCCTGCGGTTGCAGGGGAAGGTGCCGGGTGTGGTGGGGTTGGAGGGCAGTGTGGAGCGAACAAGGGAGTCACGGAGAGAGTGGTCTCTCCGGAAAGCAGACAGGGGTGGGGATGGAAAAATGTCTTGGGTGGTGGGGTCGGATTGTAAATGGCGGAAGTGTCGGAGGATAATGCGTTGTATCCGGAGGTTGGTAGGGTGGTGTGTGAGAATGAGGGGGATCCTCTTGGGGCGGTTGTGGCGGGGGCGGGGTGTGAGGGATGTGTCGCGGGAAATGCGGGAGACGCGGTCAAGGGCGTTCTCAATCACCGTGGGGGGGAAGTTGCGGTCCTTAAAGAACTTGGACATCTGGGATGTGCGGGAGTGGAATGTCTTATCGTGGGAGCAGATGCGGCGGAGGCGCAGGAATTGGGAATAGGGGATGGAATTTTTGCAGGAGGGTGGGTGGGAGGAGGTGTATTCTAGGTAGCTGTGGGAGTCGGTGGGCTTGAAATGGACATCAGTTACAAGCTGGTTGCCTGAGATGGAGACTGAGAGGTCCAGGAAGGTGAGGGATGTGCTGGAGATGGCCCAGGTGAACTGAAGGTTGGGGTGGAAGGTGTTGGTGAAGTGGATGAACTGTTCGAGCTCCTCTGTGGAGCAAGAGGCGGCGCCGATACAGTCATCAATGTACCGGAGGAAGAGGTGGGGTTTGGGGCCTGTGTAGGTGCGGAAGATGGACTGTTCCACGTAACCTACAAAGAGGCAGGCATAGCTGGGGCCCATGCGGGTGCCCATGGCCACCCCCTTAGTCTGTAGGAAGTGGGAGGAGTCAAAAGAGAAGTTGTTGAGTGTGAGGACGAGTTCCGCTAGGCGGATGAGAGTGTCGGTGGAGGGGGCCTGGTCGGGCCTGCGGGACAGGAAGAAGCGGAGGGCCTTGAGGCCATCTCCATGCGGAATGCAGGTGTACAGGGACTGGACGTCCATGGTGAATATGAGGTGTTGGGGGCCAGGGAATTGGAAGTCCTGGAGGAGGTGGAGGGCGTGGGTGGTGTCACGGACATAGGTGGGGAGTTCCTGGACCAAAGGGGAGAAAATGGAGTCCAGATAGGTGGAGATGAGTTCGGTGGGGCAGGAGCAGGCTGAGACGATGGGTCGACCAGGGCAGGCAGGTTTGTGGATTTTGGGAAGGAGATAGAAACGGGCCGTGCGGGGTTGGGGAACAATGAGGTTGGAGGCTGTGGGTGGGAGGTCCCCTGAGGTGATGAGGTCATGAATGGTGTTGGAGATGATGGTTTGGTGCTCGGGTGTGGGGTCATGATCGAGGAGGCGGTAGGAGGTGGTGTCGGAGAGTTGGCGTCTGGCCTCGGCGATGTAGAGGTCAGTACGCCATACTACCACTGCGCCACCCTTGTCTGCGGGTTTGATGGTGAGGTTGGGGTTGGAGCGGAGGGAGCGGAGGGCTGCCCGTTCTGCGGGGGAGAGGTTGGAGTGGGTGAGAGGGGTGGAGAGGTTGAGGCGGTTGATGTCTCGACAGCAGTTGGAGATGAAGAGGTCGAGGGAGGGTAGGAGGCCTGGGGGTGGTGTCCAGGAGGAGGACTTGTGTTGGAAGCGGGTGAAGGGGTCAGTGGAAGGAGGGTTGGTTTCCCGGTTGAAGAAGTAGGCATGCAGGCGAAGACGGCGGAAAAACAGTCGTAATTTGTGCTTAGCCAATAATAATAAGTTTCAGCCCGTGGGAATCATTCAGGAATAAACCGTTTAGCCCTTTTGAGCCTGTTTTGTTTCTTTCACACAGTAAGTAGGCAAGACGCTTTTGAGAAACATACCCATGATATCATCACTCTAAAGCAACATGTGACCTGAAGGTAGACAGATATTAGCCTCCATTATACTAGGGTCAGCTGCAGCACATCATGCAGCAGAAAGTGTGTCACAGTTTGTAGCAACGTTGTTCAGCACTCGGCCAGAAAATATATTTTATATATAATATCTTCCAATAATAACATGACACACATTGACTTCTTACATTTACAGGAAGTGACACAAATATGACCTCATCAGATAGGAATATCCTGCTGAAGGCAAATAGTCTGTCACTACATTCAGCACGAATCAATCTTAATAGCAGAGGTAATGATCAAGAAATAACTCCCAGACCTTGGAGATTACATCATGGCGGTAGTAGCCACGGAGTGCTGCACAGCAGTTAAAGACTCCAAGATCTTGTTTGCAGATCCTGGGAAACATCACTGAAGATCAAGTAGACAATAGCTCTCCACTTCAAACTATTTGGAAGGCCAATAGCAACAACTTTATGTGAATACATATAGACCAATTAAAATGCAGAAAGTAGTCATTCATTTCTACTGGAGTGCAACCCCTGTCAAGCAATATGTCCTGTCCTGATTTTTCAACAAATGAAGTATCAGCTGGCTTCCCAATCGAAAAGTTGGCATGTTGTGGTCAAAAGGCTACTTAGAGACTAAAATCTAAAATCAACAGCCGAGAGTGCTATCAGTTTAAACAAAGAACTCTCCTGGTCAAACAGATCTCTACTTTTTAGCATTAAATCGTGGCCTTCTGAACTGAAGAAACTTACCTTTGATGGTTCTGGCTTTTTGGGTTTTCGAGGTGGTACCAAGCCACGTGTGACATCATCACTCCTTATTTGACATGTGCTCCCTCTGATGGCTGAAACGACTACTACATGCCTTTTTTATACAAAGATACAATACGAGAGATATCCACTGTCATGAGTGGTGACAGCGCTGAAAAATTATACAATATAGAAGCGGAGGAAGGAAAATAATGAAAGGGCAGAACACCAAACCAAGTAAAATGAAGAAAGAAACAGCAATTAGAAATATCCTTCAGCTAGAAATGGAAGGTAAACATTTCATTATGGCTTGGACAACAATAGACATCACTTACTCAGGCAACATATGCAGCCTTGCTTCACAGGTCAAGCAACAAATGTTCCTGAAAGGAGATCTCCAAAATCTTCCTTGTTATCAACAAGGATGCACTTGGCAAAATGAATACATCAAACTCTTTGAAGACAGTTGAAAGAAAGATCCAGAGAAGACCTGGAGAATACTTTAAAACCAACTTCTCACAGGGGAAGTCATGATGGGTAGAAAAAAAGACAGCAGACCAACTTAATACAATAGTTTGTTTCTTTACTTGTGTGCGCCTTTGTGAATGATGTCCCAAAAATTCTGCGGAGAAACCAGAGAAAATCAGGACGAGTAGGGAAATGATGTTGGGGAAATTGATGGAATTGAAGGCTGATAATTTACATCCTAAAGCACTTATGATAGTGACTCTAGAAATAGTGGATGATTTGGTGGTCATCTTTCAAGATTCTACAGACCATCAAACCATTTTGATGGATTTTTATTGGAGAAAAGCTGATATTAACCCCACTATTTAGAAGAGGAAGTAGAAAGAAAACACAGAAGTATAGACTGGCTAGTCTGACATCTATAGTGGGGAAAATGCTAGAGCCCACAATAAAAGATTTTATGGGAGAACACTTAAAAAACTGTGGCAGGATGGGACAGGGTCAGCATGGATTTATGAAAAGGAAATCATGCTTGAAAGATCTACAGCAATATTTTAAAGGAGTAGCTAGCAGTGTTGATAAAGGTGAGTAAATTCTGGAAAGACCAAGAACACCCACATTGTGTGAATGAATTTTTAAACTGAACAAAGCCTTCAAGACAGACCTCCTGGAAAGTTTAATGGACCTTACTATTGATGCCTTGGTTGAAGACAGACATTAGGATGAAGCCATTGTGGCAAGTCAATAGCAATTACATGTTTTAGAAGCAGACAACAGTATTTCTTATAGTCAGCAAAGTGCACTAAACCAGCAAGATCTGTCACAAAAGTGACTGTCCAAAAGCTGTCCAGCATTTCTTCACATCTGCAATCCTGCGATACCAAATGACATTGACCATGCATGTGCAGAACATCTGGTTTCAAAAGCCAAACCAGACCCTAGAATGCGACTTCATTGACAAAAAGGATGGTCCAGTGCCACAACATTAGCAGTAAGAAAAGCCTTTAAAATATCCACAAATGTAAACATTTTGATGATGTGCCCAGACAACAAATCAAGATGACTATGTATTTTATAGTGAAAACCCCACACGACACGCCAACAGTTTAAGGCAATTGAAAGATTTCAAAACTGTCTCCATGCAAAAGGCAAGTCATATTAGGAGCTCATGCCAACTTAGTGCCATTATACATTCTAAAAGACACGCAGACAACAATTAGCACTCCATGGTACAGCCCACAAAAAATCATCTCACTACATATGACAGATTGTCAATAGCACAATCTCGCTACAGTCCCAATTTGTAAGTTCATCTTGAACTCCTGAAATTTTCTGCCTGTTACATGCCAGTGATCCTGCAGTCAGTATAGGCATCAGTGTTATAACATGTAACATAAAGTCTTGAGATCCAAACCACACCTATCTTGGTGGAACAGACCAAATGCAAAGCAATTAAATCAGTCAATATTCTCAAATAAATGCAGCCAGACAGATGTAACAATTCGGCAGTTTTAAAGGTTATGCAATGTTGCATCACAATAATGATTTATCACAATAAGGATGCAACCCGATTCTTCAATACTCCAAGGAAGTAAATTGTGAACAATGCCGAACAAAATCTCCATTTGGAAGGCAAATACAAATGACTTTGTCAAGCAGACAATTGTCTGACTGACGCAATGATCACTGGATGGAGATTTTGAGTCAGAAACCCAATCACAAATACCTAGATAAATGACTGAAAATGCAGCCAGCCCATTCAAAGTTGTTACTGTTCGTGATGCTATGTTGTGAAAGGACAGAAAGCAACTCAGCCCAATGCATGACACGTCAATCTCACACGCAGCGAGTGGGAAAGAAGATGATTGTATAATAATGCTGATGGACAGCCACCAAATTATTAGCTCAGAGTAACTGAGAATAACATATATACCTCTCCAGACATGTTTACACTCAGCAAATCAGGATGAGTTGTTAAACCTTCTAAACCTTGTGTCAGAGTTTTTTATTGCTGAACTTGTTAACTCTGCTCTTACTTGTTTGTAATATATATAGATATCAGGAGTTGTAGAAAACATCTGATGAATCTTTCAGAGTTACTTGACTTCCATTCAGTTCTTATGAGAGCTGACATTGTCAGGTTCGAACACCATGCTGAAGTAAAAACCAATCTATGCCAGATTATCAGGGCAGAACTGAGCAGCATGAGCAATCATGGGCATTTGTGAAGAAATGAGTCTCTGATTCCACAAGTTATACACAGACTGACCCCCTTCAAAATAGATCAAGGAGATAACCTAGACCCTAACTTTTATCTTATTTAAAGTCAAGTATGAGACATTACATTCTAGATGTGATTCAATTGGTTAAACCACTTGGCTTTGAGCAAAATACACTTTATTCTTACACCACAGTTAAAATACAAACAAAAAAGTCAAGAATTGGCATAATTTTAACTCTCTTAAAGGCTAAATAAAATCATATATTGTTTAACTACCCCTTATCAATTGTTCTAATATAGCAGCAACCCATTAATGCACCCTTGGCAAAGGCAAACTCAGAAAAACAGATTTCTCTCACTTCTGATTTTCTCCAGTTCGGGAGAAAGGACAAACCGAAAGTACGAATCCAGCACCAGAGAGAGAGAACTCACATTTTTGTAGCATCAGAGAGACAGAGCTTTATCTAGCAGCTTCAACAACTGAAAACAAAACTCAATCCCTGGGTCTGTTTGAGCCTGACTCTATCCACTCATGCTTCTTATGTCTAATCTTTAAAAGAAAAACGCTGCTTACTCTGCTTTCTATTGTGCGGACACCTTGGTACCAGGTTTGCAACACTCTCTTTAAGGGAAACTGCACAGAACAAATCCCTTTTAAAAGCATATTTCACCACACATATCAGAATCTGCTTTGGGCATGATTGGTCGTTCTTTCTTGTTTCATGGAATGTAGGTATCACTGAGAAGGCCAATACCTATTGCCCATTTCTGATTACTCTCAATTCAAATGGCTTGTTAGGCCATTTCAGAGGTCATCTTAGAGTCCACTGTGCTTCCGCAGGACTTAAATCACAAGTATGTCAGACCAGTTAAAGATGACAGATTTCCTCCTCTATAGAGATGGGTATTTGCCACAAATGATAGCCTTGTAACTATCATTTGTCAAGCTTTATTTAGATTGTAGGGTCATGAGCTGAAGCCAAATTCCACCTGTTGCGGTGATACGATTGGAGACCATGTCCCTACAACATTAGCCTGAGTCCCTGGTTTCTTCATCCAGTATCAATACTACTAGATCCATCATCACTCTGGCCAAACTTCAAATACTTGCTTATGCCACCTCTATGGAACCGTCCCATCGTTCACCAATTCATTTGCAATTGTGAAAGCCAGAACCAAATATGAAGAACCTCTGAATATGACCAACAGTTGATTTAAAAGAAAAGGCAGCTGATGAGCAATTTCTGCAGAAATGAGCAGATCCTGTCTTGGTAGAATCTATAAATCTTTAAATACAGATTTTTACCAAGAGGTTTTGTTTTAACGTGTGCAGAATGGCAAAATCATTATGGTGCAGAAAGAGGCCATTCAGCCCTGTGTCTGCAATTCACCCTGTGCATTTTAACCTTGCGACAATCTCCTGTCTTTTCTGCATTACCCTAGACATTGTTTCTCTTTAAGTAATCATCCATCACCCTCTTGAATGGCACAACCAAACCCACATCCAACACATTTCCAGGCAGTGTGATCCAAACCCTAACCACCTACTGTGTGAAAATCCTTCTTCTCATCTTCCTTTTGTAACACACTTTATATTTGTGCCCTAAGTTTCTCAATGTTTTTCCAAGCAGGATCAGTTCTACCTCCTGCTTCTGCAAACTTTTATACTATCTCCTCTTAATCATCCTTCCTTCCAGGAAAACAATCCAACCTGTCCTCATAAGTGAAGTGTTTCATGCATGAAACCATTCTTTTAAACTGTTTTTACATTCTCTCCAATGTATTCACATCCTTCCTATAATGTCACTCTCAGAACTACATATGACATTCCAACAGAGGTCAATCCAGTGTCTTATGTAAGTTCACTATATTTTCCCTGCTCTTACATTACATCCCTATTAATAAAGCCTAGAATGTGGCATTATTGTTAACATTTCTACCTGTCCTGAACCTTCAATGACTTATGCACATACACACCAAGCCTCTGAGGAAATGTCATGTAGACTTGAAACATTAGCTTGCTTTCTCTCCTCAGATGCTGCCTGGCCCATTGTGATTGCTAGCACTTTTTGTTTTCAGTAATTTGTTCGTACATCAGTTCTCTCTACGCCTGCGCTCTTTAGAATAGTGCCCTTTATTTTATAAAGGCACTCCATGCTCTTTTTAAAAAGTGCATCACCTCACACTTCTCTGCATTGAACTTCATCTGCCATCCACTCACCCAGTCCACAACTTGGTGATATCATTTTGAAGTTCAACGCTGTCCTCCTCACAGTTTATAATTCTTCCTACCTTTGTGCCATCTGCGAGCTTTGAAATATTGCATGCACACCAAGGTTTAGATCTTGTCAATGTATCAGGAGAAATAAGGGTCCCAATATTGATCCCAGGGAAAACCACTGCAATCCTTCTTCCTCTAAAAAAATCCCAACTCTAAATTCTAAGCCACTTTTGTATTCATATTGTTCCTGTCCGTTTTTAACCCATGATTTATAACAATACTCACAAGTCTTTTTTGAGACATGTATCAAATCTCTCTTGAAAGATCATGTATAACATATTAACTGCTTTGCCCTTATCAACCATCTCCATTACTTCTTCAGAAAGTATTAGCAAGTTAGTTAGACGTAATTTTCCTTTAAACAAATTGATCCTGACTCTTCTAAACTCAGTCATTTTCTTTTCGTGGTGGTTAGTAATTCTATTCTGACTAATTACTTCTGGAAGTTTCATACAACTGAAATTGAAATGACGACTGGTCTGAAATTGCTCGCTCTATCTTGACAACACGTTGTGGGGCAAAGCTGTAGTGTTTGTAATTCTCCAGTGCATCACCGCCATCACTAAAAACCTCACATTTTGTATTTTTTTTCTGGTTGCTTCTCATTATACCAGACTGCCAGAGTGCAAATGTACCATTGAATGTTGCAGATTACTCAATTCTATAACCGCTGAAATGTGTGATTATTTTTGGAGACCTAGTGTGTTTAACTAGAGCTTTCTCATGCTGAGGAATCAGAATTGAACCGGGGTGTATAGCACCTGGGGAGTCACCACAGGCAAAAGGTTATCAGCTCAAAGCAGCCTTCAGCTTGTAATAAGGCAGAAAATGGATCATTCATCAGACATTGCAGTTAGTTGATCTGCTTACCATGAGATCAGATATTTATATATTTTTAATGTATGCAAATTATTTGGATGCACCTTCTGTCAATTGCGCTATGATTTAGGCACCTGCAATAAAATTCAAACACCTAGCTTGATAGAAGTTCTTATCAGCATCCCATTGTGTCACTGCATTTCTGAGAGATGTGTGAATTCTTTCATCGACAAGCAAATGTTTTAATCTGTCTCCTGATGATTTTGGTTTATCATTTTTCATGGTTTTCCTGTTGACTTTTAGTCCACAGCTCTTTTAAAGATCTTTTCATCTTGTTGTGAAATTACTGAATTATCATTTACTCAAAGTCTTTTCCTTGTTACAGCGTTTAATTTTGTCTTTTGTAATTATCCTGTTGTTAATTCTAGGTGTTCATTTCACATTTTGTTTTTTTCAAAGAATGTAGCTTTATTGTCGTGAACCTTCCTGTGTGCTGCTCACTAACTTTTGCAAATCTTAAAGCTTGTTGAAAAAGTGAGCAACTTCCTACACTCAGGCTGTCTTCCTCAAATTTAAAATTACCATTAACCTCCCTTACAGTCAAGCTTTCTCTCTCCTCTTTAAAAACCTACCTTGTGATGAAGCTGTTGGTCACTTGTCCTGTAATTTCCTTATATATCTCAGAGTAAAAATTTTTTTTGATGATGCATTTCAACAAAGAGAGTTGATTCTTGGGATATTTTGCTAATTTATGTGGTTGTGATGCTATGTAATTACAAAAATCTCAAGTTGGCATTCTCATCCCCATAGTCACTCAAACCTTAAGGTTCTGACCCTTGCCTTTCTGTCCAATTTAGAGTCTGTCTCTTGAAATAAAATAACTTGTATTTAGTTATTTCTGAGACCTCAAGATAATGCAAAATGTTTCCCAGCTACAAAGGACAAAAGTTAAGTAAAATAAAACTTGCAGATGGAATTGAGTTTGGAAAGAATTTGCGACTGTTGGCGGTTCAGTTGTAACGCCCCAAAGTACACAAAGATCATGAAGCCATGAGCAATTGTGCTTTTTACTTACCAGAAATCTTGGGGAACAGTGTGGTTGCAGGACTCGAAGTGGACTACATTTCCTCCTGATTCTGCAAAAATCCTTGAGTACACCTTGCCCATTTTTTGAATGTAAATCCTTCAATCCAATTTGTGCCCTGCTCAGTGCACTGTAATTGTTCAGGACCATGTTAGCTGTAATTTTCTGTAACCACAGAATATTATCCCCCTATGCCTCCTTTATTTTGAAATGACATTTGATATTGTGAACCATCCTATTCTTTGCTACCATCTCTCTTCAGCATTTCAGCTCATTGGATTTCCTGTGATTATCTTCATGTCAGTTAGTATCAATACAACTGATATATTTCCAGTAACATTATCTTCTCCTACCTACACTGTATTGTTTGGAGTTCCCTAAGATTCTGTCTTTGACCCCTTTTCTTCCTTAGTAATGTATTGCTTTTTGATGGCTTTGTCCTGTCAGATTCAGGTCACATCAATACTGGCAATGTCCTGCATAATTCCAGACCATTTCCCTCATTCCTTAGATTTTCTTGTGTGCTATCTCTCTGCTAATCTGACATTATGGATCAGTTAAAACATTGGAATGCAAAGGCCAAAACACCTCTTTTTAAGAATTGCCATAAATCAGCATATCCTATCTAATGACGACTCTCTGTTAGATTATAGGCTGAATCAGACTGATATTAAATTTATTTTATGTGAGTACTTTGTTGGAGGATCCACAGGAAGTCCATGGAACAGCGTAAATGACCTTGATGAATAGCAGAAACTTCTACTGAGGTAATAGCATGTTGTGGTAGAATTGGTTTCGACAGACATCCAAATGATCTTTGATGGTGTCATAGAACAAACTTGTTAACAAAGCTGAAGCCCATGGGACAAAAGAGACAATTGTCATGTTGATATGGTTGTCAAAGTGACAGGAAATAGACAGTGATGGTGAAGGGGTGTTTTGCAGATTACGAAAGGAAGTAAGTTACTATACCCCAAGAATTGGCACTAAGAGTGGTACTTTACTTCGTCAAAACTTGGAAATACCAGCCAGGTATCTTTTAGGGTCTAAACAATATGGGCTGTGTTGGGAAGTTTAGCAGAATCACATGAGAAATGCCACAAGGCTTATCTCGAACCTCAAGAGCAACTCATTACATCTTTTAACTAAGTTCCAGTTGCTGAGGTGAGATTCTTGTTAAGCATCAGTAAAATATCTATTAAGGGAGGTTACTGTTCGATAACGACCTTGCTAGCTGTTCATCTCATCTTATTAACTGCAACTTCATATTCTATCTCACACTGCAGGCAAACTAGACACTGAAAATTCCCAAAATAGAAATCAGAGCCAGTGTTTGGTGAATTTAGCTCACTCCCTGATCCAAAGGACTTCCCTTTTGGACACTGGGCATAAATATCTCAGGGCGTCGCCCATGAGCATTGACACTGCAAACCCTATGTCTATGGACATTGGCATCTGACATGTGCTAGTTGCCAACATCTTCATGGCACATCTCTAATCCGCTTACCATAAGCTTCTGGACATCAATACTGCACCACTGGGCAAAACAGCCGCTCTGTAATGCTGCAGCAAGGACACTTTTGTACTCAGGGACATAGACACAGCTCATGGACTGGACCAGGTGGATCTCTGGGCTGTTTGCTTGCACTCAGCATGCTCATTCATTCTGAGCCTACATGGATGATCACAGCATCCCTGCCTTGCCTTATCTTTTTGCACCTTGCCCTTCAGACATTAATCCCTACATGAAACTCGACAAAACTGATCAGCCAAAAAAAATTCAGCTCATTGCAATTTTTCAGGAGGTTTATAATAGGTGTCAAGAGAAACATGGTCGATTGGAATAGACAGATAGGTGACAAACAATACTTATTGCAGAGAAATGTGAAGTGATACATTTTGGTAAGGAGATTGAGGTGAGGGTGCATAACATTTTGAAGAAGTAACAAGGAGGATGGATGAGGGCAGAGCAGTTGATGTGATTCATATGGACATCAGTAAGGCAGTCAGCAAGGTTCTTCATGCTAGACTGTTTAGTAAGGTTATATTGTGTGGAATACTGGGAGAACTAGCCATTCGGATACAGAACTGGCTCAAAGATAAAGGACAAAGGATGGTGGTGGAGGGTTGTTTTTTGGGCTAGAGACCTGTGGCCAGCGGAGTGCCACAAGAATTGGTGCTGGATCCATTGATTTTTGTCAATTATATAAATTATTTGAATGTGAAAACAGGAGATATGGTTAGGAAGTTTGCAGATGACACCAGAATAAGAGATGTAGTGGACAACGAAGAAGGTTACCTCAGAAAACAGTGGGATCTTGGTCAGTTGGGCCAATGGACTGAGAAGTGGCAGATGGAGTTTAATTTATATAAATGTGAGGTGCTACATTTTGGAAAGGCAATTTAGGGCATGACTTATATGCTTAAAGGTAAAGTCACAGAGAATTTTGCTGAACAAATAGACTTTGTAGGTTCATAGTTCCTTGAAAGTGGAATCTCAGGTAGATAGGGTAGTGATGAAGGTATTTGGTATGCTTGCCTTTATTGGTCAGTGCATTGAGTTATAGGAGTTGGGAGGCCATACTGCGGGTGTACAAGACCACTTTTGGAATACTGCGTGCAATTCCAGTCTCCTTGCTATAAGAAAGATGTTGTGAAACTTGAAGGGTTCAGAAAAGATTTACAAGGATGTTGCCAGCATTCGAGGGTTTGAGCTATAGGGAGAGGCTGAAAGCTGGGCCTATTTTCCCTGGAGCATTGGAGGCTGAGGGGTGGCCTTATAGAGGTCTATAAAATCATGAAAGGCATGGATAGGATAAATAGGCAATGTCTTTTCCCCAGGGGAGGGGAGTTCAAAAATAGAAGGCATAGGTTTAAGTGATAGGGGAAAGATTTAAAAGGGATATAAGGGGGAACTTTTTCATTCACAGTTTGTTGCTTGTATGGAATTAGCTGTCAAAGGAAGTGGTGGAGACTGGAACAATTACAACATTTAAAAAGCATCTGGATGGATGTATTAATAAGAAGGGTTGAGATGGATATGGGCCAAATGCTGGCAAATGAAATTAAATTTATATAGGATATCTGATCGGCATGGATGAGTTGGACCATAGCTTCTGTTTCTGTGCTGTACATCTATCCTTTATAGGGTCATGACTCTATGACCATGTAAAGGATAGAATTCTAACGAAAGTGCAGGAAAATATGCATAATTAAGTATATGAAACCCTAGCTTTTATTAAATAAGACATAGAATGCAAAAGCAAATAAGTTATTTGTAGTAAATTTTGTAAAACACAACCTTTGTAAAACACAAGTTTGGGTCAAATTTGGAAACTTCAGCAACAGCATGAAGAGGTCAGCAAGGGTATAGAAAATATTTGTGAATGACATAATGGATGAAGGGCTTAGGTTCAATAGTTAATTTCAAAAAGCTATATTTGTTCTTGTTGGAGAAAAATAGGTTGAAGGGAAATGTGATAGAGGCATTCAAAATCATGAGTGGCATGGACAGAGAGTGCAGAGTAGCTTTAGCTGGAATGAACAGTTTTAGAAAAGTGGTTCAGTTGGAAAGGCTGATACCGTTCTCCTAGCTTAACTGAAGGAGATTGGGGGGAAATTTGACAGAGCTTTACAAGGCTATGACAGTTTGAAACATAAATAAACAGGGAATGTCTCTTCTCATCAATTGATTGAGGAAGAACTAGGAGACACAGACTTGATTGTTTTGTCACATGTTGCAGGGAGAACTTGAGGAAGAAATTTTTTTATGCAGTCAGTGATAATGACATGAGACTCACTGTATGAGGCTGGATATTAAGAAATTTCAAAAGCAAAATATATGCACATTTGTGGGAAATAAAGCTATGGGGACTGTTTGAGGAATGGGATTGATTGGATTGCTCTTCAGAGGGTCAAATAGACTCACTAGGCTGAATGGCTTTTTTGTGGCCTGACATAACTCTAACTCTTTGATCTATTGGGGCTGTTAGCAGAAAAGTCAAGAACCAGAGAATGTTGATTTTAAGCGATTGAGAAGTAAAACAATGGAGCCATGAGGAAAACCAGTTTAGGATCTGGAAGACACTGTGGGAGAGAATGCAGGAGGCAGAACCAAGTATGGTTTTCAAGAGAATTGGATAATTATCCAAAGAGAAAATATTTGAAGGCCTATGTGGAGAAGTTGGGGGTGTTAGAGAAACTCAGTCGCTCTCGTTCAGAGCCAGCACTAACATGATGGACTAAATGACTTCCTTCTGTGAGCTAACCCAGTCATTTCATAATCATGGGAGTTTCAACTTTCCAGTTACCTGTTGCTTTGGATCCATTGCTTAACCCGTTATGTCCACATTTGCATCAGAACACAATTCTGGCCATCTTCTTCACACACGCTTCACTGGGCTTTTCTTACCAGTATGCTCATTTATTTCAATGCCTCAATAGTTAGCCTCCATGACTGTATATTTAATGAACTATGCAAATTGCTGAATTTAAAATTCTCTTCCTCTGTGAATCCCTACCTCGTTCTCCAACTTTATCTCCACTCCCTTTCAGGAGTAAAGAGTAGACACTTGTACGTACTCCATCACCAAATCCTCCATTCTACCATGGACGATGGAGTCTTCAGTCACCTGGAACACTCTCCTTCCCCCGATCCACCTCCTTTCATTCTCAAAAGGTCTTCTGTAAACTTATCGCTTAACAATGCTTTTGATTATTTTTCTTAATAGTCTTACACAGCACCTTTTTTTTCTGATGAAGGGTCAAGGCCTGAAACGTCAGCTTTTGTGCTACTAAGATGCTGCTTGGCCTGCTGTGTTCATCCAACCCCACACTTTGTTACACAGCACTCTATTGCTTTCTCTCTCTGAGTGCATTAAGATGTTTCCAATGTTTGAGGCACTACATTAATCTGGGTCATAGCTTGCCATCTTCTACTCATAAGTATGGCTGGTTGCCATACTTATGTTTGTTATATTTGTTACGAAGTGAGCATTAATTGTTTTCCAGTTTTCAGTGTTCTTTGTGCTTACAGGCATTATGTTCAATTAGTACAAAATTTACATCAGAATTTAAATGCTGTTGGCTGTATGCAGTGTAAGACATCCAAAGGCTAGCATTTCTGATTCACCTGGGCTTCATGCTGTAAGGAGCTAATAATTTAAAGAAAGATTTGTTTATACTACAATGCCATGTTTTCACATCCCTTCTAAATATCTCAAATTACATCATATATAGGAGGAAACACAGTGCACATTGTTACACACAAAATCATTGCAGCCATTTATGTAAAGCTCCACACCACAGACAGCTATGAGTTGGAAGTTTGAGGCAAAAATGTGAAAGAAACAGCAAGAAAACAACTCCTCTAGTGTACTAGATTTTTAACTTCCACCTGAAGATGTAGATGGAACATTGATTTAATGATTTATCTGACAGGCAACAGCTCCAACAGTGCAGTATCTCCTCCACACTGAAGAGAATGTTGGTTAAGTGTTAAAATCCCATTGTGAGATTTGAACCCATGATCTTTTAACTCGGGGAACAAGATAATTAGTGTTTGAACCAAGCTGACACTTTTTGTGAGCTGTGTGTGATTCTCAGCATATGGGCAAACTACAAAGAAAATTTCTAGCTTGAAGCAGGAGCAGGAATAGTGTGTGGGATTTGGAGTAAATTATAGTAAGGGTTAAAATAGCAGTGCCACCACACAAACACCCGATACATACAAACCAAGCAGATCAAGCCTTGGATACAAGAGTTG
Organism: Stegostoma tigrinum; assembly: GCF_030684315.1. NCBI lineage: Eukaryota > Metazoa > Chordata > Chondrichthyes > Orectolobiformes > Stegostomatidae > Stegostoma > Stegostoma tigrinum. The sequence goes on from NC_081368.1 coordinate 60,602,128, forward strand.
AATTCCAGCAGAAATGTATCAGTGGATGCCTTCAATATTAAGACAGCACAAAATTTTGAAGGAACCGAGGAGGTCTCATAAATGGAGATTGAAGATCAAGGGAACAACCCTCCAATCAGCGAAGTGATATCTAACCCCTCCATGGGCAAACAATTGAATGAACTTCATTGTGCTGCTCTAAGCTGCTGCCTCTATAATGCCAGCGCTAACTCAATCCCAGCCTGCACAATGTTTTATCCCTGTCACACGACTGATTCCTTCTCTTTTCTTATACAGGTACCAGTGGGAACCAGCAAACAATTCTGAGAAAGAGACTAGCACCAGAGATCCCGAACTTCTCTTTGGCCTCTGAGGAGGGAGCCACTCAACCCTCAAGGCTGAGAAGGATTGAGACAAGGCTTTCCCCCACAGCCTCCTCTAACTCGGAGATTTTCACTTTGCTGGGCTCTCTCTCTAGATTGGATTCAAAGCATGTGGCTGCCCTGACTCACTGACTGCTGCTTCCCCTCTGGTCGTTGCTGCTCTTGCTGGGTTTGCTGTCATCTCTGTAATTGCTGTATTCTTCCATGCTGTCATTGCATTTCCAATGAGCACTCAAGGAACCTTGCAAGCACAGGAGCCACGCCTGGTGCACAGGTGGGTAATCTGTGAGGAATATCAGAATTAAACAATATATCAGTAACAGTATTCCTGAATCCCACATCACTCTGTATAGTGTACCATGTGAAACGCCAACACAAGGTACAGTAGTAGCTTTGCAAGAAGTCCACCACCATGTTTCCATATGAAGCTCTGAACTATGTTATCTTGGTCAGAAATCTGTTGCAGATCTAAAGGTCTAATGCTTCATCGCAGGAGTGAAATTCTGGCATTTGGTACTCATTCAGATAAATAGCCACCATAATAACACCCCTTCCAAATAACATCACCCTTGAATATCGAAGACCATGCCATTACATATTTAAAGTGGCGTGTGCAAATATGAGGACCCTGAAACGTTGCCTTCCAGTTCAGGTATGAAAAACATTTGGTGTTCTTGAGTGGTGATAATCTGCCTGCTGTCCCTCTGCACCAAACTGCAATGCAAGCCAAGAGGCTAGCAGCTTGTAACTTAGGACCGAAGAGCTCGTGTGCAAAAAAAAATGCAAGCCAAAGGCGAATGCAGCCCACGAATCAGCGCACAATGTATGCTGAGAAAGTAAGCTAAGACACATAAATGCATTGATAGCAGACGCTTGAGATGTGTGCCCCTAGATGAAAGGCAACCTGGCGGAAATGTGTAAGTTATAAGTGTCTCTGAGCCGCAAAGTGAAATCCTGAAAGGCTGCAATGTTATGTGAGTTGGTGTAAGTGATATGATGGGGATGGTGTTTTGTCATTTTTCTTTTGCATTACTGAAGGTTGGAAGTGGACAGTGTCCTTGGAGCATGCATTGAATGATGGTGAAAATGGAGTTATCTAAAGGCCTGAAACAGCAAACAGTGAGCTGCCAGGTAATTTCTTTAAGTCTCATATCGGGAATACACGCCATCTAATTTCTCAGGGAGGGAGGGAAGAATTGGGAGCTGCATAGAGATGAGGTGAGATGTGGTGTTAATAAAATGCAGTTTATGGAAATAAGGTAGTCACTTCTTGTTATGGAAATTCGTAACTCACCAATTAAGCCTTCAAGGTGAAAATCAGAGAGTTTTTTTTCTCAACATTAGGAATCTATAGTTTTCACTCACTGCATTTTTCCAACTTTCATGCCACTGCCCACACTACTGAAGGGAGCATAAAAATCTACCCACGCACATTTCAACATAGATTCACTGGAATGGGAACCAAAATAAGATTCTGGGAGCAGAGAAATGGAGAGTTATTAAAAAATTTTTAAATGATAAAACTTTTTGATGGAGTGAATTGAGAAAGGTAATTAACTTGCAGCAGGGTGACAATGACGTAATTCCTTTATATAAAAGTTGTTGGAGATTTTTTTCTCCCAGCTATTCTTGGTGTGTGTGCATCATTCACAATGCCAGCATGTACTGCTAATCCCTAATTACCTTTAAACTGAGTGATTTGCTTACAATCTAGAACCACATGAAAGCTGACAGATTTCCTCCAGTGAGGACATTAACAAACCAGGAATTTTATGACAATCCAATTGTTCCATAATTATTATGGTGGCTAGATTTTTTCCCAGTTTTATTAATTAACTGAATTTAAGTACCCCCAAATGGCCTGGTAGGACTAAATTCATATCTCAGGGTCATTGATCCAAACACTGAGACAACTAGTTCTGTAAAACTACGGCTAAACTGCTGTTCCCTGTACATGTGCAACGTTTTGCAAAGAGCAAATGTTGAAGCAAAATAACTGTCTAACAACAAAAAGTAGATAATTATTTGAGGCAGAGATGCATTGGGGAAGAGTGGAGCAGTGGAATCAGTTTTAAATTACTTGATCAAAGAAACCAGCACACATACAGCGAAATTACTTTCTTCAAATGCTTGAAACTCATATGGTTTCTATAACATAAAGATCGGAACTCCTCATTGATGGTTCCTTGGCAGTCTATTGTAAGCCCCGAATATCATCCAGTCTTGGGCTGATAAACAATAGGTAATAGCTAGATACTAACCACCTTCACACATACCGCATATTGCTGAAGGCGCAGTAATATTGCGGCATCATTGCTATGTCAAAATCTATGAATTATATACACAACAAAAACAAAAGTCGCTGGAAAAACTCAGCAGATCTGGCAGCATTGTGAAGAGAAATCAGAGTTAATGCTCTGGGTCCGGTCGCCTTCCCTTAGCAGATCTGAAATGTTAACTCTGATTTCTCTTCACAAATGCTGCCAGACCTGCTGAGCTTTTCCAGCAATTTCTGGTTTTATTTCTGATTTACAGCATCTCACAGTCTCACAAATACCTTCAACCACTTCCAACACTCTCCCTCCACCTGAATGCCTCCTACTGGCTCTTTTACCTGCACTTGATCTGTTCGTTGAGAACTGTTGACTTGGCATTAGTTGTCTCAATTTCTTTGGACCACCCCTTTCCCAAGCCCTTACCCATTCCAAAGGGTGGCACGGTAGTTAGCACCGCAGCCTCACAGCTCCAGGTTTGATTCCAGCCTGGGGCAGCTGTCTGCACAGAGTTTGCACATTCTCCCTGTGTCTGCGTGGGTTTCCTCCAGGAGCTCTGGTTTTCTTCTCACCATCCAAAGATGTGCAGGCTAGGTGGATTGGCCATGCTAACTTGCCCATAGTGTTCAGGGATGTGTGAGTTACAGGGGGATGGGTCTGGGTGAGATGCTCCAAGGGTCAGTGTGGACTTGTTGGGCTGAAGGGCCTGGTTCCACGCTGTAGGGATTCTTAAAAAAAACCATCTCCCCAGGAACTGACTGCACTCCATGCTATCAAGTTCTGAGGAAAGGCCACTTGACCTGAAACATTAACTGTGATTTCTCTCCACAGATGCTGCCAGATCTGCTGAGCTTTTCCAGCAATTTCTGCTTTAGTTTCTGATTTACAGAATCTGCAGTTTCTCTGTTTTCTATATTTTAAAAAACGGCTTTAGACTTTATGTCTATCCAGTTCCGAATGTTACTCTTGCCAGTTCTGGCGTTGTTTTCTAAATAAGGACAGAACAGAATGCTTTGTGAAGATTGTTTCTTTTCCAGTCAATGATATCAGGATGGACTGCATATGAGTGCTGTACAACCTATCACATTTAGTACTTCTATTTTCGTAATTCTTTTGTCGTGAAATTCACGGGTGAAGCTTTTATGAACGCTGACATTAAATCTTAAAAATACATCTATCTAAGTCATTAGGGACATATAATACTTGATAGCCATTGCACTCATTATTTTTTTTGTTACCATGGTTTTCTTTAAAAAGAAGCTATTTTTGCTGAGGTCCTTATGCTTTAGTATCCCAACTGTCTAGGCTCTGATGACAGTATTTCGGGTACCACTAATTTGTTCATCCTCAACTTGCGCTTTGATGGCCCAGTCCCCATGAAAACCATTAATTCCATCATGGCTGAGTCCTGTTGCTGTGATGCTCATCTCCACTGCCTTGAATCCAACAGGAGCAGACTTCGGAGGAAATAGTGGACAACTATTTCATGCACGATTGCCAAATATAGCTGGACTATTTCAAATATTACTGGTTCTTGCACCCATTTGTCAAAATCACACATTATTGTGGGATAATTATGGAGTGTAAAACTAAACTCAGCCTTTTCTCTTATAATAAAATGTGAGGCTGGATGAACACAGCAGGCCAAGCAGCATCTCAGGAGCACAAAAGCTGACGTTTCGGGCCTAGACCCTTCATCATTTTGTGCTCCTGAGATGCTGCTTGGCCTGCTGTGTTCATCCAGCCTCACATTTTATTAACTTGGAATCTCCAGCATCTGCAGTCCCCATTATCTCTCAGCCTTTTCTCTTGACTGCTAACCACTTTCTTAAACAGCCGTCCCTATCTTTTCCTCTCTCACCACCAACAATATGGAAATAGAGCTTAAGAATTTAAGATACAAATGCTTCTTTTTCTTCTCAGCTTTGTTCCTTGTATTTCTAATCTTTTTTTAAATCTTGTTTTTTGTGTTTAAGATGGTTATCTCTATTAATTCAGTTTTTTTATGGTGCCAGAGAATGGTGACTTTGAACCACTTTTCAGTGCACTCCTATATTCGTGGACTTGAGCATACTTGATAATAAAACATAATTCTAATTCAGTAAATGCCAGCAGTTCATGGACATCATTATCACCAAAATCAAGAGCATCCAATTGCATGTATCTCTTCCACGAGCTCATCTAGCCAAATGTCCATGAATGGCCTCCCTATTTTATCCCTATCTACCTGTTTTCTATCTCTCCTAATGTTCTATCCAGGCTCATTCTGGCTCTGAGGCCCACTTCCTGCTCCTCCAGTCCTATTCCAACTAAACTGCTCATTACCTGACATGAGATAATGGGAACTGCAGATGCTGGAGAATCTGAGATAACAAAGTGTGGAGCTGGATGAACACAGCAGGCCAAGCAGCATCGCAGGAGCACAAAAGCTCCCAAGATGCTGCTTGGCCTGCTGTGTTCATCCAGCTCCACACTTTGTAATCTCACTTCCTGACATTCCTTCTTGTCCCCATATTCATCAGTATTTATCAACATTTCTTGCTGTCCTCTGTTGTTTTGAAATGCCATTCTCAACCCCCCTCAATACTTTATTCCACCATCCTTGCAAACAATGGTCTCATCTCCAATCTCTCATTCCTCTCAAACGTCTTTGAATGTGTTGTCACCTCCCAAATCTGTTTGCACCTTTCCTGGAACACTATGTTTGAATCCTTCCAATCAGGTTCCAATCAGATCCAAGACTCTTCTTAAAGTAACAAATAACATTCTATGGTAAAAATGGTAAACATTCCCTCCTCATCCTTCTCAACTTAACTGCAGCCTTTTGACATGGCTGAATGTACCGACCTCTTCAGACCTCTCTGCAGAATGTCACCCAAATGGGCCGGACTACTGTCATCTGGATCCATTCTTACTTATCTAATTGTAACCAGAGGTTAACTTGCTTTTCTTCCTGCTCTCACACTGTTGTCTCTGGTGTTCTTCAAGAATCTATCCTTGTTTCCTCATGTTAACTTATGTTTCCCACTTGGTGAATGAAGACAGAATACTGCAGATGCTGGATGTCTAAAACAAAATCAGAAAATAATGGAAAAGTTCAGCAGGCCTGGCAGCATCTGTGGAGAGAAAAATTGGAGTTCACATTTCAAGTCAAACACGCCTCTTCTTCTTGCCAACTTCATCCAAAGATGCAATCTTAGCTTCCACATGTGCATCAAGAATGGCTAGCTCTTCCTCACCAACTCCTCCACTGTTACCAAAATTATCAGTCTGCTTCTCCAACGTTCAGAGCTCAATGAGCAGGAATTTCCTCCAATTAAGTATTTGGCTGACAGGAGCCATTGTTTTTGGACTATATTAACAAACTGCTGATACTCCCAGCAACAATTTAAGAGCACACCAGTTCATTCAGAGATGTTACATTTAACTGTCAAATGCACTGGTGACTAAACATTTGTTCCTTCATTAAGACCACCTATTTCCATCCCCATAACAACAATTCTTCCCTGTCTCATCTCATCTGCTGATAGAGTCTTAGAGATATACAGCACAGAAAGAGGCCCCTCAGCCCATCCTGTCCACAAAAGTCAAAAACTATTCTATCTCATTGCCATCGCATTTTCCTGTACTTCACCTATAACCTTGTATGCCTTGCCATTGCAAGTGCACATCTAAATACTTCTTAAATACTATGAAAGTTTCTGTGTCTACTACTCTTACCAGCAGTGAGTTCCAGATTCCCACTAACCCCTTGGTTTCAAAGCTTTTCCTCACATCTCCTCTAAACCTTCAGCCCTTCACTGTAAATCTATGCCTACTGGTCATTAAGCCCTCTATCAAGAGGAAATTCTTCCTGTCTACCCAATCAGTGTCCCTCATCATTTCATAACTCTCAAACATATCCACTGTCAGTCTTCCCTGTTGTAAGACAACAATCCTTATCTATCCAATTTCTCTTCATACTTTCAACTTTCTAACCCATGTCACAACCCATATTCATACCACTATGACATCCAGACCTAACCATGCTAATGTACTCTTGGCAGCCTCAATAAATATGGAAGTCATCCAAAATGCTACTGCTCATTTCTCAACTTGCAACAAATCTCATTCTCTTGTCACCCTGTCCATGGATCTCAGTCAGAGGTCATGTTCTCAATCATGCAAAGTCTTGGTTTTGAAATTATTGCTCTTGTTTTAAAATCTTGCCATGACCTTGCAACTTCCTAGCTGTGGAATTAAGTTCAAGCACATAATGTTTCAAAATTGCTATAGTGTCTAATTTTGGCCACATGAGCATCAATGATATGAATTGCTTCAAAACTGGCACCTTCAGTTTCCACAGCTCCAAGTTCAGGAATTCGTTGCCTGCACCTGTCAATCTCACTTTCCTCCGTTGCAAAACTCTTTAAAGTCTACAGCTTTGACCAAACAATTGGTCATCTGACCTAGCATGTCCTCTGTTGTTTAGTGTATTAACATTTAGGGACTGCAAATGCAATGTTATGTTTCACTGCAAGCAGAACCAAATAGTAAATTAGGGACCCTTCAAACATTTGTACTGGGTGATGATGAGACTATACCAGGAGAGCTGTGTGCAATTTTGACCTCCTTACTTAAGAAGAGATATAATTGCATTAGAAGCAGCTCAGAGGCCATTAGAAACAACTCAAAGACTGATTCTTGGGATAAAAATGGAAAGTTTAGAGCAGGTTGGGCTTACATTTACTGGAGTTTCGAAGAACAGGTTGTGAGCTTAATTATAAATATGAGGTGCTGACTGGATGTTTTCCATTGGGGGGAGTCAAAAACAAGAGATTGTGGTTTCAAAATAAAACTTCTCTCACTTCAGGCAGAAATAAGGAGGAATATATACTTTCAGTTGGCCAGTTGGTCTTTGAAATTGTGGAGGCAAAGACATGGAATATGTTCCAGGTCAAGATAGACAGATTCAACAAGAGTGGGAAGAATCGTGGGGAGCAGTCAGGAAGAGAATTAATCCCACAATCAGATCAACCATGAACTTATTAAATTGCACAGCGGGCTCAGTGAGCAAAATGGCCAACACCTGCTTCAATTCCTTATGATCTTCTTTTTTTCTGTAGTGCTCCTGCAAACCACCTTGTGATGTTTTATTATATGAAAGACACTCTATAAATAATATTGTCTTGCAGCCTGGAAATCATTGGAATTATTGGTCTGTGGCGTCTGCTGTCAGATCAGATTGCCATTTAGTTGACCTACAGCTGTCATGTGATATCGTCCTTTATTTTGTCGATTCATTATGTTGATTTAATAAAGGAGCACTTAAATCTGGTCAGAAGCGTGACCATGGGGTCAATGTTAACATCCCATGCATGATCAGAAAGAAGCATGTCAAAGTTTAAATAAAGACAGTGCCATGACTTCTAGCCTGACACAATACTTTAGCAAAGCCATACTTTTAACTCCTTTTTTTCCCAAGGACATGTGAGCCTCTCATCACAGGAACGTAAGGCCTCACAGATTTCAGAGGTCAGATCCAATTTGATTATTCAGACTCCAAATCAAATTTCGCGGTTGCGCCTGGCACCAGCCTGAATAGGCTCCTGATAGAAGTGAACCCAGTGGACAGTAATAAGATTACTTACTTGATTTTTTTTTTCTTATTTATCTTGTGGGGAAGCAGAAGTCAATTCACTCATTCAGAATATCAACATGGGCCCCACCTGCTCCAGGCTACCATCTCCACCCCGATCACAGTCCTGATTGGATTCTTCTTAATGTGACAAGAAGCTATTTGCTTGAGACTCTCATAGCACCCTCTAGTCACAGTATTTCCCATTCTTGCCCGCTAACACCCATGTCATTTTCCATAGGTCTGAATGCAATTCAGCCCTGGGTCTTGTGCCAATAATTTGAGGCAAAATGTTTCCATTTCCTCAACAACAAAATACATATGCTTGAAGTTTGTTATCCACAATAACAAGTGTGTGTTATCTACAAGATGCAATGCAGAAATTCATCAAAGATCCTTAGACAGCACCTTCCAAACCCACATATGCTTCCATCTAGAAGGACAAGGGCTGTAGATAAATGTGACCATCACCACCTGGAAGATCAGCTCCAAGCCACTCACCATCTTAGCTTGGAAATATATCACCGTTTCCTCACCGTTGCTGGGTCAAAATTCTGGAATTCCTCCTTGTGGGCATTGTGAGTCAACCTACAGTACGTGGACTGCAGCAGGTCAAGAAGGCAGCTCACCAACACCTTCTCAAGGGACATTAGAAATGGGCAATGAATGCTGGCCCAGCCAGTGATGCCCAAGTCCCTTTCCCTAATTTCTTTCCTTGGTTTTGAAAGACGGACAACACTCATAAGGCAATTTTCATTATCCATTGCTAATTGTTCCAGAGATATTAGCAATGAATCAGACGAGACAGTTTCCTTCCCAGATGGATATTAGTTGTGTTTCTTTGACAATTCAGCATCCTCCTTTGTCATATCCCACAATTTGCCAGATTAGCAAATTCAGAAAATATGATAGTAAAAACTGAAAGAACTGTGGATGCAGTAAATCAGGAACAAAGACAAAGTTGCTGGAAAAGCCAATCAGGTCTGGCAGCATCTGTGAATGAGAAAACAGAGTTAAAGTTTCGGATCCAGTTCTGAGGAAGGGTCACGTGTCCCGAGCATAAACGCTGTTTTCTCCTTCATAGATGCTGCCAGGCCTGTTGAGCTTTTCTAGCAACTTTGTTTTTGTTGCTATGGTAGTAATTGAGCTACAACTTCAGCACTCAAACTCAAAAACTAACATATTTCAGATCATAAAATAAAAAGCCAGAAACATTATAATAATCACAGTTGATGGCACTTGTATTTCATATAGTAAGGTTGTAGTTTCATAAACACTGTTGCATTTGAGTGCATAATCTAGATTGCTCCCTCAGCATAGTTCCGAGGTAGTGTCACATTTTTGGAAGTGCTAACTTTTGACTAAATTGTTGAGGTGGAGAACCACCTGCCAGTTTATGGAGATGGAAATTTCTAACACTACAATCCAAAAAAACAGAGGGGGAGATAATCTCACTAAGAATTGTCCCACAATCAATGAATTGGAACAAAGGATCAGAATTTACCCATTGAGCCTCTCAAGACTGCTCTGCCATTCTAGATCATGGCTGATTATCTACTCCAATGCCATATTCCCACACTACCAGCATATCCCTTGATGTCATTAGTAATTATAGATCTATCAATCTATGCCTAGTGCTAACTTCCATGGTGCAAGATCCCAAGGGGTCACCTACCAAAACAGTTTCTATTCATCTCAGTCCTAAATGTTTTTGCATCTACTCTGTAATTATAACCCATGCCTCAAGAGCGCTTGGGCACTCAGGGGCAATGATTTTGGAATAAGCAAAGATTTCCTTTAATAACTGTGCTAAACCACTGTACTACTTCATAAAGTTCTATTAAGACATCATCTGGGATGTTTTCTGAGAAACCTAATCAGTAGGAACAGCTTTGTAAAATACTTCCAACAGAGAAAAGACAGAACTATTGACATTAAACACAAGTGTTTCTTGATCCAGCAATTAGTCGTGAGCATATACTGCAGACATAAGGTAATAATTATTTCCTCTAAAAAAATACTCCTGCGGGGAGAAAGAGATGTGAAAGGGCCAGTCCCCAAGTTAAACGAGAGGTGGAACAACTACCCCTATACTCAAAGGCCCACTTGGAAACACTTAGTTCAAAGTTGCAAAGAGGATAGAGGCTTTTCATCTTCCTTTAAAGTACATAGGTTTAGGCTTCTTACTGTGGAAAATACAACAAAGGAAGGGCAAAGGTTTAAATATGAAACTCTCAAAAACAAATCATTGGTGAAGCATAATCCACAAATTCTATTTGTACAAGTGTGCATATAAAAGAATATGAGGAGTAAGCTAAAGAGTGGCATTTGACAATGTAACTTATGCACAGAAAAGCATGGACAACAATGTGATGAGACAAATAGTCTTTTACTGTTCTGTAACATTTGAACATGCCAAACTTTAACTATTCTCTTGGTAAATGCACTTCAACAATGCTGCAGAAATGAGGTGATAACATCTAATGGGCAGTTGGCCTCAATCCAAGTCTCTTTTGACAAATTGAGACAAGAAATTTGAATCTGAATCTGATTAGGGCTTGTCTCATTGTAGCAACATATAGTTTTTTTGAGTTTAGTACCAGATGAACTCAAAAACAGTCATTGTACACATATTGCAGTGCTCTAGAAAAATGCTTAGCTATGAAGCCATTCTCATTTTTCTTGTTCTGAAAGAGTCAGAACCCACCAGGTAGACTTTTCTAGGGCATGAGAATCCATTCACTCAATAATCTTTCCAGCCACACAAATGTCAGTCCAGAAACCCACACTATAAAATGTTTAGATAGTGAGAAACTGAATGGTGTAAAGACAGATCACAGTTAATGCTGAGGTAGTAGGAACGGAAAGCCGGCCCCCCCAACACAGAGTGTGTTAGTATGGCCTTAATCCCATTGGACTTGTTTCTAGTTTCTGACTCTTATGGTCATCATTCAAAAGGAGACTTTCGAATAAGCCAAACCCACACTTCTCTTTATAAACATCAGTTTACATTGTATTTAGGGTTGCGTGGAGCAGTCCCACGCTCCGCTTGCTTTTGCTCTTATGGAACAGGAAATGAGATAGTGAGTCCATGACACTTCATTGCTATCTCATTGCCAATTATCTTGACTGTCATCGCAATCTGATTGAGAGAATGTCTTTAGACTTTCATCATCTTGGTAAGTATTGCCTTTAAAGCCAATATTCTCAAGGTGGTTTCAGTCACTTGATGGAATGATTAGCAGTAATTTGAGGAAGGCTTTCATAAACTTCCTGAAAAGTTAAAGCCTTTAATTAGTGAGGTCAAAGGCCTCCTTTGGTCTTATGCAGTGGTATTCGAATTAGTTGATATCATTTGCTTTCCGGAATTTTTGTGTTCGGTGATGCCAACTTGTGTCACTGCCAAATGAGGATACAGTTCTTGGACATTGGAAAATAGATTGGCAACTTGCTGGTGAAGCACTTGAAGTTGTCAATATTTCCTTGTGATCTGGAAATGTGAATCTAACCCAGTCAAGAGAAGCTTTATGGAGGAACTCTTTAACCCTCTACCTGTCAATTTCAGTATAATGAATCATGTAGGACTATGTTGAGTAGATCTTGTCCCAGTTTTCAATATGTACAAGTAGACCACATAAGATGACAAACATATTACGTGAATTTACACTTAAACTAGGATTCTCTTCAAGGGGTAAACTTTATAACTCCTTTTCATATGCTAAATTTAACTTTTAGTGAAACACTTTGAAACTATGCCTTAATGGGTTGTGATAATGTTACAGCCTGACTTAAAAGGAGGTAAGATAACAAAGTGTGAAGCTGGATGAACTCAGCAGGCCAAGCAGCATCTTAGGAGCACAAAAGCTGACGTTTCAGGCCTAGACCCTTCACCCAAAACGTCAGCTTTTGCGCTCCTAAGATGCTGCTTGGCCTGCTGTGTTCATCCAGCCTCACACTTTGTTATCTTGGATTCTCCAGCATCTGCAGTTCCGATTATCTCTGATCACAATTAAAAGGAGTTAATATTGTTCAGATGCCTACTGAACATTCAGAAATGGGCTCTGGCAATTTTAGCTGGGACATTTCAATGCACAATCCATGAAAAACGTGCAATTCAATATAAACTCAATATGCAAAGAAAGCAGTGACATAAATATGTGTTTCATACACCATGCATGTGATTCTAGCTGCTGTTTCTTAACCTTTATCATCATTATTCTGATAACCCTAAAGGGGGAGCACCTTTCTCCTTCACAAACCCTCACACCAACCAATGCGGTATCCTATTTTCACGCAGTAATAACAATGGGATTTGACGTATTTAGTTACTATAAATAAGTAGACTCATCTCTGCGTCAGAAATTGTTGGTTGACTTCAGCAAAGTTTAAGCTGACACTTCACTGACATACTGACGATATGTTGTTGGAGTTGCTGACCTTCCGTTGATATGTTATTCTGTTTTCCTTAGAATGCTGCTTTCTGCAACTAATACTACCAAAAACAAACCAACTGGTCACTGATCTCAGTTGTGTTGGTAGAAGCTAGCGCTGTGAAATTTGTTTTGCAAATCCACTTACAAGGAAACAATGAACACATTTAAAACTAAGACAACATATGAATCGCTTCAGGGCATCCAGTAGACAGAAAAGTCACTAGATAAATGTATTCTTTTTAGTTAGCAATCCTGTTCTGAAAGGCAGCTATGTGGACAGTGTGTAACATGGAACGATGTCACATTAATAACGGAGACACCTGACAGAAATTTGGGTTATGATGCTTTCTTTAGATCCAGTTGAAGTGTACTATCCAAAATGTTGATTGCTCCTTTCCTCCAGATGCTACCTGACTTGCTGCATTCATGCAGCCTTCTGTTTGACTACTTTGGATTCCAGCATCTGCAGTCATTTTTTGTCTCTGCATCTAAACACCCTCTTTTGGCCTTAAATCACTTATGAATGTTTGAACTGAAACAGACAAAGGGTAGGCTGTGTGTAATTTTCACTCAAAAGAACCACACTGGTAATTGATTCTGTGTGGTTACCTAATATGTTATATATAAAATAATCAAGGAAAGACAAAGTAATTACAGCCAGAACTCCATCTTATTTACATGATCAGAACTAACCTGCTAAAGGGTCAAAGTTGTGTATGGACATTATTTTGTGTTTCAAGGTAACATTGAAATTTGAATTATATAGTGCTAGAAGCAAATACAATGGTCAGCCAAATTAGGTTTGCCATTACATCATCTCTACCTCTCATTCACTGTTATGTTTCGCACAGTTTAATTAGATGCTTCATATAACCTAATGTGAACAGATTACTTCAGTTTAACATCCATGAATGTAATAACTCCTCAATCAAATGAGGTTTCACAATAGACTACAGTGATTATCAGGTCTATAAATCGAAGGTTAACAATGAACTGACATTACATTTGCAACAGAATCTTTGATGTGTCTGAACATGTGAATAATTTTGGAGCTCAAATTCAGCCTTTTCTGCAATTCTGATGAATGAATTGTAATTCCAGCCAAACATCAGTGAGTCAGCTTCACTGCACATGGTAACAATGGCCTGGATGTTCCAAGGTGTGGCAATCACAGTCAGATTCCTATTCTACTCATTTATTTTTATACTAGTATTGAGCTCTGCATCTCTAGCTGAGAATTCTACCTCTCCACACCAGCTCTCAACTCCTTTAGAAATGTGGAGCTTAGCTGAAATCAACACTGTTCCCCAGTGGAGCAGGATAATGGGGAATGTCAAACTGTAGTCCTTTTGGCAGCAATCGGTGTGCCATGTTCTGAGATTTCTGACATCCTAAATTTCTAAATTTCTAATGTCTAATGTTGGTATAAGATGAGTAAGTATGTGAGGAAAGTGTGTTAAGGGGGTGGAATTTTGCTAACGGGTTATGGTGAGTGGGATATCAGGACGATCGGGTAGTAGGAAGGTAGGATGTCAGGGGCCAGGTGGGTACAGTGCCAGATAGGTAAAGTGCAAGGTAAGCAGGGTGCCAAGTGGGTTGGATACCAGGCATTGTCTTGGTTCGGTGCCAAGTGAGTGATGAAGTCTTTACAATAGTCAGGAAAGGGGATGGAGTGGTTTGGGGCGAGGTTGTTGGGGTTAGTGGTGATGCAGAATGAGATGTGGCTGATAAGGACACTGTGGTATCGGTTTATTTTTATAACTTTTTTTCTAAACTAAGTGGATTCTTATGATTTCTCTATTATTAAGGGATTTTTCAGAGGGTTCAACAATCTTCAATTTCCCAGGAAGTACCCACAGGATCTATTGCATCTTAGAATCCACAGAGTCCCAGTCCACTCTGCTCAATGACTAATGGGCCTATGGAATACCATGAGATATATATCAGTTCAGTATTCCTGCACTTGCCTCATTGTTTCAAATTGGATAACTCAGCCAGGAACTCCCTAGAAACAACGGAAATGGCTATGTAAAATATCAATGGGCTCGATCAACAGAGAATCGGGTAAATTGGACAGGACAAGTTGACACAAAATAAAACAGCAACTCTTAGCAAATCAAGCGCATAATCATGACACAGTCAAAATCCTAATATGATGCAGCCTACTTGCACATAGGTCAGACATAGAAAAAGCAACTTGTTATTTTGTGTGCTAAAAGGAATTTCAGGAATTTCACTTTTATGTCCTTTCTAATGGCAGTATAAAAATGCTAACACCCTGTATAGGTGTGATATTTTCACCCCAAAGAAATATATGTATGTGTGGTTGCATGTCATACAAAAAGTTGTCTTTGGATTGGGAAATTGCCAAAGTCACTTCACTATTTTTAAGTTGAGTTAGAGAAATAAGATAGGAAACTACAGATTTATTCATCTGATGACTGTTGTGAAGTGCTGTTGGAATCTATAATTGTAGCAGAGTGACTAAGCACTTGTACAAGCATATGCAAATCAATGATAGGCTGCTATAGTGATTGTAACGAGGTCAGCCAGGTGGATCTCATAGAATATGAGTTCCTCGATTGAGGCTGTTAATCTGGTCCAATTAAAGAGCCCTGGCTGACAGATATAAACAGGATTGTCAGGGGTCCTGTTCACTCTCAGAGGAAGCCAGATCTGTGTTAAGGACTATGCACATGTAAATAAAGGGTGACTTGGTGACTGAATACCAAATTCTGTGGAGTTATTTCAGCTGCAGTGATTTGTAAACGGCAGGTCAAGTTTACGAAACTTAGTTGAATTCTTTGAGGACATAGCTAATATACGAAGAGAACTTATTTCTATGTATTTGTGTGGCATTTGATTAAGCTGCACACAGGAGACTATAGGAAAAAAGAAGTGCATGGAATTGAAGGCAACCTTTTGACATGGGAGAGGAATTGTTCTTCATTCATGGGATGTTGGCATCCCTGGCTAGGCCAGCATTTATTGCCCAACCCTAATTCTACTCAAGAACATACCGGTGAATTGCACAGATGGTTAGATTCTCTCATTTTGGAGATGACCATTGCCTGCCACTTGTATGGTGCTCCTTTCCACTTATTAGCCTTAGCATGTATTGCATTTGAATACAGACTGCTTCAATATCTGAGGAGACACAAATGCTACTGAACATTATATAACCATCAGAGAACATCCCCATGTCTGATATTATGGTGGAAGGAAAATCATTGTTGAGGATGGTTGGATCTAAGACAAAAACCTGAAGAACTCTGCACTTATGCTGTAGAGCTGAGATAACTGGCCTTCAATAATCAAAAAGATCTGTTTTTATGCTGGGTATGTGTCCAACCAGCAGAGGGTTGTTTCTCCATGATTCCCACAAACTCCAGTTTTGCTTTGGGCTTTTCATACTATTTTTGGACAAATGCTGGCACTCACCTCACCACTGGGATTCAACTCTTTTGTCCATTTTGATTCCAAGATATAATGAGGTCAGAAGCTGAGTGACCCTCATGGAACACCCAAACTGAGTTTCAGTGCATAGGTTATTCCTTTGCAAGTGCCACTTGATAGCACTGTCAATGACCCCTTCTGTAATGTTACTGATGATCCAGAGTAGACTGTTGGCTGGTAATTGGCCAGGTTAGATTTTGTGGTCAGGACATACCAGGACAATTGTCCACAAGTCGATAGCTGTAAGTGTTGTAATTTTACTGAAACAACTAGGTCCAGAGCATAACTAATTGTTCAGGAGATCAGAGTCAGGGAACAGCCATGATATATTCAAGCAGAGTGAACATGAATTTTTTGAAAGAAAAATCGTGTTTGATTAATGAATTAGGTCTCTTGAGCAGGATAGATAAAAGGGAAACATTTGATGCAGTGTATTTGAATTTCTAAAAGGCATCATTAAAGGTGACTTCACAAGCTAAGGTGCACGGTGTTTGGGATGATATATTATCAAGGATAAAGGCTTGGCTAATATGACTGGAAACAGAGAGTTGGGATTAAAGGGCCATTCCCAGGTTGACAAATTGTGCCAATGAAGTGACAGAGGATATTAATGACTTTGTTTAAAGGGCCAAATGTATTGAAGATGCAAATGTGCTTCAGAAAGCAAGCTGTCAGGAGGACACATAGGTCTTAACGTTCAATCTCAAATCCAGGGCACAGAATCAGGAAAATTTCCCAATCTATGAATCCCACTCAGGAGAGAGTGACCAGCTATTATAATTTTCATTCCAGGTTGGGGTGAATGGGCAGCAGGTCTGCTGCCAACAGGAACAGTGCCAAGGCAGCCACATAGATTGCCAGGTGCTCAGGCAGGTTGCATGAAAGGTTTTCTTTGACCTTCTAAACATTCACAACACACAATTCCTCACTGTCTACAAATTCCCATGCTCTAATTATGCCAACACATGACACCTCATGTCTTACACGCACACTCTTGTCTCTTCACATTCTCCATGCTAACTGATGTACATCTATCCAAATACTCCTTGACCCTTTATAGCCTCTTTGCCAACTTAGTGCCAACTTGTGCCAACCCATGTCTTTCCACCATCAACATTTGCCCTTGCACCCTTCATGCCAGTTGTGCAGAAAATGTGCATCATGGATAAACATCAGGGCCCTCCTGAGGTGAAACAAAATAAAGTTCTAAATAGCTATATACCCATTGTTGATTTCAATATAAAAAGTAAATACCCTTTTCTACAACCAGACATGTCATATCAAATTCCATGCATAGTTTTGCTCTCCTTAAGGGAGAATTTGTTTGTGTTGTGTTGAGGATTCATAATACATTATTATTAATAGTAATAATAATTGAGAACTTGAGTTCCAAATCAGAAGGCTAAACTAACCTTGGATCAGAAAGTTATTTTGAGCGTTCTGTTCAAAGAGCATTGACAAGAAGTCATTTGATCTCAGCTAAAAAAAAGCAAGCCACACAGGAAGATAATTGCTAAGATATTTATTGAACTACCTCGACAGAGAGAGAGGAGATAGAGAGAGAGGGAGAAAGAGAGAAATTCATGACAGTAGTGGTACTATTATTTGCAGTCTACAGAAAGTCAGATCTTAGATATACCTACACTTATTAACATTTAAAAAGTTATGAGATAACCTTATTGAAATATATAAGATTCTGATATGGCTAGACCAGGTAGATGTTGAAAGAATATTTTCCTATATGGGGACTTCAAGAAGAAGGGTACACATTTTTTGAAAAATGGGGGTCTCCAATTTAGGAGAGAGTAGAGTAAGAACTGTTCTGCTCAAAATATCATTAATCTCTGAAATTGACTTACAGCGGTGGAGCCTGGGTCATTGAATATTTTCTGAACCAAACATAGTTTTAATCTACAAGGGAGTCATGGGTCACAGAACAGGTAGAAAATTGGAGCTAGAGCCGCAATTAAATCAACCACGATGAAATGGCCTGAACCGACTCCTAGTTTTTATAGTGACATAAGAAATTGTCCATTCTCCAAGTGGAGCATGAAACCAGTGGGTCTCCTATTTGATCTGCACAGGGACTTCGACTTTTCATTACATTTACAAATGATGTGGATGAAGAAAATAGAGAGACATGTTTTTAAGTTCACCATCTACATCAAGTTAGATAGCATAGTAAGTCAAGTAGATGAGAATGGAAAATTGCCTCGAGATAGTGATAGTACATGTGAGTGAGCAAAACTGGCATGTAGAGTTCAATACGAGGAAGTGTGATGCCATCCACTTTGCTCGCTGAAAGATACATCAGAGTTTATTTTAAATGGGTAGAAACTAGCAACAATGGAGCAACAGGAACATTTAAGAATACAAGCAGAAAAATCCCTGATAATCATAAAATAAATTTCAAAAATAATTTCAAAGCTGATTGAAGTCCTGGTCTGCATCCGACAAGGGTGTAATGTGGAGTTTGGAGCATATGTTACTGTTATATGAAGCTCTTGTTTGACACTAGGTGGAGGACTAAATTCAGTTCTGGATACCACCCCTCAGAGAGGTGAGACTGTTCTTGGTGGGAGTGCAGCACAGATTCACCAGAATGGTTTTGAACAGAAAATATGAAGATAAGTTTCAGAGAGTAGCATTGTATTTCTTTCAGTCTATAACATTTCAAAAAAACCTAATTGAGATGTTTAGACAAAGAAACAAAGGAAGTGGATGTGGTAAATAGGCAGAAACTATTTCCAGAGAAGAGAGCCAAGGAACATGATCTTAAAAATTAGAGTGAAGCAAAGTAAGGCGGTAAAAATTACTTCACACAAATAGTTTGGGAAATTTAGAACTTCCATCCTCCAAACTGCCAATTTTGAAAAATTCAAAACAGAGATTAAAGTATTTTTTGATAAAAGGGTATAGACTCATGACTTTATGGATTGTGAAACTGAGGTGGGTAGGTGGAATTGTGTTTCAGACCATTAATGATCAAATTCAGTTTTATAGCAGGTCCAAGAGTAAAATAGATTCAAACAGTCCTACGTTCCTCTGAATAATGCAATTCAATTATGATTAAACCATGAGGAATGGTAAGTTCCAATGACTACTCAGAATCACTGCTACCCTAGAATTATCTTAAAGTTTATATATTTAGCAACAGCCCGCTACATTGCCATCAAAAACAGACGTTTTTCTATGACAAAAGAAAAAATAGATACTTTCAGGAAAAGCAATAATAACTTGTCCTGTGCTTTTACTGATTGATAATGTGTTTATTTCTGAAGCACACTCACTGCTGTGAAAAATCAAAGTTAGATGCTACATTGACAGTGGGGAATCGATATGCACAACCTTGTCCACTCTTGCAAGTGTAGTGACCTGTATTTTGTTTTGGAACCATTGATTCATTGACCAGTACTTAATGCTGCAGAGTGCAAGGTTATAAAGTTATAGACTGGTTGTGATAATATGTAGGTGCAAAGGAAAATGGCATCACTTCTCCTTTATAAATAAAATTGCCAAAATTGAATACCTTTGTTGGTACTAAGGAAATTAATCCTGACTTAATAAAGATTTGATCATGACCATTTGTTCATACACCAGAAGTCCTCTATTGCATCAATATTTGTACTCGTGTATTCAATAATTATAGCTTTTCTTTTGTCTGTAATTACAATTTTGTGTGAATTAAAACAAAACTAGATAACAAACAGAGATTTGGGACCTCTTTTCTATGCTTGTGCATTTTCCTTTTATTTACTATTTTAATTCAATGCATTCAGTGCAATGCCAAGTTTTTTTTCACAAAAGACAGTGAACAGAGGGTACCCGATCTCAACAGCACTTCATGGCACTGCAAATCTCTTCAATGGGAATTGGTTATATACTTGAAAAGGAAAAACCTACATGGCTATGGGGAAAAAGCAGGAGAGTGGGGCTAATTGGATTATTCTTAAGAGATGGACACGCACATTAAGCCGAACAGTCTCCTTCAATTTGTACTCAATGATGCAATAATTCTAATTAAAGACATGAGGACACAACTTTTAAAATAGTCAATGATAATTTTACATGAGATTGCAGGAAGATCTTTTTCATGCAGAGTCCCAACTGATATTTCACTTTAATAATTGTTTAGAGCCTCTTGGTGTTTGACAATGAATCAATTACTTTGCCATTGAATTTATTCGATATGAATTAAGGAATTTTTTTTCAATATGCAAATACTACTAAGGTAGTGCCTTGCATGCACATCGATGCCTTCCTGCAACAGGTTTAATGCTGTACAAAAAGTGAACAAACAGGCAAGGTCTTTCTTTGCAATAGTTCTCTATTATACTTTTCTCATCATCAGGTTTGTCAGTTAACAATACCTAACAATATCAATGCAATGCACTTTACAAATTGCCGCAGGAGCAATGAAATGAAGAAAGCTCATTACACTTTGTGAATGACAACGACGTAAACAAATGAGGTAAATTAGATAGCAACACATGAAAACGATTGGCAGATAAAACAGTACATGCAGCAAGGTAATAGTTTGCCAGGACATGTTACCACAAAGGCTTGGGGAGGAGATGGGTGTAGAGGAATGTTCATAATTTCCTGGATGAATTAAAGATACAGAGGTTAAAAAGATACAGGAATCGGAAGTTGAAGGTTAATTTCAAATTCATTATACAGTAGCAAACCAAGCTAACTCTGAAAAGTATAGAGAACTGAAAATAGAAGGACGAAGAACGGGTGTGAGAACAGTTTAAGAGGAAAATTAAGAGAGAGCCCCAGTTGTTTTTTTAATCAGAAGAAGAATTGAGAAGATTGGAGATCAAAATTAAAATGTGCTTGTGGGATTTAATGGTTAAGATAATAATAGAAGACTTGAAGTCTATCTCAACTAAGAGAAGACTTGCATCAATGTTACAATAAAAGAAGATATTGCAGGAAAATTATGCAGAATCAAAATGGAGAAAGAGTAGGTACCCAAACAAAACTTAGCATTATTCAAAGTAGAAAACTCACCCAGTCTGGGTGAGATGTTTCCTAGATCCTGAAGTAAATCACTGCATGGAATCCAGCCCAGACAGTTCTCACCTATAAGATGTACCAAATTCTGGATAAAGGTATCTGCCTTGGTTTCAAGCAGTCTCTCCATATAATGGGGTCAGTTCATTGTCTTCAGCCATATGTACATCAGTTAAAGTAAGATTAATGAGTACAGAACTCAAACTATGGGTGAAATTTCCAAACTTTATTTTGGCAAAATGCTTTCTTGATGAGATTCTTTGCAGGCAGTCTGTAACGACCAAGTTGACTTTTCTTGTTCAGCTTTCCACTCTCCAGCTCAGTAATTAAATGACTGGCCTATACAGCAGTCAACTGGTGCGTTATCAGATGCGAAGGTGATCATTGCTGCTGGTATTTTGCTTGTTCACACCACTGGCACCATATTTAAAGCCCATTTTCAATGCACTTCACGTACACTACCAGGCACAATTTGCCCTTCTCAGTGTACCATTCCACTCTCATCACTGAGGACATGGCTTTAAAAGTAAAGTTACCGCTCAATTTGCCAACATGAATTTGGAGGTGCCACTGGATAGGGTGGTTGTAATGAGGTGTCTCAGGAGGACATTCAACCTGCTCTTTATTTTGATTGCACAACACTTGGATGGTGCATGCTGTTTGAAGCCTTAAAACCCACCTTCCCTCAATGCCATGCCATGCCACTGCTCTCTGCCACTAACTGCTAATTTCTTCCAAACAATAAGGAGATCCTGTAAACTGCAAATACCTTTAAAATGGGCTCACCCGAATATAGCACACATTCAATCTTATGGATAAGAAGACATTTATTCATCACCAGAACCGTTCAAGAAGTGCAGACAGCCTCAGGTTTATGTTCACAGCGGACTGATCTGGGATTGCTTACCATATAACCGACAGAAAGTAACACAATGAAAGGAAGTCCAAACTTAACTCCTCCATGCTGAAAGCAGATTTCAATAATATTTCCTGTCAGTTACACTCAACAGTGCTCATTCATGTTCCCTAGGTCACCAGTTCAATTGCCTGATATGCATTGAGATTACTCTCAATTCCCCTTTCCATCTGCATCCAGCATATTCTCCCTTATCTAAACAGCTTATAATGGACACAACATGCCATAATGGAAAATCCTGTCAGGACAATGTTGCAAAGCCCAGCTGGAGCTGTCCTGGTGTTCAGACTTACCCCTAAGGTGGCCTATCGTCTATTCCACTATGGCCCTGGTAGAAACTCAAGCAGCATTGTATCTCCACATTTGGTCTATCTGAAGGTTTTCTACAGGAGTAAGGAATGGGTAGCCCTCATCTCATAGCAACCAGTGCTATTTGACTTGAGGGCCATGAGAGGAGACAGAAAGCTGTGAGATCTCCAATACGCTTGCACAATTGCAGCTCCCAAAGATCAAGGAAATATAAGGGAAGATTTCATCGATGTATTTAAAATTATGAGTGGGTTTGATGAAGTAAGTGAGGAAAGATTGCTTACATTGCCTGAATGTTCTGCCAGAGAACACAGGTTTAGGTAAACAGGGAGAGAAGCAGACAGAATATGAATGTTATTTTTCCTTATGCCTTGAGTTATTGTAAGCTGTCAGGCGCTGCCTGAAGGGAGTGCAAATATATTCAACAGTAACTTTGAGAAGATAACTGGACTAATATTTTAAGAGGAACCTTTCCCTTAGCCACAGAGAGAACCTTAAGTAATGGAACAAACTGAATAATTTCAAACAAATAAGGGGAGGCAATGGCCCAGTAGTATTATCGCTGGGCTGTTAATCCTGATACCCAGGTAGTGCTCTGGGGACTTGGATTCAAATCCCGCCACAGCAGATGGTGAAATTTGAATTCAATACATATCTGAAATTTAGAGTCTAATGATGACCGTGAATTCCCAATTGTCAGGAAAAACCCATCTGGTTCACTAATATCCTTTCGAGAAGGAAACTGCCATCCTTGCTTGTTCTGATCTAGATGTGACTCCAGACGCACAACAATGAGGTTGATTCAGAACTGCTCACTAGGCAATTGGGGATGGGCAATAAGTACTGTCCTCGTCAGCGATGCCCTCATCCTGTGAATGAATAAAGGAAAAAAAATTGTTCGGAAATCTTCCATAGATATGATCAACAAAATGGCAGCCATCAGTGTTATATTTGGATTGATAATTGTGTAGTACTATGTCTTTAAGAGGTATATTTTGTCTTTTTTTATGACGAGAGGTTGAGGCAGATGTGTACAGTGGTCTATTCCAATGCAATAAAATAAACTGCTTGTGAGGCCTTGGGTTTTCTTTTAAGGTTAGAACAATAGATGCAGTGTGAAGGGACGGTGTCGATTTCCCACAGAAGCAGAATTTTACTTTAACTTTCAGCAGTTGCTGGGGTCTTGAAGCTGAATGTGGAAGCTGCCATTCTTCTCTCTGCTACAGCTAAAAGTTTACATTCAATTCCTATGGCTGGAATTGCATTTGAGACAACCTGTTTTCTGTTTTCTGATGAAGGGTCTAGGCCCGAATGTTGGCTTTTGTGCTCCTAAGTTGCTGCTTGGCCTGCTGTGTTCATCCAGCTCCACACTTTGTTGTCTGGGATTCTCCAGCATCTGCAGTTCCCATTATCTCTGTTTTACTGAGTTTGCCTTTGCCATGGGTGTACAAATGGAATGTTACTATATTGGAGCAGATGATGTTTATTAGTTAAATAATTTATTATTTTGTTACATTTTCTAAGAGAGTTGCATTATTCCAATTCTTCTTTCTTTTGTTTGTGTTTTAATGACAGTGTAAGAATAAGGTGTGTTTTGCTTCAAACCTGGTAGTTTAACCAAACAAATTGCATTGGGGACACAACATCTTACTCTTATGTTTAAACATAAAAAGAAGTTGGAGTCTCGGCTATCTTCTTACTGAATATTTGAGGGGGCTTGGTCTGGTCTGTAACATAATGCTCCTGTGAACTGCCTTGAGACATTTTGCTATGTTAAAGCTGCTCCAAAAAGGCAAATTGTCAGTGTTGTTCTGATAAAGCTAATGTAACTATTTTGTTGATATAATAATGAATGGTGTTTGGCACTATAGTGCAAGAAATTTTAACAGAGTGTTACCTAAAAATTAACCAGGTTAATATCTGTCTTTGAAAGGATCCTTAGGTGTTGACCAAATTCACATGAGGTAGAAAATATCCCAGAGGACCTCAACCCCATCAAAAATGTAAAATGTCAATGACCTAATTCAGAAATCATTGTTTCCTACCCTATGAATAGTCAGCTAGGTGCCAGGTCTGATTTGCTCATGGCTCATCATTCGCTGTTGTATGGTATTAAATTTACAATGGACTTATGGCCCTATGTCAATCTTCATAAAAAAAATTATCCAAATATCTTCAGGTGCCCTGGAATTTCAAGCCCCTATCCAAATCTTCCTGCAATAACTAGGTTTTCCTCTCTACAATTCTTTAAAATATGCTGCTATTTTCAATACCTAGAGTCTCACAATTTATCATAACAAAAAGCAGTTCCTATACTCTTCGACCTACCTCTTTTAGTTTCTATGGGGCCTATCTCCTGTGCTGTTTCTTGTGCAGTGTCTATGATCACCTCTGATGAAAAGCTTCCTGGTTAAAATGTGTCTCATGGGGGAAAAAGGAGACAGCTGGTGATTTCACAAAGTACTGCTCCAAGTCTTTTCAAGATCATGTGGCAGAATTTCCGGATAAAGGAAGATGTATGTTAGCTTATGACAGTGGTGAGGATCAGGCTCCACCTGGTAACCACATGATGTATTGCAGATTACAAGGCGACATTTAATCTAAATTGTTTGACAATGATGAGCAATGTATAAAACATTCTACTTACTTAAAGAAAATTAAGTAAATCATTTCTATGCTGGCCATGTATCATTTATGAAAGCAGTTTTTTTTTCACAACCATTTGCTCGCAACATGCAAAACTAACATATTTCTTTTTGAAAATGTAGCAGAAAGGCTGCAGTCTGCCAGACATGAATCAAATAAGATTCAATGGAGCAAGATTCTCATCCCTGATCTTCAAGTGCTGAATCAGAAACACTGGGGAAGCAGAAACCTCAGATGTTCTGCTCGCAGCTTACAAGCAATGCAGACACAGGCTGCCAAAAATAGAGAAAAAACACAATCTAGTACAACTCCTGATATAAGGTACAGTAAAATACCAATACGCTTTCAGGATAAAAAAATGAAAATAGTGCAAGGAAAAGTTACGTAAAGTGATCAGTGTAAGAAAACAATTAAGGAGAGTGGCGATTACAGACTCAAATTAATTAAAGGAACAGATGGGTTCATACAGAATGTTTCTCGCTTTTATGTGCAAATTTCAGATCTAAAGTACCCAAATACATGCTCCACCCCCTGTAAAGTAGTTCTGTGTAAAAACATACAGAATGCATCAGTTATGGTTTAGGGCTAGGAATCTTTCATTTGAGTGAGAAGCCTGTAGGTAACACTCCAGGGATCTGAGCTCAAAGTAAAGGCCTATAAAGCAGAACAGGAGCACTTTTACACAGCTTTTAAAAGGAATGGATACCCAAAAAGCACAATCCGCCATTACGTCCGTGACAGACCACAACAAGAAAACACAACATGGCCCGACACACCAATCACCCTACCATACATCAGAGGCATATCAGAGATGACTAGAAGACTACCCAGACCCCGAGGCATCAAGGTTGCCCACAAACCAACAACCACCCTGCAACTGCTACTGATGAACGTAAAGGATCCCATACCCACAGCCAATAAAACTAATGTAATATACAAAATACCATGCAAGGACTGTGAAAAACATTACATAGGCCACAATGGAAGAAAATTGACAATAAGGATACTCAAACACCAAGAAACACAACCAATTCTCACTGGTCTCAATACACACAGACAAAGAAGGACATGAATTTGACTGGGACAACACATCCGAAATGGCACAAGCCAAACAGAGACACACCAGTGAATTCCTGGAGGCCTGGCATTCTAATCGGAACTCCGTCCACAAACACGTTGAACTGGACCCTGCGTACAAACCACTGAGAAGCAGAACCAGAAGTACAACAAAGAACAAAGAAAATTACAGCACAGGAACAGGCCCTGCAGCCCTCCAAGCCTGCGCCGATCAAGATCCACTGTCTAACCTATCATCTATTTTCTAATGGCCTGTGTCCATTTGCTCCCTGCCCATCCATGTATCTGTCCAAATATATCTTAAAAGACGCTAACGTGTCTGTGTCTACCACCTCCGCTGGCAACGTGCTCCAGGCACCCACCACCCTCTGTGTAAAGAACTTTCCACGCATATCTCCCTTAAACTTTCCTCTCACTTTGAACTCATGACCCCGAGTAATTGAGTCCCCCACTCTGGGGAAAAAAACTTTTTGCTATCCACCCTGTCTATATCCCTCATGATTTTGTCCCCCCTCAATCTCCATCTTTCTAATGAAAATAATCCTAATCTACTCAACCTCTCTTCATAGCTAGCACCCTCCATACCAGGCAACATCCTGGTGAACCTCCTCTGCACCCTCTACAAAGCATCCACATCCTTTTGGTAACGTGGCGACCAGAACTGTACACAGTACTCCAAATGTGGCTGAACCAAAGTCCTATACAATTGCAACATGACCTGCCAACTCTTGTACTCAATACCCCGCCCAATGAAGGAAAGCATGCCATATGCCTTCTTGACCACCCTATTGACCTGCATTGTCACCTTCAGGGAACAATGGACCTCAACACCCAGATCTCTCTGTTAAGTAATACCAACCATACTCCCAGCAAACCAAGGAATATAAATAACAAGTGGGACAGAACACCAACACTTCACTGGAGGCACGCAAATGAAATTACTGAACAAGGTAACAAAACATCTGCAATCAAACCCACCGACTGACTGAGCAAGCCTACAACCTAGTACAGGCTTACTCTCCAGCAATATACTAAAACGTGCTACCTTCTGAATGTGATGTCAAACCATTGTCCTGTCTGCCCTCTCAGCTGGTTGTAAGAGATCCTACAATCTTGCTTTAAAGAAAAACAGCAGCCCAGCCAAAATGTTCTCACTTAACTGACATGACAAAGAATCAGATTAACTGATCATTGTCTTGTTGCAGTTTGTGGGATTTTGCTGTGTACAAACTTCTCACACGACAGCACTGACCACGCTTAAAAATGCCTTATTGGTTGTAGAGAGCTTTAGGAAATTCTATGGTTATGAAAGGACCTGCACAAGATGAATTTCTGTATCTTTGGCACACAGATATTCATCTTCGCTCTTTTCTTCAGCATCAAAGTGACTGATTTCTGAAGAAGGGTCTAGGCCGAAACGTCAGCCTTCCTGCTCCTCTGATGCTGCTTGGCCTGCTGTGTTCATCCAGCTCTACATCTTGTTATCTCAGATTCTCCAGCATCTACTATCTCTGGAGTACAATGATTATTGAACTTAATCCATAAATTGGGTAAAAATTGTGATGCTGGTGGTAGCGATCAAGACCAAATAGAAATGTAAAAATGATGGACAGGAAAATAAGCACGAGTCCACCCAACTTGCCCTTCAGTAAGGCACATTAGAGATTTTCACCTTTATATGACAATGTTAGAACCTGATATGTAATGTTTGAAAATATGTATCAAGAAGTCACAAACCAGTATTGTAGGACATAAGTCTGTAAAGGTGTGGAAATCTTGTGTACAGAGGTTGGGGTGGGGGCTCCTGATTTACCAAAATCCAACTTACAAACACTCACACCTACAAACATGATCCCATACACGGTTTTACAATTTAAAGACCTGACATGTGAACATTTTCTGTACTTACAAACGGCTGCTTTATATTGGAGTGAATTCTCCTCTAACTGGCAAACAAATTGACTTGAGACAGACTCCAGGACAGAAGCTGTTCACAGCCTGGGGACATCCTGTACCCAGGAACGAACATGGATTGTCTAAAAGTTTTGATTGTTATCTAGTCACAGGCTAAATGAGTGTTCAGTTGTGTAAAGAAGAGTGGCACGAAAGATTACAAAAGCAGCAAAACATATCGTAAACTCATTAGAAACATGAACAATTTTACTTCCACTGTGGAAAGATGTCCTCCCACTCCTTAGAAAAGCAGAGAGTTCAACGAGCTGCTTGCCTTATTCAGTGTATGTCAACCTATGACTGGAAACTGTGGCCTTTTATGAATTGGTGTACAATGAACGAAAGCTGTGGTCTACTGGCAAAGCAAGAAGAAGATTAGGTCACACCCAATCTCTCACATCACCATGGAGTTATAATATCAGGTGAAAGCCATCACAAGACTGGGTAATCGATGCCTGAACCTCAAAATATTGGTAATAGGTAGGAAAGAACTAACAGCTCAGAAGTGGGCAATGGATGATGGCTATCTTTCTTGAAATGCTTCAGAACAAATGCAAATAGCTATAAAATTGATTTCCATCAAATGATGTGGAATACCGCAACCTTATTCTTCTCACAGTGGCTACTTTAGATGCAAACTTCACTCTGACACCAAGAAAGAATATTACTTATGATGAATCTAAATGGTCATTGCAGTAATTTAAGGCATGAAACCTTTTGAACACAGCAGGCCAAGCAGCATCTCAGGAGCACAAAAGCTGACGTTTCGGGCCTAGACCCTTCATCAGAGAGGGGGATGGGGTAAGGGTTCTGGAATAAATAGGGAGAGAGGGGGAGGCGGACCGAAGATGGAGAGGAAAGAAGATAGCTAGAGAGGAGAGTATAGGTGGGGAGGTAGGGAGGGGATAGGTCAGTCCGGGGAAGACGGACAGGTCAAGGAGGTGGGATGAGGTTAGTAGGTAGGAAATGGAGGTGCGGCTTGGGGTGGGAGGAAGGGACGGGTGAGAGGGAGAACAGGTTAGGGAGGCAGAGACAGGCTGGACTGGTTTTGGGATGCTGTGGGGGAAGGGGAGATTTTGAAGCTGGTGAAGTCCACATTGATACCATTGGGCTGCAGGGTTCCCAAGCAGAATGTAAGTTGCTGTTCCTGCAACCTTCGGGTGGCATCATTGTGGCACTGCAGGAGGCCCATGATGGACATGTCGTCTGAGGAATGGGAGGGGGAGTTGAAATGGTTCGCGACTGGGAGGTGCAGTTGTTTGTTGCGAACCAAGCGGAGGTGTTCTGCAAAGCGGTCCCCAAGCCTCTGCTTGGTTTCCCCAATGTAGAGGAAGCTACATCGGGTACAATGGATACAGTATACCACATTGGCAGATGTGCAGGTGAACCTCTGCTTAATATGGAAAGTCATCTTGGGGCCTGGGATAGGGGTGAGGGAGGAGGTGTGGGGGCAAGTGTAGCACTTCCTGCGGTTGCAGGGGAAGGTGCCGGGTGTGGTGGGGTTGGAGCGCAGTGTGGAGTGAACAAGGGAGCCATGAAGAGAGTGGTCTCTCCGGAAAGCAGACAAGGGTGGGGATGGAAAAATGTCTTGGGTGTTGGGGTCGGATTGTAGATGGCGGAAGTGTCAGAGGATGATGCGTTGTATCCGGAGGTTGGTGGGGTGGTGTGTGAGAACAAGGGGGATCCTCTTTGGGCGGTTGTGGCGGGGGCGGGGTGTGAGAGATGTGTTGCGGGAAATGCGGGAGACGCAGTCAAGGGCGTTCTCGACCACTGTGGGGGGAAAGTTGCAGCCTTGAAGAACTTGGACATCTGGGATGTGCAGGAGTGGAATGCCTCATCGTGGGAGGAGATGCGGCGGAGGCAGAGGAATTGGGAATAGGGGATGGAATTTTTGCAGGAGGGTGGGTGGGAGGAGGTGTATTCTAGGTAGCTGTGGGAGTCGGTGGGCTTGAAATGGACGTCAGTTACAATCTGGTTACCTGAGATGGAGACTGAGAGGTCCAGGAAGGTGAGGGATGTGTTGGAGATGGCCCAGGTAAACTTGAGGTTGGGGTGGAAGGTGTTTGTAAAGTGGATGAACTGTTTGAACTCCTCTGGGGAGCAAGAGGCGGCGCCGATACAGTCATCAATGTAACGGAGGAAGAGGTGGGTTTGGGGCCTGTGTAGGTGCGGAAGAGGGACTGTTCTACGTAACCTACAAAGAGGCAGGCATAGCTGGGGCCCATCACGTCACCTACAAAGAAGCAGACATAGCTTCAAAATCTCCCCTTCCCCCACCACATCCCAAAACCAGCCCAGTTCATCCCCTCCCCCCCACTGCACCACACAACCAGCCCAGCTCTTCCCCTCCACCCACTGCATCCCAAAACTAGCCCAGCCTGTCTCTGCCTCCCTAACCTGTTCTTCCTCTCACCCATCCCTTCTTCCCACCCCAAGCCGCACCTACATTTCCTACCTACTAACCTCATCCCACCTCCTTGACGTGTCCGTCTTCCCTGGACTGACCTATCCCCTCCCTACCTCCCCACCTATACTCTCCTCTCCACCTATCTTCTTTTCTCTCCATCTTCAGTCCGCCTCCCCCTCTCTCCCTATTTATTTCAGAACCCTCACCCCATCCCCCTCTCAGATGAAGGGTCTAGGCCCGAAACGCCAGCTTTTGTGCTCCTGAGATGCTGTTTTGCCTGCTGTGTTCATCCAGCTCCACAATTTATTATCTTGGATTCTCCATCATCTGCAGTTCCCATTATCCATGAAACCTTTTGCTGCTTGTGGTCTGGGCGTATAACAAGGAGAAATGTCACTACTCCCTCAGATCTACACTCAATGGAATCAACCGTTGTTGCAAGCCAGTATCTATAACTTCACTGGGTATGATCTGCAATGGTTAAATGGCTGTCTACACAGTAATGACTCTGTACCTAACACAACATCTCAATTTACAAACGGCTTTAATTCAGAGAATATTGAAATGCCATCAACTCAAGCAATGAATCATGCTTCTACTGATCCTGAAACAGCTAAGCTGGCTAATTCAGAGTCTTGCATGGTAAGCATACAAGCCGAGCACCTTAAACAACTCAAACACATGCTTTAAGAGATTGTATGCACCCACATAATGAGCTATACATCGAGTAATAGTTTTAAGCTTGCTGAAAATGGGCCAAGAGATTGATTTTATGCATTTACTTCCATATCTACAGTGACTAATAGTATTGGAGTAAATCAAAATTGGTACCCCTATACCCCAGAGACTTTTTTTTTCTGAGAAAATAGCATATGTACAGAAAAGAAACCCACAGTGAGAGCAGTGCACAGGATGAAACCAAAGTATACCATGAAACCAAATGTTTGGGAAAGACAACATACAACACAATAGCTTTGCTGTGTATCCTGGTCTTGATATGAATACTGGCCTTAATGTGTAAATCAATCTCCCTTTGTAATTTGATTTTGCTGTGTGCATTTGTCTCATTCAAAAATGCTCTGAGACGAAGTAAGCATAAATCAGGAACTACAACCTCAATTAATTATGTACAGCGAGAAAAGTAAAGCAATGAAAATAAACATATCATTAAGAGAGGGGGTAAAAGAGATAGGAAAGAAAAACTCCAACACCAATTAATTCTGAAGGAATGAGAATCCAAATTTTTAAATATTAATATTCTGTATCAGAGAATTTGGCAATAATCAAGAGTTAACACATGGTTAAAAATGTACTCATGCTGGAATACAGCAATCCTGACTTTATCTTGTATTTAACATGCAACTAGTTGGCAAATATACCACAACTTACCCTCATTCCACCACAGGACGTCAGTCAAATCAAATTCCACTGCTGGTGCCATGTTATCTTGTACCTTGTAAGAGAAGATTATTACAAGGAAAACTCAGGAAACAACACAACATCAATTTGTCTTAAAAGATTGCTACATGTATTCACCAAATGATTTATCTATGTGTTCCTCTATGTGCTTTTGAGATAATCTTGGGGTTAACTCGGAGGTGAAGGGGTAGAAATCCATTTTAAGTGGTCGCGGAAAATTTGCGACATCAGATCAGGCAGCTCTCCACCGAGCGTTCAGTCTCATTAGAACATAGAACATAGAACAATACAGCGCAGAACAGGCCCTTCGGCCCTCGATCTTGCTTCAACCTGCGAACTAATCTAAGCCCCTCCCCCTATACTATCCCATCATTATCCATATGCTTATCTAAGGACTGTTTAAATGCCCCAATGTGGCTGAGTTAACAGGGCGTTCCACGTCCTTACCACTCTCTGAGTAAAGAACCTGCCTCTGACATCTGTCTTAAATCTATCACCCCTCAATTTGTAGCTTTGCCCCCTTGTACAAGCTGAAGTCATCATCCTCGGAAAAAGGCTCTCACTGTCCACCCGATCTAATCTGATCATCTTGTATGTCTCTATTAAATCCCCTCTTAGCCTCCTTCTCTCCAAAGAGAACAGAACGAAGCCCCTCAGTCTTTCTTCATAGGGCCTGTGCTCCAGACCAGGCAACATCCTGGTAAATCTCCTCTGCACCATTTCCAATGCTTCCACATCCTTCCTGTAATGGGGCGACCAGAACTGCATGCAATATTCCAAATGAGGCCGCACTAGCATTTTGTACAGTTGCAGCATGACATCACGGCTCCGGAACTCAATCCCTCTACCAATAAAACCTAACACACCTTAAGCCTTCTTAACAGCACTATCAACCTGGGTGGCAACTTTCAGGGATCCATGTACATGGACACTAAGATCCTTCTGCACATCCACACTACCAAGATGCTTTCCATTTACCCGGTATTCTGCCTTCCTATTATTCCTCCCAAAGTGAATCACCTCACATTTATGCATATTAAACTATATTTGCCACCTTTCGGCCCAATTCTGCAGTTTATCCAAGTCTCCCTGCAACCTGCAACATTCTTCCACACTGCTCACCACTCCACCGACTTTAGTGTCATCTGCAAACTTACCAACTCATCCACTTATGCCTGCGGCCAAGTCATTTATAAAAATGACAAACAGCAGTGGTCCCAAAACAGATCCTTGTGGTACACCACTAGTAACCGGACTCCAGGCTGAATATTTTCCATCAACCACCACTCGTTGCCTTCTTACAGAAAGCCAGTTTCTAATCCAAACTGCTAAATCTCCCTCAATCCCACACCTCTGTACTTTCTCCAATAGCCTACCATGCGGAACCTTATCAAAGACTTTACTGAAGTCCATGTACACCACG
The DNA here is from genome assembly GCF_030684315.1 of Stegostoma tigrinum. NCBI lineage: Eukaryota > Metazoa > Chordata > Chondrichthyes > Orectolobiformes > Stegostomatidae > Stegostoma > Stegostoma tigrinum. The sequence continues at coordinate 60,635,438 of NC_081368.1, forward strand.
TCAACTGCCCTTCCCTCATCCACATGCTGGGTCACCTTCTCAAAAAACTCAATGAGGTTTGTGAGACACGACCTGCCCTTGACGAATCCATGCTGACTATCTCCAATCAAATTGTTGCTTGCTAGATGATTATAAATCCTATCTTTTATAATCCTTTCCAAACTTTTTCCTACAACTGACGTAAGGCTCACAGGTCTATAATTACATGGGTCATCCCGACTGCGCTTCTTGAATAAGAGCACAACATTTGCAATCCTCCAGTCCTCTGGTACTAAAACTGTAAACAATGAGGACTCAAAGATCAAGGCCAAAAGCTCCGCCACCTCTTCCCTAGCTTCCCAGACAATCCTCAGAAAAATCCCATCTGGCCCAGGGGATTTATCTACCGTCACACCTTCTAGAATTGATAACACCTCCTCCTTACGAAACTGAATCCTTTCAATTCTAGTAGCCCGTAATTCAGTCATCTCCTCTACAATATTCTCCTGTTCCTCAGTGAAAACAGATGAGAGATAATCATTTAGCACCTCTCCAATCTCCCCAGGGTCCACAGACAACTTCCCACTTCTGTCTTTGACTGGCCCTATTCCTACCCAAGTCATCTTCTTCTTCCTCACATGCCGAAAGAAAGCTTTAGGGTTCTCCTTTATTCTACCTGCCATTGTCTGATCATGTCCCCTCCTTGCTCTTCTTAACTCTCTCTTTAAATCCTTCCTAGCTCATCTGTAACTCTCCATCGCCTCATCTGCACCATCTCATCTCATCGACACATTAGCCTCACTCTTCCGCTTAACAAGCGATACAACTTCTTTAGTAAACCACGGTTCCCTTACCTTATCGCTTCCTCCCTGCCTGACAGGGACATACCTATCAAGGACACGCAATATCTGTTCCTTAAACTAACTCCACATTTCGATTGCCCCCATCCCCTGCATTTTGCTAACCCATTCTATGCCTCCTATGTCTTGCCTAATCGCATTATAATTGCCCTTCCCCCAACTATAACTCTTGCCCTGTGGCATGCTCCTATCCCTTTGCATTGCTAAAGTAAACATAACCGAATTATGGTCACTCTCTCCAAAGTGCTCACCTACCACTAAATCAAACACCTGGCCTGGCTCATTACCAAGTACCAGATCCAGTGTGGCCTCCCCTTTTGTCGGCCCTTCGACATACTGAGTCAGAATGAGTCATTGAAGTCAACTAGTGCCCAGAGTAAATTTCCACCTCTACAATTACGCAAGGTAACCAACAGTGACGTTTAAATCACCATGGTCCATTTGTTTCATGCACCATCGGCAAAGCTGTCTGTAGGTTGATGCAAAGGTTTTAATGCACTGTATGGGTGACCTTTTAGTGTTCTCCAATTGAAGGTGAGGAAATCCTTCTCTGGGATTTTCTTCTAATCATTATCTAAAGCCTTATCCTATAGTTTGTGGCGGAGATGCTCTTCCAGGCCTGTAAATCTGAATGCACCCACCAGCTCAGCAAGATCGGATATCAATAGGTAAAGTAAAACAAAAGGGAGCAAAAAGCAATGCATGAGTCATGTTATTATCATGTCTGGGACCGGCACTCACAAAGTCTTCAGTTGCTTACAGCATATGGTGAAGACAGATTCATCCATGTCAGGGACCCAGAGTGTGAGAGGATTGACAGAAGTTGTTGCGCTATTTACTTGCTAACACAATTCTAAAATATGGTATCTTAGAAATAACAAGATCAACATTTCAAACCCATTTATATCCACTGTCACGCAAGCTTCTTTTCTACTCTTTGTACATTTTCATTTCTTCAGTCGCATTTCTTATGTCATCCTTACATATTGAGTCTTGCTTTAACGCTTCGTTTCTAACTTTGAGGTTCAACAGAACATGGAAAAATACATAAATTGCCCATAATAAGATGTAAGTGAGCTCAAAAATGTGCATGACATTCTGTATCCACTTTAATCCAAAACTTAAAGATCAGGAAGGCCACCTATGTGTCGAACCGCAGGAGATGGGTGAGAAAGTAAACAAGTGTTTATTTTTAATTCATTCACGGATGAGGGCATTACTTTTAGGCAGCATTTATTGCCCATCCCAATTTTCCCAGAGGGCAACCACTGTGCTGTGGGTCTAGAGCCACATGTAGGTCAGACCAGGAAGGGATGGCAGTTTCCTCCCCTAAAGGACACTAATGAACCAGATGGGTTTTCCCGACATACAGCAACAGACTCATGGTTATTGCTAGATTCTTGATTCCAGATTTTTTTTAATGAATTAAATTCCACCATCTGCCATTTGAACCCAGAATGTTATCTTGGTTCCTGGATTAACAGACCAGCAACAATGCCACCAGCCACTGCCTTCCCTCATTTTCCAACAGTGTTTACTGTGGAGAACAGTATGGAAGCCAGACAACTTGGGAACATTAATCATGATATCTTGAAAAATGTCCATATTACAGAGGAAGTGGTGCTGGATGCTGTAAAATGCATAAAGATGGATAAAACCCCAGGACCAGATCAGGTGTACCCTCGGCCTCTGTGGAAGCTAGGGAAGAGATTGCTGTGTCCTTTGTTGAGATATTTGTATAATCGATAGCCACAGGTAAGGTGTCAAAAGATTGGAGGTTGGCTAATGCTGCCATTATTTAAGAAAGGAGGTAAGGTAAAGACAGGGAACTATAGACCGGTGAGACTGGTATCAGTGGTGAGCAAGTGGTTGGAGGGGATTCTGAGGGACAAGATTTACATGTATTTGGAAAGGCAAGGACTGTTTAGGGGTAGTCAAAATGGCTTTGTACATAGGAAACCATGTCTCACGAACTCGATTGAGTTTTTTGCAGAAGTAATGAAGAGGATTGATGAATACAGATTGGTGGGCATTGCCTGTACGGACTTCAGTAAGGTATTTGACAAGATTCTGCATGGTGGACTAGTTAACAAGGTTAGCTCACATGGAATACAAGGAGAACGAGCTATTTGGTCACAAAATTGACTATAAGATAGGAAACAAAGGGTTTTGGTGGAGGATTGCTTTTTAGACCAGATGCCTGGACCAGCAGCGTGCTGCAGGGATCTGTGCTGGGTCCACTGTTTTTTTGACATTTATATAAATGATTTGGATGTGAACATGGGAAGTAGAGTTAATAAGTATGCAGATGACACCAAAATTGTTTGTGTTGTGGACAGCAAATAAGCTTACCACAGTGTAAAACGGGATCTTGATCAGATGGGCTGAGGAGTGGCAGATGGAGTTTAATTTAAATAAATGTGAGGTGCTGCATTTTGGAAAGGCAAATCCAGGCAAGACTTATACACTTAATGGTAAGGTCCTGGGGAGTGTTGCCAAGTAAAGGGACCTTGGTGCAGGTTCATAGCTCCTTGATAGTCGAGTTGTGGATAGATAGGGTAATGAAGAAGGCATTTAGTATGCTTACCTTTAATGGTTAGTGCATTGACTATAGGAGTTGAGAGGCCATGTTGCAGCTTTACAGGACATTGGATAGGCCATTTTTGGAGTACCACATTAAATCTGGTTTCATTGCTATGGCAATAATGTTGTTAAACTTGAAAGGGTTACAAAAGGCTTTACAAGGATGTGGCCAGGGTTGGAGGGTGTAAGCCACAGAGAGAGGCTGAATAGACTGGGCTACCTCCCTGGAGTGTCCGAGGTTGAGGGGTTTACAAGATCATGAGGGGGGATAGGGTGAATAGTTAAGATCCTTTCCCCAGGTTGAATGAGTCCAAAACTAGAGGGTGTGGGTATCAGGTGAGAGGAGAAAGAGTTAAAAGAGACGTAAGAGGCAGCTTTTTCACACAGAGGGTGGTGGATGTATGGAATGAGCTGCCAGAGGAAGTGGTGGTGGCTGCTACAATTGCAACATTGAAAAAGCATCTGGATGGCTTTATAAATAGGAAGGGCTTGGAGGGATATGGGCCAAATGCTGGCAAATGGGACTAAATTTATCTGGGATATGTGGTCGGCGTGGACAAGCTGGACCAAATGGTCTGATTCGCTATGACTCTATGTCTTAACTATGCTGAATAGTTTCATTAGATGTCTTTAAAATCAAACTATGACATAATACAGCACTGGAGAAGATGGGATTTGAGCACAGTACCTCCAAGTCAAAGGTAGGGATACTGCCATTGTGCCCTAATATCCCCCTCTGAATAAGTGTGTATAGCATTGAATACTACAGTTTTGTTGGGACATTTACTGATACATGTTTGGCTATTTTTCAAATCTTAATGGTGAAATAATAAACTACATGCAGTTTCGGTAATTTTTTTAATACTGAGAGTATAAAAATAAATGTGTGCCTTTTCACACTGAATTCTCCTCCCATTGTGATTTAGATTGCCAAGAATGAGAGAATTTTATATATTACTGGTCAGTGAAATGATAATTCATGCAAGTGATAAGCAAAAATATGACACATATCTACAAAATATCACTTGAGAGTTTGCAGGGTTGGAATAGCAACTTAAAAGCAACAATAATGTTCAAAGAATTAATCATTTTGCTTGTATAACTGCATGCTCTCAATAGTGACCACCAGTTCCCAGATTTCATTCATGTCAAAGACCATAACTCATTTTCTTCTACACTGTTTGAGAGTCATGGGTTTTTTTTACACTCGTAAAGGATCATTGGTAACTCACATCATCATTGCGAAAGGTCTCTGCAGATATCATTCCTCATTTACATATCACTATTCAGATGGATTCTGATTTTTTTTTACTGTGTATGAAATTCAGAACTTGAAAGCATGAATCTAATGTTCAAATGAAACACTGCTAACGAGTGAACAATGGCCAATCATGATGATCTACCAAACCACCCCCGGGCTAGCTGGGATATGGAAGTTAGTGATTTAAATGCTGGGGCCTCACCTTAATAAAATTGTTCAGCACAGATGGTGACAAGGTGGCATCTGCAGCTGAGGTGGGACTCTTGGCACATAGCTGGCATCAGGGCCAGAGATTCTTGGTTCCAGTTGGCCCAGAGCAGGGACTCCTGGCCCTGAAGTGGCAGTGGTGGCATGTTATGCCCAGAGCGGGAACTCTTGGTGTCGTCAAGGCAGCAGCAGAACCAGGGATCCCTGGTTGCGGGTAGGGCTAGAGCGAGGACGTCTGGTTATTGGCGAGGCGGCAGCAACAGCAACGGAGCTGGGGGCTTCTGGTTACAGAGACAGCGTGGGTTCAGCGAAGCAAACCAGCAGCGAAGAGATGGTGCCTAAAATGTGGTGACTCCTATGTTAGTGGGCCCAGCGCAGCCTGAGGTAAAGTGATGGCGGTCTCTCTTTCAGTTACTGGAAGCTAGGTGTTGGGTTGGAATTCCGAACTTTTTATATCTTTATTTTTTGATTTTATTCTAATGACCTCTAATGCTGGACTTCTTATTTCTTCATTATTCTAATTTTTTTTACTAAGATTTTATTCTTAAGAATCTGCACCTTTCTACCTAAGATGGCGCTGTAATGTGTTGACTTGTAAACTTTTCACTGCACTCATTTTGAGTACATAACAATAAAACTAATTTAGTTCAGGAGGCCTTCTACCTATCATAATTTAAACAGCTAAACAATTGCTAATCCTCCAGCCATTTTGGCAAAGCTTTGCATATAAAACCTACAAAACTCCGAAGATACAAAACACAACCTCAATGCTCAACTGCTCAGACAAACTGACCTAAGCTACTGTGGGAAAAAACAAGTTCAAGTCATAAAGTCATAGAGATGTATAGCATGGAAACAGACCCTTCGGTCCAACTTGTCCACGCCAACCAGATATTCTATATAAATCTAGTCCCATTTGCCAGCATTTGGCCCATATCCCTCTAGATCCTTCCTGTTCATAGACCCATCCAGATGGCTTTTAAATGTTGTGATTGTACCAACCTCCACAAATTCCTCTGGCTGTTTGTTCCCTATGTGCACCACCCTTTGTGTGAAAAAGTGATCTCATAAGTCCCTTTTATGTCTTTCTCCTCTCACCATAAACCTATGTTGTCTAGTTTCGGGACTCCCCTACCCTGGAAAAAGACCTTGCCTATTAATTCCATCCATGCCCCTCATGCGAGTCAGCACTGGAAAAAGAGTTTCAACTTGTTCTAAAGTGAACTTATTTTTCCAGTTATGCCCAGTTACTAACATGCTGCCTTGTGAACAATGGAATACACTGCAAGGCAGAAAAGAAACATTAAACCTACACAGCAACATCACATACACAGCAGGCACAACTGAATTTTAAATAATCAGACTTTGCTGAAAATGTGCAAGGTTTAAGACATTGACTTGAAGGATTCTAGTATTTTATCAATGTTTCCCTTTTGGACTTGTCATCTTGCCTCCCCAATTAATGATCTAAATTTTATTTTGTTTGATTCCATCATTAGAATTTTACCCAAAATAAATATGACCAAAACAAATTATTTAAACAAACATGAAGATTTACCATGAATCGCAAGCACACATTTTGTTGTTTCTAATGCATTATGTAAATTTGAGCACTTGCTTCTGCGAATTCCAATGTGCCATATTCAAAAGCTCAGTCCTAAGGCATCAGGATACAAGCTGTACAGAGGAAAGGATGATGGAAAAAAAGGAATAAATGGGTGACTGCAACACCAATGGCCATCTTCTTGAGATGAAGTGGGCAATGACGGCAGACACATCAATTCTAAAGTCAGCCACTTTCCTGCCCTTGCAGCTATGGAGTGATATAAGTATGGGATGAGAGAAAATCAGCCTGGTTTCATGGAATCCAAATAAAAAATGCTTTCTAATATTTACAAATGACTAGGAAACTAGAAATAGTTTACTTTAAAAATGACTATGATAAAGAGGCAGTGGTTGATTTGACTCATAAACAGTTTTACACGCGCAAATTTGAAAGGTTCTGCACAAGAAATGGTTGTCTTGGATATGACATTTCTAAGGATCTTACCAAAATGAGTCCATGAGTAATAAAGAAGCTCAAACTACAGTAGTCATGAGCTCATGATACCACTATTTTATGATATAATCAATAAAATGAGAACACATCTTGACTTACAGTAATTTATAAATATTCACAAATGAAAGATGCTGTAAGTTTGCCAACAAAGATACCGCCGTTGTAAAATGTCAAAGGACCAAAGAGCTGACCTGTTAAGAGCAGCACAATCTTTATTTTCCAAAATTCTCCAATATGATTTACTTCCTTAAAATCTATTATATTGATTGTACCCAACACTCGTACAAATAAATCAAACAACTTCATTAGGTCATGGATTAATTTTCCAGAGTCTGGTTACAACTGTTTTGAATTTCAAAGAGTCATAGATCATTCAGCACAGAAACAGACCCTTCAGTCCAACTCATCCATGCTGACCAGTTATCCCAAACTTAACTAGTCCTATTTGCTGCATTTGGTCAACATCCTTCTAAACTTTACCTATTTAAGTGCCTGTCCAAATGTCTTTTACATGTGGTAATTGTAAACGCCACTACCACTTTCTCTGGCAACTCATTCCATACATGCACCATCCTCTGTGTTTTCATGTTCTTTAACACAGATTCTGTCTTACAAGGCAGTCTGCTGTATGATCTAAACTGAAGAAAATGGTGAGAAGAAAATGATTATTAATATTGTGCATTCCATCTACTTGCAAACTTGAAAATTGAATGTGAAGTTAATAATATACAAGATGGACTGAAATCATTGGCGATTTGGGTGTACTTCTTGGGTCAAAAACAAATACTAATAATTGGAAACAAAGCAGAACTTGCTGAAAAAGCTCAGCAGGTCTGGCAGCATCTGTGAAGAGAAATCAGCGTTAATGTTTCAGGTCTGGTGACCCTTCCTGATGCTGCCAGACCCGCTGAGCTTTTCAAGCTTTTTCTGTTTTGGTTCCTGATTTACAGCATCTGCAGTTCTTTCAGTTTTTACTAATAATTGGGAATCTTTGTCCTTAATTAAGCAAGAGTTAGGAGGAACAAAATAAATTATGTTCAGTGACGAACAACAACAACCTAATTTATATATCGACTTTCAGATCATGAAGTGGTCAATGTCAGTTTAGAGGGGCATTTCTCAAACAAAGAATGGCATCAATTCACATTTAAATTATTTTTGATAAGCAAAAGCTTATTCAAAAAGGTCTTAAAGGAGGAAAATGAGATTGAAAAATGAGGAGATAAGGGTGGAGAGATGTATGGAGGCAAATACACAGCTTCCAGCCTAAGTATCTGAATTCTTGGCCACCAGCCATGAGTGTAGCAATCCTGAATGTAAATGCATAAGAGGCCAGAATTAGCAGAGAGCACATATCCCAGAGGGTTGTGGGGCTGGAGGGGCTTACAGAAACACGACAGTATAATAATGAATAGAATGAAGCAACACTTCACCTGTGCTTGCCAGAATCTAATTTACTGCATTCACTGCTCACAATGTGGTCTCCTCTACAATGGGGAAACAAAGCATAGACTGGGTGATTGCTTCACAGAGCATCTACATTCTGCTCTCAAAAAAACCCCTGAACTACCTGTTGCCTGCCACTTCAACACACCACCCTGCTACCTGGCCAACATCTCTGTCTCTGGCTTACTGCAGTGCTCCAGTGAAGCCCAACGCAAGCTGGAGGAACAACACCTCATTTTCCACTTGGGGACCCTCTAGCCCTCTAGACTCGATATTGAGTTCAATAATTTTGGGGCCTAAACTCTCCCATGTCCCAGCCCCCCACCCCATATACCAGACTTTGTTACCACATAGCCTGCCAATACACACTCCCTGTTGTTTGTCACTAATAGTCCCCATTAACAACTATTCACCCTCCCAGCCTGATTGTTAGCAACTCCTTTCTCTGTCCACTGTCTTTCTCTTTCTTTGGGCTCTATCCTATCGTTTACTCCCTACCCCACCCACCTCCCTATTTTCTGCTCAAAACCTGACATTTTCCCAGCCACCACCAGTTCTGACAAAGGGTCACCGGACACAAAATGTTAACTCTGTTTTCTCCTTCACAGATGCTGCCAGACCTGCTGAGCTTTCCAGCAACTTTGTTTTTACACACAAAGCACAGTACTGAAAGAAGTGAATAATGTGCTGTAAATGAAGAATTTGTGCTAATCTTCATGTACAGGAAGATTTCAATGCAGTAAGTGGGATGGGATGAAAGGAAGACAAACCTATTGACTAAGAAAAAAAACATTGTTTTCTGAAAGGTAACACATTTGTTGATTTTCTATACATTATTTTGCTATTCCAACTAGGAATAACCGAACAATTGAACCACGTACAGAAAGATAGGTACACAGCTATACATTATAAAATCATACCCAGCGCCTCATTTCCCACTGAAATTCCACATTGAAATCAACATTTGAGAGATTGTTTCCAAGATTATGTTTGAGACATTTCCATTTGGTCACTTACTCTTTCTTTTTTCCTCACTCCTCCTGCCACAAAATGATACTTTATCTTGTTTTCTCCATAAGACTAATTTAGAAGTTCTCCCCATCTGCAACACGATGGAAATTCAACAGTGTGATGCAATGAACTGAACCTTGCATAAGGTATGTGATAAACCTAATGAAGTGCATGACAGAGTAGACCAGAGTCTGTAGGCATTCAACTCACTGGCATTATATTAATATTTAGCAAAAACAAAAGCCCTTCATCTAGATGCAAAAAACAAGTTAACACAGAAACTTCCCACATCGACGCATACTTGGACATCAGGTGCGCTCAACTAGCAGTCATTGAATAAATGAGAGAATTGTTCTGTTATTATTGTCATATTGTTGGTAGATGTTCTTACACTCTAGAATTGAACTGTGAAGGAAAAAAAACTGGATTAATATGATCGAGAACAAATTTATATTCAATAGCTAATTGTTTATCGATAAACTCTATAAAGATTTATTTTCTCCAATGAACGTTGTCACTCTGCTGAAACACCTGGGGGCAATATTAACCACTCTGCCATCTGGGAGCAGGATCTGTAAGAGGCTAAAATTTGGCAAATGTACTGATCGGCAGTACTATTGTCACCTGGGACTCTGTGATGACCCAGCTTCTAGCAGCATTGGAGCTGACTGCTGTAGTCCATGAAAGTGTTATCATTAATATTTAAACATTAAAGCCCAATGATATCACTCAGACCTCAGCAAGATTTTAATTGTCAATCATTAGTCTCACTCTCTATCTGTCTGTCTGTCTGTCTCTCGCTCTCACTCTCTCTCTCTCTCTCTCTCTCTCTCTCTCTCTCTCTCTCAATATGGCTTTAGCATATGCTCTTTCTGTACGAGACTGAGAATGGAAAGATCTGTCAACGATGTTTATTTAATACTTGCAAAATTATCAATGCATTATAAGACAAAACCTATTATTTGAGCATAACACAATTTTTAACATATAGGTTAAATGTTTAACCCTTTAAATAACACATAACACATACAAAAACATGTGTACAAGTTAAGAAAAGACAGAAAAAATAGATTTCTGTCTGCAGGGTTTCTGAAATCGAAGAATCAATGATTGACTTCAGAATGAAATACTTCCTAGAAAACGGTAGTTATTCTTGGAGGCAAGAAAATGCAAACTTCTTTTGAACTGATCATCTTGCATGTGTGATCAAGTCATTGATCATGCATAAATGTCTTTGGAATCTTAGCAGACACAACTTACACAAGAAATATAATTTGAAAAGATCCTTCAAATACTCTTCCAGAAGAAGATTGCATCCTAATCTCACAGCAAAGGCATTTCAAAGACAGAAGATACAAGATGAGAGATTTGTTCTTTTTCAGACATTCCTCAACTTAAAGTATTTCCTCAACTTCCTCCAAGCCAACAAACACGATTCAAACAGAATAGTGATAAACCATAGGCATGAAACACACAGGTGTTTTCCTTGAAGTGAGTTTGTGCAACCAAGACCAACAATGATCTGTAACCATGTAGTTTCCAAAAACAAACATTCATAGAACATAGAACATAGAGCATAAAACAGTACAGCACAGAACAGGCCCTTCAGCCCACAATGTTGTGCCGACCATTGACACTCATGTATGCACCCTCAAATTTCTGTGACCATATGCATGTCCAGCAGTCTCTTAAATGACCCCAATGACCTTGCTTCCACAACTGCTGCTGGCAACGCATTCCATGCTCTCACAACTCTCTGTGTAAAGAACCTGCCTCTGACATCCTCTCTATACTTTCCTCCAACCAGCTTAAAACTATGACCCCTCGTGTTAGCCATTTCTGCCCTGGGAAATTGTCTCTGGCTACCAACTCTATCTATGCCACTCATTATCTTGTATACCTCAATTAGGTCCCCTCTCCTCCTCCCTTTCTCCAATGAAAAAAGTCCGAGCTCAGTCAACCTGTCTTCGTAAGATAAGCCCTCCAGTCCAGGCAGCATCCTGGTAAACCTCCTCTGAACCCTCTCCAAAGCATCCACATCTTTCCTATAATAGGGCGACCAGAACTGGACGCAGTATTCCAAGTGCAGTATATCCAAAGTTTTATAGAGCTGCAACAAGATCTCATGACTCTTAAACTCAATCCCCCGTTAATGAAAGCCAAAACACCATATGCTTTCTTAACAACCCTGTCCACTTGGATGGCCATTTTAAGGGATCTATGTATCTGCACACCAAGATCCCTCTGTTCCTCCACACTGCCAAGAATCCTATCCTTAATCCTGTACTCAGCTTTCAAATTCGACCTTCCAAAATGCATCACCTCGCATTTATCCAGGTTGAACTCCATCTGCCACCTCTCAGCCCATCTCTGCATCCTGTCAATGTCCCGCTGCAGCCTACAACAGCCCTCTATACTGTCAACAACACCTCCAACCTTTGTGTCGTCTGCAAACTTGCTGACCCATCCTTCAATCCCCTCATCCAAGTCATTAATAAAAATTACAAACAGTAGAGGCCCAAGGACAGAGCCTTGTGGAACACCACTCACCACTGACTTCCAGGCAGAATATTTTCCTTCTACTACCACTCGCTGCCTTCTGTTGGCCAACCAATTCTGTATCCAGACAGCTAAGTTCCCCTGTATCCCATTCCTCTGACCTTCTGAATGAGCCTACCTGGGGAACTTTATCAAATGCCTTACTGAAGTCCATATACACCACATCCACAGCTTGACCCTCATCAACTTTTCTAGTCACATCCTCAAAGAACTCGATAAGGTTTGTGAGGCATGACCTGCCCCTCACAAAGCCGTGTTGACTACATTTGATCAAGCCATGCTCTTCCAAATGGTCATAAATCCTATCCTTCCGAATCCTTTCTAACACCTTGCAGACAACAGACGTGAGACTTACTGGTCTGTAATTGCCGGGGATTTCCCTATTTCCTTTCTTGAAGAGAGGAATTACATTTGCTTCTCTCCAGTCTTTCTTTTAAAGCAAGTTTCAATGTGTCTTTTCTGTTGACCTTTTGAAGAAACAATCTGGACATCACCATAATCTTTCAAACTCAAGCACACATAAAATAAAATTGAACATGAAATGCTTTCATTAAAAATGGCACTATGCAGGAGTATCTAGGAATTGGCTTCACTTTAATCCATTTTTGATTGTTGGATGGTCTCACTATCTTGGCCCCTATCCCTGCACCCCAGATACACTCATTTTTGCTTTCTTCCCATCTCTCTAGTCTCTAATCATTAAGGAAGGCTTGAATGAGATGAATAAATGTGTACAGAAAATGTTGAAGGCAGAGCAGGTGGAATACTCCCCAAAATATAAACGTACCTCTAATAAATATTGCATGCGAAACATAAATGAGAAACTATGTGCATTGTTTATTATATTACAGGAGCTCAGTGTATTATGTGTGTGTGTATCCAACAAACTTTACTATCTGTAATTGATGTATCTATCCACCTTATCTCAATTTACCATCTTTCCTGAGGATTACAGAGATCATTTAAAACAATAATTCTTCATATTAGTGTAGGTCATGTAGAATGGATTCAACCACCTTTTAACAGTAATGCTGTTAAAGTAGACAATTATGGTTATAAACAGTGAAAGAAAGGGAACAGAAGTAACAAAGTAAGAGAAAATGATAACATTTATATCTAAGTAAAAAGACACGTATAATTTGTTGTCAAGCTTACATCACCATGCCATGACAAACAATAAAAATATCGAGACTGGCAAATTGATGTCATCACCAGTAACATTAAAAATTAAATTTGTATCCTGTAGCTCCCTTTATTCCTTGTATCAGGCGAGCATGTCTACTATTGACCTAGTTAATGTTGACACTAGTCAAGGAGTATCATTAAACTAAAAATCACATAAGCACCAGGGTGATTGAGAGCTGCTGAAGCATAGTTTAGTTCAATCACAAAGAATGCCGTTTCGTGCATGATCTGCAGGCAGTGCTACAAAGTGCCAGGGAAAGGGAGTGAGAGAAACATGCAAGCAGGCAATATTTTTTCCAGCTTTGGTGTGTGCTGCTGTGGAGACAACAGTAAGATGACAAATAATTCAAAAACAAGTCTGCACATAAGCATCTGGAGGAGAAAATTAATACTTCAAATGCTTGAGCAATTTTTAAAAAATTATAAATCAAGTAGGTTCTGCATAGCCTTTTTCAGATTATCCAACATTTGGTATTTGTTTTAAATGTGACTTTTTAAGGAGGAAGAAAAACAGTGAAGAGATGGTGTTAAGACTGACAGGGTGAAGCAAATATGTCAGATAGCTCAGCACAATATTGGACGTGGTCAGTGAATTAGGGAATACAACAGATCAGGCATGAGCCAGTAGTTCACTTGGAGGAATATCAAATGCAGAGAAAGATACTACAACTATGTCAGACCAGGATTAGCTGTTCTTTCCTAGCTGTTTATTATTAAAGATTTTTCTTTATTTCACCTAATGGAACACATTGGCATTTCAGGTTCACCAACTGCAAACAGATTAAATGTCTGTTTCATTGGATTTTTATTGTCTCTAATTTATGATGTGAATTCCTACCTTCCCACTATCTGCTTGATCTTTGTCTGTGAATCGTTGCTATCATTGAGAGTTTGCTTAAGATATTTGCATACTAATTATTTTTGACAGACTCCTTTGGGATTTTGAAATTCTTCCATTTGTTGCAATGCATTCAAGTGGTAATCTCGCCCGGTAAGGTTCAGTTGCTGTTGTTTATGACATTGATTTTCATTATCTGGCATGATGATGATTGCAGTCAACTGAGGGGCTGCAGCACCTCGGTTTATGTTCACAGGCAGGCCTGCAGCCCTGGGAGATTCATGGTCTGTTGTGCTTGTGTTTTCATTTTTGCTTTGCATTTTCTAACACCTCCAATTTTTACAAGCTCAAGTCATTGCCTGACTTTCAGTAGAAATAGCTTTCCTCTTCTGTTACAGCGTGTAATGTAATGCCTCACCATTAAATGTAGTTTGGATGTAACTCCCGTGCCACAGCACAGCATGAATGTAAGGTATAATCTATTAATGACAGATTTGATGTTGGCCTAGTTCTTTGTGCTGATGGAATTTGTCAATAATTCCTTCTGACACCCCATCTGCAGCTTTTGATTTTATGCCTTTTCCCATTTGTTTGATTTGTTGGCATGATTGCAAATATCTTCAGTTCGGAAGAAAATTTACATACTATTATCGCAAATTGTATTACAAGCTCCGACCTATTCTTGATACTGTCCCTCTGTAAGAAACAAACTCATTTTCATTTCTATCTTTAAAGGGGTTACAGTAATTATCACAACATTATTTTTAGCATCTTACTTGATATCATTCCATCTGACCTATTTACGTTTGCTTTTATTTACAACACTTTCTAAAACTAAAGGTAATTTTTCTTTGTTATGGGTGATAAGGGATAGTCTACAGTACTATTGTTGATTTTGAGTATGTTGATGGTCAGTAAATTCTGTGCACATGAGTGCTGTGGGGCAAAATCCTATGAGGACAGCATATGAAATGTGGACATTAATTCATGGAAATTTTTAAGGAGAGTTAAAGATATTACAAGGACAGCTTTTCAAAAAAAATTCTGAATCCCTTTCATATTACAAGTAAGATCATCACAATTCCCTTACATCCTCCAGTCAATTCCCCAGACTTTCAGCTAATCAGACTAGCATTATTCCAGAGTAGATGGGAGTTTTGCATGGGCACCTTGTGGAAACTCCATCATAATACACACTGAAGGAATTGTTGAGCAAACTGAAGTTTATATTGCAAATCTAGTCCTGGAAATTTGCTAAAGTCTCCACTTAAATCAGAGAATTTTGGGGCTTCTAATGAAATCAATTAAATGGTTTCTCAGGAAGAGTTTAACTAGTAAATATGTGGCGTAACTTTTCCTGAGTAAATATTAGTTGAATTCTACACTTCCCTCAGTACATTCCCCCAGCTATTGCTCTTCCACCTATGTTCCCACATCATGACCTGACACCTTGAGACCTGACATGCCCTGCCATACCTGGACCTCCACCCCGACCCACTCCAGACCCAAACTTTCCACTTCCTGATCCAATGCCACCATCACCTGCTTCAGACTTCGCATCCCCAAGCACTCCAGGCATAATTGCACCTCCTTCAGTATGGACGTGAATCCTTTCAAAACCTAGAATCTGACAGCACCCAACTTGTAGTCACACTGCCCCCATTCTCTCTTGCTTCAGATTCAACCTACATTCCCCTGCTTTGGACACCACCCACCCCCTTTACCCATTCTGGATCCAAGACACCACCCCCACCCCAATTTCAGTTACTCTGGAACTAAAGTCCATTTTCCTGCTCCAGACCCACACTGCCCTTCACACACACTCCATTTCCATCACTCTCATGCTGCCTCTGCCACTCCCCCCAGGTCTTTGTCACCACTTTCTTTGCTCCAGAACCAATATGCCACTACCATCTTCCCACCCATGAGGCTCAAAGCACCCCACCCCACTAACCATCTGAGAAGCTGCCTCCCCCTTCACCCATCTCTCTGGGACTGAAACCCTTTCTTCCCATGCCACTGGAGGCGAACACCAGATAACACCCAACCTTCCCCATTCCCACAGGACCCATTTTCTCCCATCTAATTAAACTAACCCTAAACACCACATCACTTAGTTGGCCTCCCAGCTGTCTGCACCCGAGCATTCTGCCCGTCTGGCATCCTTGCCCTTGAAACTCTACAACTTCATATCCAATCCACCTGGTACCCCATCCCCTAAGCAATTAGCATTCTGCCCACCTGGCACTTTATCAAAAGCACTCAATCCCCAGTCAGTTGAAACCCTATTTACTTTGTACCCTGGTAGCCTACCTAGTTTGCAATCTGCCCAGCTATTTATTTTGAACCTTAACCCACTGCCCACTGTCATCCTCCTGGCCCCCTAACCTAACACACCAACCTTATGTACTTACCAGCAGGTCTCAAAGGTGCCTCCTGTGATTCTGTGCCTTTTAATTCCAGAGCATGGCAGATCATTGCTGTGAAAAGGGGACGTGGTTTTCTTGACAGTTCTGAACAATGAGAGAATTGTTAGAATGGAGGTCTAGCTCTGCATTTCTGAAGGAGCTCTGATTGGAATCCCTTGCCAAAGATGCCAAGTTCTCTGATTTCATTACAAAGTTGGGGTGAAGGGGCAATCTGTGAGAGATTGTGCCTCCTCAGGAAACCTGGCTTTTTATTTCTTCTTCTACCTGTTTTTTTCTTATCTAAGTGATTGTTCCTGCGAACAAACAAGCAGGTAACATCAGTTGTTGCTTGTTACTGGCTTTTATTCATAGGTTATGTATATATTCATAAGTGATGTTAGAAGACACATCCCATTTTTACTGCATTAGGAATGCATTGTAACAGATTGCAGAGATTGAAAGTTAAAATGGGCTGAATCAAGTTAATGTTTCAAGGTGATGAAGCCATACAACATACAAAAATGATTTCCATGTTGCACACCCACACCTCTGTTGGGAAGTGAGCCAAATGTCATTTCGGAAAACAGGATTGTGCATTGGCATCTACTACAAGTCGCAGACTATGACCATGATTTAATCTTAACCCCGGGCTAACCTTACTCAACTAAACAATGGTTCAATATGAAGGATCCTTGCTCAATATCACTTAAAGGGACCACAAACAACCAACCCTTTAGCTACAAAATGATTTCTTCTGGCTGCCGGTACTGTTATATGTAATCTTCTTACAGCTTTCCTGCATTTGCCCAATAGTCGACAGGGAGGGGACTAGTTGGTGCTGAACTAATTCATTAATTTGGAAAGGCTGTGCAGAAACAAGTTGCTTCCAATCATGAACGGTCTGGCTGGACTTCCACAAGAAATGAAACAGAACTGGGAAATTGAATGGAGACTATAGAGAACAAGACAAGCTGCAGAAGGCAATGCAGAAAGTATGAAGGGCAAAGTTGGGACTGGATGAGCAATCTGCCAGAGGTTATACACATCAGGGTTATTTGGGAGCAATTCTCTTGCTTGAGCTTCAGTGACGACCAAAGGTTGAGATGCCTTTACAAATTTACCATCAGCTACAACCAAAATGCAATCTCAAAGCAGGGCAAGGTTGGTATTAGAGATCGAAACCCCGCCCACGGCCGACGCCGACGGAACCCCGCCCACGGCCGACGGAACCCCACCCACGGCCGACGGAACCCCGCCCACGGCCGACGGAACCCCACCCACGGCCGACGGAACCCCGCCCACGGCCGACGACCTCATCACTCCGCCCACAACCTCCACAGCCTGCAACCCCAGAGGAGACAGCCACACTGAGCCCTGCCGCATCTTCACCATCCCTCCAGACCTCCCACTGACTGAGGACGAACGGTCAGTCCTTAGCAAGGGGCTCACCTTTGTCCCCCTACAACCACACATCAACGAATACCAGTCACGGTCGGACATAGAGCAGTTTTTCCGCCGTCTTCGCCTCCATGCCTACTTCTTCAACCGGGAACCCAAACCTCCTTCCACTGACCCCTTCACCCGCTTCCAACACAAGTCCTCCTCCTGGACACCACCCCCAGGCCTCCTACCCTCCCTCGACCTCTTCATCTCCAACTGCCGTCGAGACATTAACCGCCTCAACCTCTCCACCCCTCTCACCCACTCCAACCTCTCCCCCGCAGAACGGGCAGCCCTCCGCTCCCTCCGCTCCAACCCCAACCTCACCATCAAACCCGCAGACAAGGGTGGCGCAGTGGTAGTATGGCGCACTGACCTCTACATCGCCGAGGCCAGACGCCAACTCTCCGACACCACCTCCTACCGCCTCCTCGATCATGACCCCACACCCGAGCACCAAACCATCATCTCCAACACCATTCACGACCTCATCACCTCAGGGGACCTCCCACCCACAGCCTCCAACCTCATTGTTCCCCAACCCCGCACGGCCCGTTTCTATCTCCATCCCAAAATCCACAAACCTGCCTGCCCTGGTCGACCCATCGTCTCAGCCTGCTCCTGCCCCACCGAACTCATCTCCACCTATCTGGACTCCATTTTCTCCCCTTTGGTCCAGGAACTCCCCACCTACGTCCGTGACACCACCCACGCCCTCCACCTCCTCCAGGACTTCCAATTCCCTGGCCCCCAACACCTCATATTCACCATGGACGTCCAGTCCCTGTACACCTGCATTCCGCATGGAGATGGCCTCAAGGCCCTCCGCTTCTTCCTGTCCCGCAGGCCCGACCAGGCCCCCTCCACCGACACTCTCATCCGCCTAGCTGAACTCGTCCTCACACTCAACAACTTCTCTTTTGACTCCTCCCACTTCCTACAGACTAAGGGTGTGGCCATGGGCACCCGCATGGGCCCCAGCTATGCCTGCCTCTTTGTAGGTTACGTGGAACAGTCCCTCTTCCGCACCTACACAGGCCCCAAACCCCACCTCTTCCTCCGGTACATTGATGACTGTATCGGCGCCGCCTCTTGCTCCCCAGAGGAGCTCGAACAGTTCATCCACTTCACCAACACCTTCCACCCCAACCTTCAGTTCACCTGGGCCATCTCCAGCACATCCCTCACCTTCCTGGACCTCTCAGTCTCCATCTCAGGCAACCAGCTTGTAACTGATGTCCATTTCAAGCCCACCGACTCCCACAGCTACCTAGAATACACCTCCTCCCACCCACCCTCCTGCAAAAATTCCATCCCCTATTCCCAATTCCTCCGCCTCCGCCGCATCTGCTCCTACGATAAGACATTCCACTCCCGCACATCCCAGATGTCCAAGTTCTTTAAGGACCGCAACTTTCCCCCCACGGTGATCGAGAACGCCCTTGACCGCGTCTCCCGCATTTCCCGTGACACATCCCTCACACCCCACCCCCGCCACAACCGCCCCAAGAGGATCCCCCTCGTTCTCACACACCACCCTACCAACCTCCGGATACAACGCATTATCCTCCGACACTTCCGCCATTTACAATCCGACCCCACCACCCAAGACATTTTTCCATCCCCTCCCCTGTCTGCTTTCCAGAGAGACCACTCTCTCCGTGACTCCCTTGTTCGCTCCACACTGCCCTCCAACCCCACCACACCCGGCACCTTCCCGTGCAACCGCAGGAAATGCTACACTTGTCCCCACACCTCCTCCATCACCCCCATCCCAGGCCCCAAGATGACATTCCACATCAAGCAGAGGTTCACCTGCACATCTGCCAATGTGGTATACTGCATCCACTGTACCCGGTGCGGCTTCCTCTACATTGGGGAAACCAAGCGGAGGCTTGGGGACCGCTTTGCAGAACACCTCCGCTCAGTTCACAACAAACAACTGCACCTCCCAGTCGCAAACCATTTCCACTCCCCCTCCCATTCTCTTGATGACATGTCCATCATGGGCCTCCTGCACTGCCACAATGATGCCACCCGAAGGTTGCAGGAACAGCAACTCATATTCCGCCTGGGAACCCTGCAGCCATATGGTATCAATGTGGACTTCACCAGTTTCAAAATCTCCCCTTCCCCCACTGCATCCCTAAACCAGCCCAGTTCATCCCCTCCCCCCACTGCACCACACAACCAGCCCAGCTCTTCCCCCCCCCCACCCACTGCATCCCAAAACCAGTCCAACCTGTCTCTGCCTCCCTAACCGGTTCTTCCTCTCACCCATCCCTTCCTCCCACCCCAAGCCGCACCCCCAGCTACCTACTAACCTCATCCCACCTCCTTGACCTGTCCGTCTTCCCTGGACTGACCTATCCCCTCCCTACCTCCCCACCTACACTCTCTCCACCTATCTTCTTTACTCTCCATCTTCGGTCCGCCTCCCCCTCTCTCCCTATTTATTCCAGTTCCCTCCCCCCATCCCCCTCTCTGATGAAGGGTCTAGGCCCGAAACGTCAGCTTTTGTGCTCCTGAGATGCTGCTTGGCCTGCTGTGTTCATCCAGCCTCACATTTTATTATCAAGGTTGGTATTACCTGTGAAGGTGACAAAATTTTTTGTCCCTGTTATCTTCCATGCTTTTTAGGTAACATAAGCAATAACTTGGAGGTTGTAGCATACATCTGATAAGACAGTTCACTTTATCTAGTCACTGAATCCCCATTTGAAATCTACAAGATCCACATTAAGCGCTTTGTCAAGTGGATGCTTGATTTTTTTAAAGCACCTTAAAGACTTCCTGGGAGGCACTAAAGTTCATCAAAACTTGGGGTGTGTTTGCTCATCCACAATCTTCTGCAGTTCTGAGGCTAAAATTTCCTAGCCCCTGATTGATGCAGACAATAGTAACTTAACGTTGGTGTCAAGGGGGAAAAAAATCCAATTTCTCTAACAGCGAGATGAGAATCTCACTAGTAAGTGATGACAGACCTATTTGTATGCATTTATATCTCATTATTGTGTATTTTCACCTCATTTACATGCAATTTCCCATTCTCCCATGTATTGGAAAGGATCGATATAGCAACAATTCTGAACAGGAAAGACAGACCAAGTGCCTAGTGGAGGTTGAAGATTGCTCCTCTGAATCTCCATCTATTCCCAAAATCTTGCATTATGCTTCATGAGCACCGGCCACCTTCATCTTCACTTCATACCAACTTAGATGCTTACTGCATCTCTGCTTTGCCTTTCCTTGCTTTTTTGCACTTTCTAGCTCATTCAGAACTTACAAGATCACAATACTTCTGTCTTGCCTTGCCCTTCACTGCAGACATAAGGCCAGCCAGCCTGTTCCTGGTTGCCAGCAAGAATCAGTCAAGAAGCTGGACATGTTGCTGTATCACATCACGCTGCATCAATGTCACACATGCGTGCATTTGCAGCTTACAGAGAAAAATCACTAAACATGCTTCAGCCAAATGAACATGCCTGGAAGTCTAAGAAAAGTTGTGCTCAGTCAAGTCAAGGGAGATTGTCATCAGTCAGGAATTCCTGCCACAATCAATTGAAGGCAGCATCCAATTCTCAGTCCAGACCTTGGACATGGTAAGTGGGCTGCTTGGGCTGGTTAGTTTTGGAGGTTCTGCACCATTATGCTGCATAATCTTTGCACGCTGTGACTTGCATAACTGGTGCAGACAAAGAGGAAAAATAATAGATGTTGAAGACTTGGGAGAGTGACAGCAGTCTTCCAAGGAGGAAAATGAGGACATTGACAGGGAATAGAATCACATACAGCCTGAAGAATGACACAGTGTTGACTATAACAACCCAGGTGGGATTTAATGCGTACATAGTTACAATAATTGTTCTCAATAAAAGCAAAATACTGCAGATGCTGGAGATTTAAAATTAAAAAAACAGAAAGGACTGAAAAACCTCAGCACGTCCAACAGCGTCTGGGGAAAGAAAAGCAGAGTTAATGTTTTGAATCCAAAAACTCTTCCTTGCAACTGAACAGAGCTGAAAAGGATATTTTTTATACTTTTGACAAAAGAAGAGGAGTCAGTGGAACAGATGATGAGGGCACCCAGACCAAAGGATAAAGGGAATGAAAATGGGAGGAAAGGAGTTTGTGATGAGTATGAAATGTAGAAAGCAGACACAAAAATTGATAGTGTTGTTAATTATGAGGAGCATAGTCTCAGGCTATAATCCAATATTTATCTCCTAATAAATTGTTCAGAGCAACGGCAGATGGAATTTAATCCTGCTAAGTGTGAGAAGATGTGTTTTGGGAGGTCAAATAAGTGTAGGGCATACACAATGTATGGTATGTTCCTAGGGAATAATGAGGAACTAAGGGATCTTAGTGTAATAACGCATGAATCCCTGAAGGTATCAGCACAGGTAGACAGGGTGTTGAAGATGGCACACAGGATGCTTACCTTCATTAGGCTCTAATAAAGGAGCAAGAAAGTCTTGGTACAACCTAATAAAGCATCAGTTAGGCCATACCTGGAATACTAGTCACAACACTATGAGAAGGACACGCTTGCATTGGAAAGGGAATCACCAGGATGTTGCTGGGATAGACAAGTCTCAGTAATGAGGAGAAGACTGGGTAGACTGGGCTCGTTTTCCTTGTTGTGGAGATGCCAATGTTGGAGTGGGGTGGACAAGTTCAAAAATCACACTTCACAGGTCATAGTCCAACAGGTTTATTTGAAGACACAAGCTTTTGGATCTCAGCTCCTTCCTCAGGCATAGTGTGCGAGAGAGGGCATAAGACACCGAACTTATAAGCAAAAAGGTAACAACTTTACAACTAGCCACCTCTTGTTGAATTTTTATTCAATTCGGAGGGAGACTACACATTAAAATGCAAAACCCAGGTTCCTCTCAAATCATTGTCCCGAGGTAAGTAAAACTTTTATCAACATATACAAGAGGGGACATCTCAGGTGAGAGAATGTATTTTAGGTATGAGGTCTTGCTTAGAATCTGTCTATGTTGTTAATTGGGGTGAGGTTTTTGAGCAAAATAGAATTTATCTGCTAATATGTTAGATGAAATAATTTGTGTGTGCGTGTGTGGGCGCGTGTGTGGGCGCGTGTGTGGGCGCGTGTGTGGGCGCGTGTGTGGGCGCGTGTGTGGGCGTGTGGCGTGTGTGGGCGTGTGTGTGGGCGTGCGTGTGTGCGTGCGTGTGTGCGTGCGTGTGTGTGTGTGTGTGTGTGTGTGTGTGTGTGTGTATTTGAGAGAATGTGGGTTCCACAGCAAAAAAAAGGTAGTGACGCCCTTGGAAGACAGACACCAAATATAACTGATAGGGCACACTTCGTCAACAAACAAAGAGCAAAGAAAATTACAGCACTGTAACAGGCCCTTCGGCCCTCCAAGCCTGCATCAACCCAGATCCTTGATCTAAACCTGTCACTTATTTTCCAAGGATCTGTATCCCTCTGCTCCCTGCCCATTCATGTATCTATCTAGATACATTTTAAATGATGCTATCGTGCCCACCTCTACCACCTCCACTGGCAATGCGTTTCAGGCACCCACCACCCTCTGGGTAAAGAACTTTCCAGGCATATCTCCCTTAAACTTTTCCCCTCTCACCTTGAAATTGTAACCCCTAGTAACTGAGTCCCCAACTCTGGGGAAAAGCTTCTTACTATCCATCCTGTCTATACCTCTCATGATTTTGTTGACTTCAATCAGGTCCCCCATCAACCTCCGTCTTTCAAATGTAAATAATCCTAATCTACGCAACCTCGCTTCACAGCTACAGCCCTCCATACCAGGCAACATTCTGGTGAACCTCCTCTGTACCCTCTCCAAAGCATCCACATCCTTTTGGTAATGTGGCAACCAGAACTGCATGCAATATTCCAAATGTGGTCGAACCAAAATGCTATACAACTGTAACATGACCTGCCAACTCTTGTACTCAATACCCCATCCGATGAATGAAAGCATGCCCTATGCCTTCTTGGCCACTCTATCAACCTGCGTTGCCACCTTCAGGGTACAATGGACCTGAACACCCAGATCTCTCTGTGCACCAATTTTCTGCAGTGCTTTTTCATCTACCATATAGCTCACTCTTGAATTGGATCTTCCAAAATGCATCACCTCACATTTGCCTGGATTGAACTCCATCTGCCATTTCTCTGCCCAACTCTCCAATCTATCTATATTCTCCAACAGTCCCCTTCACTATCTGCTACTCCACAAATCTCAGTGTCATCTTCAAACTTGCTAATCAGACCATCTACACTTTCCTCCAGATCATTTATGTATATCACAAACAACAAAGATCCCTGTGGAACACCACAGGTCATAGTTCTCCATTTTGAGAAACTCCCTTCCACTACAACTCTCTGCCTCCTGTTGCCCAGCCAGTTCTCTACCCATCTAGCTAGTACACCCTGAACCTAATGCGACTTCACTTTCTCCATCAGTCTACCATGGGGAACCTTTTCAAATGCCTTACTGAAGTCCATGTATATGATGTCTACAGCCCTTCCCTCATCTATCAACTCTATCACTTCCTCAAAGAATTCTATCAAGTTGGTAAGACATGACCTTCCCTGTACAAAACCATTCTGCCTGTCACTAATAAGCCCATTTTCTTCCAAACGTAAATAGATCCTATCCCTCAGTATCTTCTCCAGCAGCTTTCCCACCACTGGTGTCAGGCTCACCAGTGTACCTGGATTACGCTTGTTACCCTTCTCAAACAAGGGGACAACATTAGCAATTCTCCAGTCCTCCAGGACTACACCTGTGCTCAAGGATGCTGCAAATATATCTGTTAAGGCCCCAGCTATTTCCTCTCTCACTTCCCTCAGCAACCTGGGATAGATCCCACCCAGGCTTGGAGACTTGTCCACCCTAAGGTCTTTTAGAATACCCAACACTTTCTCCCTCCTTCTGCCGACTTGACCGAGAGCCATTAAACATCTATCCCTAGCCTCAACATCCTTCATGCCCCTTTCTTCGGTGAATACCAACGCAAAGTATTCATTAAGAATCTCACTCATTTTCTCTGACTCCTCGCATAACTTCCCTCCTTTGTCCTTGAGTGGGCCAACCCTTTCTTTAGTTACCCTCTTGCTCCTTATGTATGAATAAAAGGCTTTAGAATTTTCCTTAACCCTGTTTACTAAAGATATTTCATGGCCCCTTTTAGCCCTCTTAATTCCTTGTTTCAGATTGATCCTACTTTCCCGATATTCTTCCAAAGCTTCATCTGTTTTCAGCCACCTAGACCTTATGTATGCTTCCTTTTTCCTCTTTGCTAGTCTCACAATTTCACCTGTCATCAATGGTTCCCTAATCTTTCCCTTTCTATCCCTCATTTTCACAGGGACATGTCTGTCATGCACTCTAATCAACCTTTCTTTAAAAGCCACCCACATATCAAATGCGGATTTACCCTCAAATAACTGCTCCCAATCCATATTCCCCAGCTCCTGCCAAATTTTGCTATAGTTGGCCTTCCCCCAGTTTAGCACTCTTCCTTTATGACCACTCTCATCTTGTTCATGAGTGTTGTAAAACTTATGGAATTGTGATCACTATTCCCAAAGTAATCCCCTACCGAAACTTCAACTACCTGGCTGGGCTCATTCCCTAACATTAGGTCCAGTATGGCCCCTTCCTGAGTTGGACTACTTAGATACTGCTCTATAAAATCCTCCTGGATGCTCCTTACAAATTCTGCTCCATCTAAACCCCAGCACAAAGCGAATCCCAGTCAATGTTGGGAAAATTAAAATCTCCCATTACCACCAACCTGTTGTTCCCACCTCTTTCCATAATCTGGCTACATATTTGTACCTCTTTCTCATGCTCTCTGTTGGGAGGCTGGTAGTACAGCCCCAACATTGTTGCCGCATCCTTCCTATTTCTTAGCTCTGCCCATATTGCCTCACTGCTTGAGCCCTGCACAGTACCCTCGTTCAGCTGTGATATTCTCTTTGACCAGTAATGCAACTCCTCCAACCTTTTTACCTCTCTCTCTATCCTGCCTGAAGCATCTATATCCTGTGGTATTTAGTTGCCAATCTTGCCCTTCCCTCAACCAAGACTCAGTAATAACAATAACATCATACTCCCAGGTATTAATCCAAGCCCTAAGTTCATCTGCCTTACCTACTATACTTCTCGCATTAAAACAAATGCACCTCAGACCACCTGTCCCTTTGCATTCAACATCTGCTCTCTGCCTACTTTAATCACACTGACTTCATTATCGAGTTCCTTACAGGCTTTAGTCACTACCTCCTTACAGCCTACTAACATCTTCATTTGGTTCCCATCCCCCTGCCACATTAGTTTAAGCCCTCCCCAGCAGCGTTAGCAAAAGCACCCCCTAGGACATTGGTTCCAGCCCTGCCCAGGTGTAGACCATCTGGTCAACTTGAGTAGTGCCATCCCACATGGGAACACCACCCACCATGTACATGGCAGATACTCATGTCACTTGAACAATGTTGTCTGTCTCATACAATACAGGCAAGGATGTCCCAAGGCATGGTGCAAGGGTGATACGATGCAGATGCTACAACAATGGATGAATAGACACCGCACAATGATCATATTCCTTCCCATTGGGGGAACAATTCAGGGGTCAAGCGCATTCAGCGTCTGATCAAGGTGGACTTTGAGATACACGACAACGCAAAATTGCTGAGTGGATGATGACAGCCAAGTTGCATACCCATGACGACAACCTCAATCATGATCTTGGGTTCTTGTTGCAATACAGGCAACCCCATTACACTATACTCCAACACACACACTCACACAAATGCACACATACACACAACTCACACACACACTTTCACAGACCCTCTCTCTCATACACACACTGTCACACATGTTCACTCCCTCACACACACACACTCTCCCACATACACTCACACTCCCACACTCACAAACATATGCACACACTCTCTCTTTCTCTCTCTCTTTCACACAAGACGCATACACACACATGAATTACTTCATTCAAGATGTTTTGCAGTTGGATATACATTTATTTTTGCTCAAAAGAAAATCTGACCCCAATTTAAAACATAGACAGATTCTAAGCAAGGCCTCACAGCTAAATTGTATTGTCTGACTTGAGATTTCACCTCTTGTATACATTGATAAAACCTTTAGTTATCTCAGGACAATGATTTAAGAGCAATTTGGGTTTTGCATTTTAATGAGTAGTCTCCTTCCTAATTGAATAAAGATTCAACAAGAGGCAGTCAGTTTTAAGGTTGTTACCTTTCTACTTATAAATTCTGTGTCTTATACCTTTTTTCTCACACTATGCCTGACAAAGGAGCTGAACTCTGAAAGCTTGCGTTTTCAAATAAACCTGCTGGACTATGATCAGGTGTCATGTGATTTTTGATCCTATTTTCCTCGTAGCAGTGGAGGCTGAGGAGGCATTTAATGAGGTGTATGAAACCATGAGGAATTTAGACAAAGTATATCTTGAGAACCTCTTCCCCACAGCAGATGTGTCTAAGACCAGACAGCATAAGTTTATGGTGAGGATCAAATGGTTTAGAGGCAATCTGGGAAAAAATATATACACAGACGATGGTAGACATGTAGAACATGCTGCCTGAGAAGGTGTTGGAGGAAGGTACTATTACAATATTTGAAAAGTATCTGGATGAATACTTAAAATGCCAAGGCATAGTAGGCTATGGACCAAGTTCTGGTACATGGGAGTGGTGTAGAATGTTGATAGTACAGACATAGTGAGCTGAAGGGCCTGTTTCTATGCTGTATGACTGCCTATAAGGTCAGCTCTGCTAAGGACAAACCCATGTCATCATGATGATTAGTGCAGTGTCACCTGAGTCTGGGCTAAAAATTTATAAAAACTACCAACGCCAGATTTCAGACTAAGAGAAATACCTGATATTGTGGTCATCTCCAGTACAAATCCAGGTCTGACCAGATCAAAACCACTATACCCCTGTGTATGCCAGATCTTGACCTAGTTTCATGTGGGTTTCATACTGGTCCATACAGTTTTTTTTTTCTCTGGGCAAGAAAGGATGGGAGATGATGAGGAGAAGCTGATGTAAGCAACATAAAGTATAATTTTCATCCTCTGGAGTTGCTGTGCTCAATGTTGACCCTGAAGGCAGTCAAGCATCTAAATGGAAAATGAGGTAAGATTTGTTCATCTTGCATGGGGCTTCACTGAAATAAGCACAGAAATGTTAGGGTTGGAGCAGATGGTTTACTGTAATAGTGAGCAATAATAAGGTTGGGGCCATTCTTACACACAGAGTGGATGTGTTTTGCAAAGCAGTCACCCGGTCTGCATTTGGTCTCACCAACGTAGATCAGCAATATAGTAGACTAGATGGAACAAAATGCAAGTAATCCCCAATTCACATTGAAGGTGTGTTTGGGGCCTTTCTCCATCCTCACTGTTGAGGATGGAGAAAGGGCAAATGTTACACCTGCTGCGGTAGCTTGGGAGAGGAGTGAGGAAGGGTTAGGAGTGACAGAGGAATAGACCAGGTGTCATTGAGCATACAGTCCATGCAAAATGCTGACAAGGGAGAGGAGAGGAAGTCGTGTTTGGTGGTGGTACCCTGCAGAAACTGGTGAGGTGGAAATTCAGAGCTACGTGGAAAACATGCTGTTGTTCTGGAATCATGGTGAGGGTGAGGTCTGAAGTGTGGAAAATTGGTTGATCATGTTTGAGGGTCCTATCATCTACAGATGGGGGGAGATGAGGTTGGGTGGGATGCTGGTTTGAGCCAAAAGGAGGATGTTTCAGAGGCATCCCTGTGGAAGATGGCATCATTGGAACATATGCAACAGAGAAGCTGAGAGCAGGAAATTGAGCCATTACTAGAAGCAGGGTGCAAGAAAGCATAGTCAAGGTAACTCTGGAACTGGTGGTTTTGTATTGGATAATGGTGAGCAGCCTATCCCCAGAAATAGAAATAGAGAGGTTGACAAAGGGAAGTGGCAGAGATGGTCAAAATGAAGATGTGGCAAGGATGGAAATTGGAAGCAAGAATAATGATTTTTATTTTCTGATTCCAGATGAAAGCAGGAAACTTCTCATTTTCACAATGGATATGCAATCGATCTGTGAGTATCCTCCAGCTGGATGGTCTGTAGACTCTCCACTTCATTCTTGAAAAGAGGCCTGAACAGGCCTCATCCACCACCAGCATCTTCGTCTGAATGAGCTCATTCTCACTTCCAGCAAATTTCTCTTTTAACTCATCTTACATTCTCCACGTCAAAAGTCTGGTTATGCGTACCCGCATGAGTCACAGTTCTGTCTGTCTCATTGGGAGGTACGTGGAACATTCTTTGCTCCAATTCTATTTGGACTTCCACCCACAACTCTTTGTTCAGTCCATCGATGATGTCACCAGTGCAGCTTCCTGCAATTATTACTAACTCTAACCTTATGAACTCTAATTGGCTGTAATAATCCCATATGCAGTACCTTCAAACACAATGATTCCAGATACACAACCACTACTGGTTTACGTTTACCCATCTTGCTGGTTGCTGAAACAGAAAATTCGAGCAGATCTTTTTTCAAACATGGTTTCCCTTTCGAAAAACCAAATTGGCTCCCCATAATCATATTGTACTTTTCTAAGGGAGCTCTTACCACATCATAAATCATTTTAGTATTTGCCTACTCGTAGTGTTGAATTAACTTACTCAGTATTCTCTTCTTCCTTTCTTGAACTGCAGTGTTACACTTGTACATTCCAATCAGTGGGAGCCATTCTTAGATCTAGGAAATTTTAAAAGATTAAAATCAATACATTCTTTATCTTGTCAACTATGTCTTTTAAATGCTTGGATATAGGCCATCAGGTGCATAGAACATAGAACACTACAGCACAATACAGGCCCTTCAGCCCTCGATGTTGCGCAGACTTGAGAAACCAATCTGAAGCCCATCTAACCATTCCATAATCATACATATGTTTATCCAATGACCATTTAAATGCCCTTAAAGTTGGCGAGTCTACTATTTTTGCAGGCAGGGGATTTGTTGATTTTTACTCCAACTTCTCAGGCTTACTACTCTTTTTTGGCGCCATTATAAGTTTCTTCTTTGAATCTAATACAGTTGGACCATTTTTTCCATAGAATTAAGGTGATTTATTGCAAATTATTTATTTAATGTATTGCTTTTCTAAAGGCCTACCTTTTAAATAGGGTTTCACATTCTTCCTTATCCAACTTATTCCTCAGACTGATGTATTTTCAACTTGTCAGATTAAATACCTTAGTTTTGTAGTTAACAAAATCATTGACAAACTCAATATCATCATCACCCTCCTCCAGCTGCTCTATTATATCCAGGCCGTTCATTAAAATTACCTCTTTACAAAAAAACTCGACCTAAAATATCCTTTTTAATGGTAGACCCCTCAACATACGCTGGCTGAGGAAATTCTCATGCTGCATTCCATGAGCTCATACTCCACACTATTGCTGCAAACTTTACTGCACCCAGTTTATATTAAGATTAAAGAAATCAATGGATACTGTATTACACTTTACACCTGCATTTTTAATTTTCTGATTTATTCTCTGCCTAATACTAACAACTATCATTTTGGGGGCTATGAACTCTTCCTTTTTTGGTTATTGTTGTTTCAAATTAAACTCATACATCTTGATTTTCTGAACTAAGACCTTTCTCTAAGCTATTTCTATCCCATTCTCTATTATCAAGCCTCTTTTTAATTTTGCCTATCTGCTCTGAAAATCAGCTACTCTGAAAGATTTCATTCCTAATACTGGTCACTGTGTAAATGTGTCACTGTACAGGACATGTTTCTGACCCCTTCATCTGTATCTGTAATATTAGCCCACCTATTCTGTTGTAAATGGTTCAGGCGTTTAGCTTTCACATTTTTCTATTCTTCCGCAAAGTCATCTTTATCATCGATGCCACATTTTATTTGTCAAATTCCACGTCTCTTCCTGAGTTACTCCTGAGTGCTCCTGAGATGCTGCTTGGCCTGCTGTGTTCATCCAGCCTCACATTTTATTATCTTCGATTCTCCAGCATCTGCAGTTCCCACTATCTCTGTTACTGTAATCCTTACTCTGTTCTACATTCTTTAAATTTCTCTTACTGTCTTTGTATTGACACTTTATTTTCTGAATTCTCAGTTCCCCACCTTCATAGTACACAGCCTTATTTATCACCTTTAATATTTAATCCAACCAGGCACTGGCCCAAGCTCAATTTAAGAGAACATAGGCCAACATCATTGGTTGATTGACTTGGGTTTCACAGATGACATTACCTTGCTGGTCAAAGAAGTGTGTACACTACAACATATGACTATGATCCTTGAGAGCAATGATGCCAAGGTTGAACACGATCACCTGCGAGATACGATGATTGGACAGTAACAGGACCCCTCTGTTATGATTAACCACTATTGAATGGGCTATAGCCTCAAATAATGTAACTTGCAATGTAACCTGTATGCCTCTAAGTCTTTTTGATCTGTACATCCTTTGCTTGCAGTGATCTGCCTGTACCACTCATAAACAAAGCTTTTCACTGTATTTCGGTACACATGACAATAAAATCAAAATCAAAAAATTAAAGTCAGAAATGACATAATACCACGTCATTGTCCAACAGGTAATTTGAAAACAGAAGTTTTCGGACCGCTGCTCTTTCATCAGGTGAAGTCTTCGTCAGGACTTCACCATTTCAAATCGGTCTCTAACTCTGTAATCCTTCTCAATAGAATCTCATGGCTAGATTGGGAAACTGAATCCTCCCCCTTTAGCTTGAGTAGGCCTTATCTTTGACATGAGGTATGTAGAAACCATCAGCCTCAATCACTCAGTCGCACAAATAGCCACTGTTCATACAGTCCCTTTCCCATGATCATCTCCTCAATGGGTGCTAAATGAGCAGGTACGCTTGTCCTCCTCCAATTTGTCGGTCCTACCTCTTGTTATGCATCGCCTCCTTCAAGGAAGAGGGGAAATGTGTCAGTGAGCATTAGTAATGAGTTGAATGATGTGGTTGTCATGATTAATTAACTGCTAGAAACTATAAACAGTGCTAAAGATGAGGTAAAACACATACATTGAATTGATCTACTGAAATTTTTGAATGCTGGGTGTTAGGTGTAAGTGCAATGATCAGTGGATCTGTTTAGTGTTTGCAGGGGGTAGGAAATATTATTTGAAGAAATCACTCACCTTGACTTACTCATGTGCAATCATTAAACATCTTCCTGCAGTGTACCCACATTTGAAGAATAACATGCCTGGCATTCATTGCCATTGTTAATGCTTCCCATGCCTCTTGAGCATGTGTGTGGAGAACATCCTATCCCTCTCAGATATAGAACATTTCTCCTTCATTACACCTCTTCCAGCACATCAGATGAAAACCTTGGTGCCCAATCTCGACCATAGCCAGCCATCCTTCACTCTTTCACAGGATAGATTCAGCTCACAAAAGGCTGTTAAAACCTACTGCAGCTGCAGTTTATCTCCCCTTTAAGAGTGCAGGCTGCCATTACACAGCATTAGAAGGCTCAATATTGGACTTCTTAACCCTTGCCTGCAGCCAGTAAACGGCTGTGTGTCATTCCAGCTGCAGACTGAAATCATCTAAAACAGCGCTCAGCTCCAATTTCACACACAGTGTGCACTGCAATGCCTGGTTACTAGTTACATACACATCACAATCCTCGCAGACATTTTTGGGGTTATTTGTTTTAACCACATCATAGCTTGCAGAGACTGGTGATTTGGACATGTTTTTAAAAATGGCAATCTTACAACAGTGCCTTGGGTTTTGGAAGATTTTTAAATGTTAAATTTTTCTGTATTTTAATAGGAAAAAAGTAGTTTGCATAACAAATCAGATCATGTTATCCCGTTAGATTGAGGTCTTATTTCAAGTCTTTGAAGCAAATCCAAACGTTTATTTGGTCTCGTAGCAATGCGATTGCTGCAATGTGAAATCTAATCACATGCAACAGCAGTTAGCTTATAAAAATTGGAACCACACAATATCAGAGATGAAATTTGATACTTCTTAACGTGAATCCTACTTCTTGAGGGTGTGCTGAATGCTTGAATCAATATAACTCACAACATCAACATTATTACAGAAAGAAGAATCACAGAAAGAAAATTTAAAAAAGCAAATAAATCATCACTAGATACAGGTGTAATACCAGAGGGTTGTAGGCCTGTATCATAATGCACAAAGGGTGTGAGGGATAGGTCAAGCAACTATAGGCCAGTCAGTCTAACTTCAGTGACAGGCAAATTACTGGAACCAATACTGAGAGATTTGGTTAACTGCTACCTGCGGGGGCAAATAATCGGGGATACTCAGTTTGGTTCTGTTAAGAGAAGGCCATGCCTGACTAACATAATTGAATTTTCTGAGGAAGTAACGAAGCACTGACGAGGGCTGTGCAACAGTTGATGTCTACATGGATTTTAGAAGACTTTGGAATGGTTTCGCATGGCCAACTTAAAAAACATTAAACCTCATGGTGTATATGAGAATGTGGTGAGTTGGATGCAAAGTTGAGTCAGTGACCGGAAACAGAGGGCAAATATTATTGGATGCTCTTGAAAATGGAAAATGGCTTTGAATGGGGTTCCACAGGATTCAGTATTGAGTCTCTATCTGTTCATGATACATGTTAATATTCTGAACTTTAAAATAGGAAGCGCGATTGGAAATTTGGCAGACGACCCGAAAATGCCAGGTAATTGAGAGTGAAGACAATGTTTTTAATTGCTGGAGGGTATCAATGGATTGGTTGAGGGGCAGAAAAGTGGCAAATGGAGAAATGCAACATTACGAATTTGAGGAGGGTAAATATAACAAGGGAACACACGGTATATGTAACAGTATTGAGAGGCATAGCGGAAGTAGGGGAGCTTGGAGCACATGTCCACAGATCCCTGAAGACAGAAGGACAGGTAAAGTTATAAAGAAGGCATAAGAGTGGGGTTCTGAGGACCCAAAACGTTAACTCTGTTCTCTCCTTCACAGATGCTGCCAAACCTACTGAGCTTTTCCAGCAACTTTGTTTTTGTTCCTGATTTACAGCATCCACAGTTCTTTGGTTTTTGTAAGGGTGAGGTATTGAACATAAGAGCACAGATATAGTGCTATAACTATATAAGATACTGGTTTGCTCACTGTTAGAGTTTCGTGTACAGTTCTGGACACCATGGTATAGGAGGGATAGGTTGTCCCAGAGAGAGTACCGAGAGGACTTAAAAGAATGTTAGCAGGAATTGAAAACCTGCGAGCGTGAAGAAAAATTGAAAAGTTAGTACTTTTTCCCTAAAAAAGTGAAAGCTCAAGGATGATGTAATCAAGGTGTGCGAAACATTGAGAGGTTTGGAAAGATCCGTTTTTCCCTAGCAAAGAGGTTGATTATTAGGGAGTCAAATTTAACGTGATTGGCAGACAGATTAGAGGGCCTATGAGGAAAAGTATTTTCACCCAGCAGTTGGTTGGTGTCTGGAATTTGCTGCCAGCTTGGCTGTTGAAGTGCAAAGCTTTAACTCTTTTAAATGGAACATGAATCTGTACCTGAAACAATGAAACCTATAGGGCTGTGAACTAGGTGCTAGAAAGTAGTGTTAGAATTGTGGCTGAGATAGTAGGAACTGCCGATGCTGTATAGAATCCCTACAGTGTGGAAACAGGCCCTTTGGCCCAACAAGTCCACACCAGACCTCAGGGCATGCCACCGAGACCTATCCCCCTATAACCCACCTGATCTACACCTCCCTGAACACTACGGACAATTTAGCATGGCCAATCCACCTACCCTGCACATCTTTGGACTGTGGGAGGAAACTGGATTACCTGGAGGAAACCCATGCTGACATGGGGAGAATGTGCAAACTCCACACAGACAGTTGCCCGAGGCTGGAATCAAACCCAGGTCCTTAGGGCTGTGAGGCAGCAGTGCTTACCACTGAGCCACCCTAAATTTCTGTTGCTTCTCAGTTTCTGCCCTAAATCCTCTTTACTAAATTTCAGAAATTTCTGAACAAGGGTCTCCACCCGAAATGTCAGCTTTCCTGCTCCTCTGATGCTGCTTGGTCTGCTGTGTTCATCCAGCCTCGCACCATGTTATCTTAGAATTGTGGCTATTTTATTCAGCTGACACAGTTACAACAGGTTGAAAAGCCTGCTCAGGGTTGTAACTTTTCTATGTTTCTACTTTACTTGGAAATTATGGCAGACTACCTTCTAAGAATGGAGTCAAAACTTCACAGCATTTGCTATAAAACTGCAGTAGGAATGCGCTGATATGGGAAACTGGCGGAGGCAAAAGCAAAACAATCTCCTGCTTAAGTTATAGGAGCAATGTAATATGGAAATATAACTGTTCTACTGCACAGTTTTAAACATGTTCTCTTTCATACATAATTTAGACTTAGTTGTCATGTTGTTTAACATGCATAATACAGACAAGACGCGTGCCTTATATTTCTGTGTTATGTCTTATGGTCAGTATGTCATTGTACTTTTAAGAAACACGGTCATGATATTATCTCTGTACCATAGCACATGATCTGAGTGCATAAGGGTCTCCTTCTCCATCTTTCATCGGATTACTTAAAGCATGACACGCCATCAAGAGCAAGTTCCTCTGTTGTAACCAAAGAGCTTAATATTAGTTCTGACACTAAGTGCTTGAGGAATTCAGTGTTTCGACATACATTAGTTATAATAAATGTCTGTTTGACTTATCAGTACCATGAAAATTATCCCCAGCTTCTTATGCTGTGGAAGATAACGTAGGAATTGCTGCATCGGGTGAAACTGGTGGCAACTCACATAGTACATTGCTTCTGTAGTTAGTGTCTTCTGATCCAGGCCACCAGCTGATCACCAGAGGCTGGAGGTTGAGGGTCATTACTCCACACAAATATGGTTGACCAGGACACTCTCCCCTTTTTCCTACCTGTCACTGGTATATTAGAAACATTTCCCAGTTGATAATCAACAAGCAATCTGTATGTACACATTATAAATACTGGGGGAGGTGAAGGCATAGTGGTATTACCACTGGATTAGTTTTCTAAAGGTACAGTCTAAAGCCCTGAGAATCTGAGATTCAAATCTTATAACAGTAACTGGAAGGATTTAAATTCAATTAATAAGACTTGAATTAGAGAGGAAGTCTCTGCACTGGTGATCATAAAATTAATATCAATTCTAAAAGCACATCTTGTTTACTAAAGATCCTCCGGAATACACAGTAATGCATAGCAGATAAAAACCATTCAGTTCAAGGGCACATAGGGAAGGGCAACATTTGCTGGCCTCACCAGCAGTGCCCACATTCCATGAAAAAAATAAAGGAAATAAAACTCCCACAGTGATCACATCCTGAAGTAGGATTTGAACCCAAATCTCTCATCTCTCTTGCTGGAACACTACCTTAACAGACCAGTAGACTTCCCTAACCAATTAGTTGATATAAAATATGTGTGTCAAACACATGATATAAAAAAAGTAAATAAATAATTTTTAAAACTCTTCCCAGCTTGCTTTTGAGTCTAGACATTTGATTACAACCATTTTTGGGCATGTATTTGCCTATGTGCCAGAATAGCGGGTCCCAGATGCTGGATTTCGGACGATGTTGTAATGGAGATGTAATTTGCAACAAATTGCAGTACAGAGCTATTAACTTGTTGCTGAACAATAGGAATTCCTGGGAAAAAAAAACAAATGTACTACAGATATTACAGTCGTGAAAGTCTCTTTACATGCTGTCCACATGGAAACTTTCAAGGGAAGAATTGCAGACATAAGCTTCCCATAGCGTATTTTCAAGACTAGTTACCGCTGATTTCATTCAATTATGTTTTGAAATATTCTGCCTTAAGTGGTATCAGTGGGCATTTAATTTGACAGCACGCAATGTTGAACAACGCTCTTGTAGAAAATCACACAAGGTTTTAAAAGAGGAGACATAACACTACTTTGTTTAAATCGTCCTTTTGATTCAGGTGTTTTTTTCCCCTAACTTCAACATACATCAAGCATTTAGCTCACAGAAAACCTTATACATTCACCTTGTGGACTAAATTTGTTATCTTTCGTCTTAGAACTGAGAACCACAATGAAATCAAGCAACTTCATTCTTCAAATCTTTTCTCCGACCATTTCAATATATGTGTCGCTTGTTGTCAAAAGAATGCCAATAAGATATGTCCATAGACACAGAGCATCAAATTTAAAGTAGATCAGAGAACTGTCACTACCATAAGGTAGCATAAGACTCATTCAGTTCCAAAGTGACATCCCTGGAACTTTATTATCAAATCAACTTTTAATGCCTGAAGATAATCATCACGAGTGCTCGTTTGCAAAGGCTGAGAAAGTAAAATTACATTTTTATTACATGAGATCATAGGGTTGTCACCAGTAATTTATGGAATTACCTATATCCTTTCTGTTCATTTATGGTTAAGAACATTGCCATAAGGTAATCAAGTAAGTCAGATTATAGTTTTATTACATAGTTTTTCCTGAATTTTTAATCAGATTTTGGGCTCATATTTCTGAGATTGCATCCATGTTTTCATGATCATTGGATTCAGCGAAAATCCAAATTGTAACTATTAAAGCCTTTTAGAAACTACGCTGCCTGCATTAAATCATAGCAGCCTCATCATTGTAAAAGCAAGAGCCTTATCAAACTGATGTCTTAGAGGGTCAAAAATTGACTTTACTTGCATCAACTATCTTAATTTTATATGTAAGAAAAACCATTGAAATGGTACATTTGAAAAGCAGTGATGCACTAGGAGCAGACAATGCTATGGCGTGGATTGCTGGGAATGCTAGTACAAAGCCCAGAGCATAGAATTTCTCATCAAAAAAACAAGAGGAAAAAACAAAGCTTTAGTACACATTGACCCCACAAATACCCTGGACCAGCCTCTTCAAAGCAATCAAGGCAAACCCCTCCTGTTGAAATGTCTAAGACTGACAGCTCAACTGTTGCTAAGTAAGAGGCCAACATGCAAATATAATGGTCTAAAGGGACAGGCTTCATGGTTTGAAGGTTTTCAGGAACAGGCCTCTTCCAGAAGCAAAGGAGAGGGCAACAGAAAGGGTTGACCTAGAGTTTAGATAGATTTTGCATTTTACAGAATGGTTGGTGATGCGCTGCAATCAATGTTTGAGGATGATGCAAAGCAGACAATCATGGCATCCTGCGATAGCAGATTTGTGAACAGGATTAGCTGCAAGCAGCACCTTTTCAGATTAATAGTATTTCCAGTGAGAGGATGTGTGGAAGGCATTCAGCAGCTCGGCTAACTGGTCCAGGTGGTCCTCTTCTGATTGTGGCATGTTTCCCCAGTATCATATTTTGGAACAAAGCTGCCCAGCATTCAGACTAATCCGCCATGATCCTAGATATCTGAATCAGACTTTTGGGAACGTACCAACAGCTGCCAGGCATTTGAAGTGCTGATTCAATATGCCAGTTCTGCTCTCTGGTAGAAGCAAACACCTTGTTATATCTGTTTATAGCAGGTTCTCTTGGATGACTCTGACATGTTATGAGCCAAAACTGTAGAAAAGTAGCCCTT
The DNA here is from genome assembly GCF_030684315.1 of Stegostoma tigrinum. Taxonomy (NCBI): domain Eukaryota; kingdom Metazoa; phylum Chordata; class Chondrichthyes; order Orectolobiformes; family Stegostomatidae; genus Stegostoma; species Stegostoma tigrinum. The sequence goes on from NC_081368.1 coordinate 60,673,928, forward strand.
ACCATTGTGTAATTATTTGGAGTAAAAACCAAAAGGGCTGCAGATGCTGAAAATCGGAAACAAAAACAGAAATTGCCAGAAAAGCTCAGCAGATCTGGCATCATCTGTGGAAAGAAATCAGAGTTAACACTTTGGGTCCATTGGCCCTTCCTAAGAATCAAACACAAGGATTTGGCTTTGTTATGTCACATGTTGTTCACACGGTAGACTACTTTAATTAAAGGCAAATTAATTAGGGTGGCATCGTGGCTCAGTGGTTAGCACTGCTGCTTCATAATACTGGGGACCTGGGTTCAATTCCACCCTTGAGCGCCGTCTGTGCGGAGTTTGCACATTCTCCCTGTGTCTGCATCGGTTTCCTCCCACAGTCCAAAGATGAGCAGGTTAGATGTGTTGGCTAAGCTAAATTGCTTGTATTGTTTAGGGGGATAGGTCTGGGTGGGATGCTCCAAGGTCAGTGTGGACTTGTTGGGCCAAAGGGCCTTTTTCCACACTGTAGGAATTCTAATATAAAAATGATAAAGGCCTGAAAATAAAGCACTGAAATGCTTATAAGCAAAAGTTGACGATCAAAAAGAAGTGTTCAGACACTTGTAAAGTGCAGATTTTTTTTATTCACTTAAGAAATGGTAGTCTACAGCAGAACAATCCTGTCTGTAAGACTGTACGGCAATATCATGCTGCTGCTGGGTGTACAAGTAGACTGAGATGAAACTGCATGTTCAATGAAATAAAGCATTGGTTAACGGACTTAGTACATTTCTGGACAGCTGTTTGTCTTATGCTTCTGAATTCCCTAATGGCAGACTGGAATGGTTCCAAAGCATAAAATTTAAGGGAGGTTTGTGATCTTCACAGTGCTGCACACATGGATGGTTTGATTTTGGATCTGCTGGGAATATCTGACTCAACTCAATTATAGCCTCCCATGCGAACTAGCTCGTTTACAGTTCACAGTTTCTCTGTGTGATGATATGACTGATGAACCCATTATTAGCGTGATGCTGGATTTAAAGCAGACAGAAGTTCCAGCATAGCAATCTGTTGTTAACAGGCAATGAATCTAACAGTCCATTCATGAAAAAGCTGAACTGAAAACAGTTAACTTTTATAATTGAGAGCCATAGCATAAAACTGTGTTTAAAAAGAAAATCATCGAGAGCTTAGTTCCTAGTCTGGAATTAGATGGGTAGCAGAAGTTGGTTTGTGGAGCAATAGATTGAAAGATGCCTTGTATTCAGCACAGCAATGGTTAATGAATGCAGAAAAGAAGCACATTTAGAAGGAGCTATGACATTGACACACTTATTACACGTTCCCCTCAACAGCATGACTCAGATCACATTGCCATCCAGACCATCAAGGCTATCTTTCTCATTTTCTCAGACTCAAAGGGGCTCTACACTTTCCAGCTAGCCCTGCTTGGTCTACAAGAGCTGGATGTCTGCACCAATTCCCCAAGTGTATCTCCTGACACCAACAGTAGTTTCAGATTGCTCTACCTGTGAGTCTTCGTCCTACAAGGCAGGAGCTGACTATTCAAGGCAGCCTGCTTTACCACCTTCTGCCGCTCTCCCCTTCTCCTTGCATCTTCTGCTTCCATCCTTCCAAGATATCCCTGTCTCCTGTTGGCACCTACCAGCAGAGACCTGGCCAACTGATCCCATCAGCATCACAACAAGAATGATCTGGAGAAGGTGGAGTCTAGCGCCAGCACTGTGCCAATGTCAGAGTTGGGATTCAGGGTCACAGTATGACCAACTCAACATTGTTGTAAAACATAAGTGAAGAAGAGTTCCCATCAGGAATACTGAAATAATGACTCAACAATTAACAAAAGTACACCTAAATGGAAACAAGGCAAAAATGTACTGTGATAAGCTTCAGAAATGCCCCTTAAATGTTCCTAACAAGAAACTTGTGAGACTTATTAGTTCTATTTCATAAATAATTCTGTAACAAGTTATTCCTCTTACATAGGCAGGTAGTGAAAGAAAAAAGTTACACCAATGTGACCTCTGGCACATTGGATGAATGGCAGAATCACGTAATTATGCTTCAGTTGGATACACCAGCATCTGAATATTGGGGAAGAACTTCAAAAAATCAATCCTAATCTTAAATGGATGGAAGTGTGGCAAAAATAGAGGAGGCAAATCAAGGATTACAGGGAAAGGGCAGGAAAGAGGACAAGAGGAATGTTAGATCAGCCATAATCTTATTGAATCACAGAGCAGGCTGAAGGAGCTGAGCAGCTTACACTGGCTCCTATTTCTTATAGTCTCATGTTTTCCCAACCTCATTATCAGATTGTCAGAAATAGCATAATTAGCAGGAACTCGCAAGGTCCCTGTTTCCTCCAGTTTGAGCTTCCTATTCTTACCAAACATTGTGTCATGAAGTATTTTTGTTCTCAAAACAAAAATGCATCGCTAAAAACTCAAGAAGGAAGGACAGAGCTATGGTTAACCATCAGCAAGAACAAGGTTAAGCCTTGTTCCACAGTTGCAAAAGGAACAATAACCTGAAGGACTTAAAATCAACATTCAATTTATGCTGTTTCACAAGAGCAGAAGAATATCGACATTCTAATGTGTCACCGAAGAGAAGCTGATCTAAGCCAGATAAAGGAGTACCAAGGTTGTAGAGTTATACCTGACATTTACAGCAGAATATAGATAGACTGGAGAGTTGGGCAGATAAATGGCAGATGGAGTTCAATCCGGGCAAACGCGAGGTGATGCATTTTGGAAGATCAAATTCAAGGGCAAACTATACAGTAAATGGAAAAGTCCTAGGGAAAATTGATGAACAGAGAGATCTGGGTGTTCAGGTCCATTGTTCCCTGAAGGTGACAATGCAGGTCAATAGGGTGGTCAAGAAGGCATATGGCATGCTTTCCTTCATTGGGCGGGGTATTGAGTACAAGAGTTGGCAGGTCATGTTGCAGTTGTATAGGACTTTGGTTCGGCCACATTTGGAGTACTGTGTGCAGTTCTGGTCGCCACTTTACCAAAAGGATGTGGATGCTTTGGAGAGGGTGCAGAGGAGGTTCACCAGGATGTTGCCTGGTATGGAGGGTGCTAGCTATGAGGAGAGGTTGAATAGATTAGGATCATTTTCATTAGAAAGACGGAGATTGAGGGGGGACCTGATTGAGGTCTACAAAATCATGAGGGGTATAGAGTGGGGGACTCAATTACTAGGGGTTATGAGTTCAAAGTGTGAGGAGGAAGGTTTAAGGAAGATGTGCGTGGAAAGTTCTTTACGCAGAGGGTGGTGGGTGCCTGGAACACGTTGCCAGCGAAGGTGGTGGACGCAGACACGTTATTGTCTTTTAAGATATATTTGGACAGGTACATGGATGGGCAAGGAGCAAATGGACACAGACTGTTAGAAAATAGATGACAGGTTAGACAGAGGATCTTGATTGGCGCAGGCTTGGAGGGCCGAAGGGCCTGTTCCTGTGCTGTAGGTTCCTTTGTTTCTTTGTATTGAGAAACTAACCCACAGATCTAGGTGACTTGTGAACATTAGCCACAGAAATGCAGAGTCATTTGAGGGTTAAACAGAATTTACAAAAAACCTGTTCAAAGACGTTATTACACATCGCGCAGTCGGACTTGAGCTCAGACTTCCTGGCCTAGAGATGGGATACTACCATTGCACAACATGAGCCCACACTGGGTGAAAAAGAACAGCCTCAGAGTTGATTGAGAACAGCTGATGCTCATTGGAATTCTTTGAAGAAGTGTTCAATGCTACATTCTTTCTTTGGCACAATGAGCTAGCAGTCGTGGCACTGCCCATAAGCCTGGCAATTGGAATTCATAACCCCACTTGTGCCAATGGTGTGTCAAAACATATCCAAACAGTTCAATTATTATTTTTGTTTAAAATGTTCTGAGGGAGGTGATGATCTCAAAGCATTTTCACTGCACTAGTAGGCCAGAGATCAGGGACCACAGCATGGTGCAATTTGAATGCAAAGAAAGAAATTTCCGACTTTTTTTTAAAACACTTCAGGCTTCTGTGGCATAGTGTTGGTTTCCCTATCAGCCAGACGATCCGGACTCAAATCCCTGCCCGAGAGGTGTATCACAGCATGTCCAAGAAGGTTGACTAAAATTGCTATCTTTCGAGGGTTTTTGCGACACAGTGGCTGTGTCCCTCCATCGCAGCATGGAAACCTGGGTTCAATCTCTTCCTATTCTCAAGCTGAGTTCTGCGCCTGTGCTCACGCATCCTTTCAGAAGTCAATGTTCTGTTGCAGGTATCTTCAAAGTGTTCAGGGGTAGGTGGGAACCACAGAGATCGGGTGTATTACCTCCCTCACCAACACCATTTCTGCTTAGATCCCTCCTTTGTCTACCCGCCCCCCACAACTTTCTTTATTATTGTCACACTGCCCCCTGGTGGACAGAATTCCTAATTTTTGAATTGGGTGATTCGATAACTTGGAGGGTGATTATAATGAAAATAAAGATTTGGGTTTTGCACCCATGTACAAGCACCCTTGCAAAGGGAGCAAGTACTGCCCATCAGTAGCCACAAAACTTCCAGAGGTGGGTGGGCATTGTGAGAGTGAGAATGTACCATTTCTCTTCAAAACACTTATTTAATTTTGCCCCTTCCCTTGATTTCCCCTCTTTTTTATTTTTGTTTTAGTCACTTTTCCCCTGTTGGGCAATGTTTGTAGTCTGTTAATTAGGCGTTTCGTTCATTTGCTGGTGTATTTATTTTATGAGAAGGATATTGGGTTCTTCTGTGAGGCGTGTTGCTTCTGGAGAAGACTAGTTTCAAGATTGGGGTCCAAGACTGGATTCAGATCCAGATTTAGGAGGGGAACTTGAAAGCTGGTGTTTGTGCTAAATTACAGATTTACAATAAAACTCTTGTAAATCTCTGAAAGTCTTTGGCTGTTGAATCAATGTATTGTGATATCAGTTGTGTGACATATATATTTTAATATCAGTTCTTTCAGGGCTTGGGTTTGAGCTCAAGGCATGTGAATTTTGGTCTGTGTGTCAATTAATGGGTACAATGATTACCTATATGCATTTCTGTAGCTGTGGTGATTTATTTCAAAATGCAGTGTGAGAGAGAAAGACTTTCTGGAGAGTAGAGCAGTATTGTTTCCCTTTGGTGAGATGTAAGAGCTAACAAAATAAACAGTTATAAGTTAGTCTTCAGGTAAAAGTTTCTGAAATGTTTTTGTTTACTTTGACATAGGGTAATCACCCACAGCTTGAAAAAAAACCTTTTTGTTTTGAGTATTCTTGCAGAATGCTTGGCTGGAGCTGAATGTATGAAACAAATCCTTCTAAAAAAAATGTAATAGCTTAGAACCATTAATAAATAGACCAGCTGAGGTGATTTAGTTTTAAAGCTCTAGACGAGGAATGGTTGTTCAAAATCTTGAGGGGGCTAGTTAAAGCGGAGAAAGTCTATGGTCAGTTGTATGGAGGCTCAAGTAAGAGTCTGTTGGATTCTTAGGGTCTGACATTTGCTAAATCAAACTCTATGTGTGATAGAGAACGGAACTTTTTCTTCAGTCTGTGTACTGTAAAGGATCATTGTTGGGATTAATAAGATTGTATTTTACAGTGTATTTGAAAGTCTTTAAACATGTGCCATTTGTAAATAATTTGGTTTATTCAATTTCATTCTTCATTTCTTTTGTATATTTAACTTCTACTTTATTGTTAAAGCCAAATGTGCAGCATTGAATATTTGTATTTCAGTGAAAAACCCCCTTTTTAAAACCAAAATACATTTTGCTCTGTGAAGCAAGATTTCAGTTTAGGATCTGACTTGCCCTGTATTAACATCAGCTGGAACCATAACAATACAGGCATTGTTCTGTTAAACAGTTTTCACTACAGCATTTTCTTCCTATCAATCTGCCAGTTTCCTTAAAGCAGTTGAAGAAAAGTACATTCCATAGGAACTAAGGAAAAAGAGGAGACATACACCATTCAGCACCTCTGGCCTGCCCTGCTAATCAATAAAGCAATATTTAATCTTCTATCCCAATACCATTTCTCTACGCTATCCCCAGATTACTTACTATTTTAAATATCTAGAGAGGTACTGAGACAGTGGGGGAAATCTTAATGAAGGGCAAATAGGTTAAGGACACGCAGAGAATGTAGGAATAGCAGAACAGTGAAACTTGATTACAATCTGCTTAAGCGCAGCCACTAGCAAGTTTATTAGAGATGCACTTAGCCATGGGTGCGGGGCTTGACCATTGGAATTACTGTGACCGTCGGCACAAGAGGGTTGGTAATTGTCGAAGCTCACGAAAATGATTAGCAGATCATGGCAGGGCAAACTGCAAATGAATGAAACAAGGAGATGAATGTTATTCCTCCAGCCCAAGTTTTCCAGGAAATTGACTGAGTTTAAGCTTTCTTGACATATCTTCAGCTCTTTGACATGCTCTGACTGATATGGCAGTCAGCCATTGATGCGATCAATTTCCGTCAAGGAGAGCGACTCCTTGGTGGCTATGCATCACCAGTCCCTTTACAATCAGCCCCTCAATTTAACTGTTCTTCATTTCTTTTCCAGAGTGTCACTGAAAACAAACTGAGTTTCTCTCAACTGGCTAAACATAAATGTATACTGCAGATAATGGATGGATCGCTCTGCAAAGTATTGATTCCATTTCGACTTCTGCATGACTTAAGTAACCAAAATGTGCCATTATCTGCATTCACATCTCTGACAGGCTTCCCATAGCTGTCATTGACTGCACTCACAGAGCAATCTGAGCATTGGCACAACAGTCAGGAGTTTTATCAATAATCACAAGGGATATTATTCCAGGTACGTACAGCATCTTGCAACCACAAGAAGCAGTCATGCTGTTTTGTACCTTGGGAATTCATATGGTGCCTTCATATTGCAACATGCAACATTTCCAGAAAAGGACTTAAGGACTCATCCATAGGAGATATGAGATAACCTGTTCAAGCTTGGTTCATGACACATGCGAGGATTTCTCACAGAGGAGATATAGGAACGCTACAAGAGCGCAAGACAATCAGGTCAGTTACAGAACAACCCATTGAATGTTGAATAGAAGCAGATAATGTTCCTTTGTTGCATCCTGCACAACAATGAAAAGCAGAAGGAAAAGGAAAATGATCAATTTGTTCATTACATATCAGAAGGAGAGCATTACAGAGGAGAAGGAACAACAAAATGCATTACCAGTAGGATTGTTCTAATAGCTCAAAGGCTCAGTTTGCTACTACAACTGAAACAAAGAATAAATAAAAGTTTCTAACAACATCAAAACCCATAAACTTAGCTCTCCCTTTCTTTTCATTATAAAATTCTTTAACCACTTATTCACCCTTTATGCCTCATCGTGTATTGACATTCATCATCAAATAAGTAAAAAGATGATTGAGCACTTAAGGAAAATGGAAATAGAAGCAGGACTAGCCCTCATGAACCCTGGAACTTGCTAAATTCCATATAGGATAGAAAATTATAGTCCTCTCTGTCACCTCTTCAACAGATTCTATCAAGTTACTTAGCTACAAGCTTTAACAAATCCACGTTGACTGTCCTTGATTAATCCATGCTTTTCTGATTAACTATTCATTCCTTTCTTCAAACATTTTCTGTAAGTCTTTTTGTCTGTTGCAACATTCAACAAATTTGTCCTCATTGATTTCATGATTTTTTTTCTTTACTTGTTCATTCTCTCAAATCTCGTTCTAATATAAAACAGACCCTTTGGCACAGTGAAAGGGTTTTCTCTTTATATAAGCTAGGCTTGAAGGACTTAACAGGGAGACTGCAACAGCTCCTGGAATATTCTGTCTGATTTGTCACTCTTTTATCTGGGGTCCTGACACTGTTATATTATTCATATGGAAGGTGTCCTGCGTCGTTCCATAGCAGCAGCACAATCACAGCCTTCATAAAAAAGCTGTACATGTCTATTCAGTAAGTATATATTCAGAGACACCACAGTAATGAGATGCAATGCAATTTTCTAGATGTGTTGGCCTTTGTTCATGTATGATTATGATTATGCTTCAGTGCAGCCGGATCAGTTGTTGTCTTTGTTGTGATTGTATACGGTAATAGATATTGATTCTCATGACATTCTCAGATTAATCTCTCGACTGAATGTGCCTTTAAAGGACAATCAGCAAGCTCCACTATCTTCCTGTACGATGATTGCAAGCTGCCTAAACTTAATGAGTCAGTTCCCCTCCCCCAGCCCAATTAATTGCCAAATTTGAGCCACTGCCATGAAACCATTGCCACCCTGTGAAACCCATGTGGGCAAATGAGAACAGTTGCAATTACTGCTTGGCAGCATTTTATCCATCATCATAGTTATACATCATCAACTTGGCACTAATGGACACTAAAATTACCACAAGGAAGATTATCAGCTCCAGCTTTTATAAAATGATGCACAAATGAACATAGAGAAGCTCTTCTCAATTTCAAAATATCTCATGGTCTGAAGCTAGCTGGTCGTCAAATCTAACTTGATTCACCAATTAAGATATTTTGTTCTTGGTATGCTGCTGACATGTGGTGATGAAATAAAAGCCTCATTAGTCTCAGGTATTTGTTCTTCAGATCACAATTCCACAGAGATCACCGTTACTGAGCAACGTCTAAGAGATGAGCCTCGTAAAAGAGCACCTGTTTGTCTAACAAGGCCAACTGGGAGATGCTGTGGCGCATACTTGCAGTCATTAACTATCGCTGCGTTAAGAACTCGTTCCGAAACCTAAATAAAGTTGTTGGCATCTGTCAAAGACACTGAACAGTTTATTACCTGAATGAGCTGAAACTCAAAGTATATTCTTCCTCATAGATTTAAGTCAGGATCAAAAAAAAAATCTCAAATCTTATGGATGAAGATTTCTTTGCTAATTCGTAAAAAAAAAGTAGCCTATTTCTTAAAATAACCAGAGCAGTCGCTTACAAAGCCATCATTGCTGTTATTAGTACTACCATGCAGTAAGATTTCATGGGATGAAAATGTTAAATATTACCAAATTACTCAGCAAAATGGTAAAAGATAATTTTGAGTCATGTCCTAAAGTTTGTGAACAGCACTTTGAATTTCCAACAAATGAAGTTGGCATTGTAAGCTGCATGTCTATGCAGAACAACAGGTAATGTAAACCACCATGCATCACTCTTTCACAACAAGATCCACACAGGGGAAATCACCTGATTGAAATGGTCTGAAATTCAGGTCCTGCAGATTTATGGGTTGCACCACATAAATCAAGTTGACATCCTTTCTATTCCTTGCTTCTTTGCATGTATGAGATTTCTCAGTGAAGTTTCACCCTTACTAAGGAGCAGAGCAAACCACCATTGACATTCTATCAACAGCTTTTCTATAAAGCATTGTGTTTTTTTTTGGTAAAGGAAAACCTTATTTAAAAAATTCCTTTGCATCATGCAATGCTGAGCATGGACTGATAAAACAGCAAATGTACAGACACTAAATAAAATTCATGATTTTGAATGTACTTAAAGCATTTCACCTTATATTTGTTATAATTATGACATTTAGAACATTATTATTACCTTTTGGGACTAATTGCAAGATGGGATGTATCATACAACTTGTGCTAAAATCTGCCTGATAATGGATGTAGATGATGGAGTTCTAAAGATTAAAGGATAGCCTAAATTATTTTACTGGGGAAAAGGTGCAAATTAGTTATATTCAAAGACATCTGCAATGGTAACTGTGATACTGGTAGACAAAATGTGATATTGTAAGTGCTGGTGAAAAGAATAAGTGTTAAGAATATCACATTGTACAAGAGTATATTCTGAAAAGTCCATTTAATTACAACATAGGATACAGTCAGGGTTTAAATATTAGCAGATCAGCATTTCTACCTGGACACCAGGTTCATGTGATTCACATTGCCATGGAAGAGAATATAGTGGAATGTATTCTAAAGACTGGCTCACAGGAAATCTTAATATAACACTGAAAAACACTGGTTGGTGGGATAGATTGCCTAGATCTGGGAGAGAGAGGGCAGATAGAGGCCTAAAGTCTCTATGGTTCATTGCACTGGAATGAGGGTGGAATTTTGCATTGAAGAAACCAAATTCATTGAGGAGTCAAAATGAGGATAAAAGATTCATCCAGCTTGCATGAATCATAGCAGCTTCAGTCATTCTGTCTCAGCAACAGACTGAATTTGAGTTCACAAACTATCAGACGAGAAGGGAAAACTATATGGCCCATGTTTTATCTGAATCTGGGTCTGAAAGCTAGCTCAATTAGTGAACTTTGCATGCTTTTTGAAATCTTCAACTTTTGTGATGTCTCTGGGAACAGCAGCCATGATTTCTAATGTGCAAACCCAGCGAGTTGTAACGGACTGTGGGGATTATAAGTTCTTATAATGTTCCAGTGGATCAGTTCTACCTGGAATAGATATTTCTTGGACTGTCTAGAAGACCAATATATTTTATTAAACTAAAACTCCCCTCTCAGTGCTAGCATGGAAAACTGCTCTTTAGGTAACAACTTCTCACTGCTATTAGCTTCTCACAACACACTCATACTTACATAATGGCATCAACATTGCAAATCTTCCAAAGGTGCTTCACAGGACTGGTGCCAGGCAAGAACTGACACCAAGCCACACAACAAAGTTAGCAGAGGAGATCTATGCCTCGTCAAAGCAGAAGCAATTTGCAGGCCTAAGAGTTTTAGAGGGGCAATTTCAGAGTTTAAGACTCAGAAACCTGAGGTCATAGCTTCCAAAAGAAGAACAATTCAAGAGGCTAGAATTCAGACAATGTAAACTTCTTGAAGGGTGGCCACCGTGGAGGAGATTACAAATCTATGTTTGGGTGTAAAGTGTTCTTACCGATATCTTCTATATAGCAAGCTTCCAGAATTGGCCAAATGGTGGTGATAATAAGGGGAATCAAAATATTTACTGAATAAATAAACAAAGGATTGATCACCAGAGATATAAAATCTTGGTTCACAAAACAGAACATTGTTTTTCTGTCCTGTTGACTAGAGAATTCTATGTCCAGTGGAGAAAACAGAAGGGAAAGGCAACAAATTAAAAGACAAGTACACATTGTATAATTCTATGGGGAAACTCACTGAATGAATTTACACAATCATAGATGATAAATCTATTGAAGTGAGATAGCCTTTCTTGTATGAAACAAGCTCCAGAGGGAAACTAGGTTCCATTTATGATGAAAGTAAATTCATGGATTCAGTACTTTCATCAGGGACAGAAACTGAGCAATAGCATATTGCTTGCTTGAACAATCAATGCCATTAATAGCACCTCAGATGAGTAGAGAGATACATTTTGTTCTAATCAGAAATGCAATCAGCCTTGGTTATGAAACGTGCGTATCTCATTTAAGTACATAGATTTCTAAAAGCCCAAATTTCCCGTAACTATTTATATGGAAACCAGTTCTATTTTTCATTATCAATAAAGGTAATTTTCATTCACTGTGGAATACTCAGTTAACAGGAATAACCCCACTGCACAAAATTTTGCATTGTCATATGAGGTTTCAAAATTGTTAAAGCAAAGACATAGTGGAACTTGAGCACTCAGCCTGTGAGAAGCTCACCATACAAATTGGAATGGTCCCACTGTAATCCTCAGTCTATGTTGTTCACTCATTTCAGATAGAGATCTGCTAAACATGCTGCAACTGCTTCTGAGCCAGAGAGGTGAAAACTGATGAAGGTTTATTTCCCCTGATTGTCAGGAAGTCCTAAATGAAAGCATATTCGGGACATTGAGCAAGAAGAGATACCACAGGAGCACATGCATCATGGATATTTGCCAAGCTTCTGCTGAGCTAGCACAACTTAAAGTTGGCATTGCACAATTTAAAACCAATGTGTACCTTTTAATGGGGAGGTGTAATCTTGTGCACCATTTCTAAAATTGTTTAGTGAACTTTGACATGAAATGGATTTGTGACACAACAAGGGAGAGGGTGTGCACTAAATCTTTCTGATATTACATGGATCTCTTTAGGGAAGAAATTTCCTTAAACCTGAAACATTGAATTTGCTTTCTTTCCATAGATGCTGCCAGACCTGTTGAGTTTCTCCAGCAATTTGTTTTTATTTCTGACTTGGAAATATATCTCTGTTACTTCACTGTTTCAGATGAAAATCCTGGAATCCCTCTCTCAGGGAATTATGGTGCCAAGGTGTCGGTTTTGGACTGGGGCAAGCAAGGTCAGAAGCTGCATGACACGAGGTTATAGTCCAACAGATTTATTTGAAACCATAGCTTTTGGAATGCTGGCCCTTCATCAGATGAAGTGGAGGGAAGCACACAGGCACAGAATTTATAGATGGAGAGATCAAAAGATAATACAAATGGTGCAAGTGCCATGTCAACAGGCTGAATAACAAGTCTTTACAAGTGATCAAAAGTTATTTGAAAGGGAATTATAAGTTTGCCTACAACACAACGACTGCAGCATTTCAAGAAAGCAGCTCAGCACCACCATCTCAAAGACAAATATGGATATGCAATTAATGCTGGTCACCATGGCCATGTCCCATGAGTGAATAAGTGAAAAAAAACATAAAATTTCTAGGAGAAAAGTCTGGAGGTTTTAGATGCAGAGATAATGGGAACTGCAGATGCTGGAGAATCCAAGATAACAAGATATGGAGCTGGATGAACACAGCAGGCCAAGTAGCATCTTAGGAGCACAAAAGCTGACGTTTTGGGCCTAGACCCTTCATCAGAAAAGGGGGATGGGGAGAGGGTTCTGAAGTAAATAGGGAGAGAGGGGGAGGCGGACTGAAGATGGATAGAGGAGAAGATAGGTGGAGAGGAGACAGAAAGTTAAAGGGGCGGGGATGGAGCCTGTAGAGGTGAGTATAGGTGGGGAGGTAGGGAGGGGATAGGTCCGACCAGAGAGGACAGACAGGTCAAGGGGGCGGGATGAGGTTAGTAGGTCGGGGATGGAGGTGCGGCTTGAGGTGGGAGGAGGGGATAGGTGAGAGGAAAGAGATAAAGGGAACTGCCGATGCTGGAGAATCCAAGATAATAAAGTGTGAAGCTGGATGAACACAGCAGGCCAAGCAGCATCTCAAGAGCACAAAAGCTGACGTTTTGGGGTGAGAGGAAAGACAGGTTAGGAAGGCGGGGACGAGCTGGGCTAGTTTTGGGATGCCGTGGAGGGGACGGGAGAATTTGAAGCTTGTGAAATCCACATTGATACCATTGGGCTGCAGCGTTCCCAAACAGAATTTGAGTTGCTGTTCCTGCAACCTTCGGGTGACATCATTGTGGCACTGCAGGAGGCTCAGGACAGACATGTCGCCTAAGAGATGCGAGGGGGAGTTGAAATGGTTTGCAACTGGGAGGTGCAGTTGTTTGTTGCGAACCGGGTGTAGATGTTCTGCAAAGCGGTACCCAAACCTAGACTTGATTTCCCCAATGTAGAGGAAACCACAATGGGTACAGCGGATGCAACATACCACATTCGCAGATGTGCAGGTGAACATCTGCTTGATGTGGAAAGTCTTCTTGGGGCCTGGGATAGGGGTGAGGGAGGAGGTATGTGCGCAGGTGCAGCACTTCCTGCGGTTGCACGGTAAAGTGCAGGGCATGGTGGGGTTGGATGGAAGTGTGGAACGGACGAGGGAGTCCCGGAGAGAATGGTCTTTTCGCAAGGCAGACAAGGGTGGGATGGAAAAATGTCTTTGGTGGTGGGGTCAGATTGTAGATTGTAAACTAAAGAGTTTATTGGCCTCCTACAGGTGGTCAATTTAATAAACATATCTCCAAATTTCATATCCTACCAACTGCATCATCAGCGTCACATACTGATCAAAATATTGCAACCTCATCACTTGATGTTTTGGGCACTAAATGGCTGAACCAGAATTTTCCCACAATCCTCTTTTCCATGCTGAGTGTGGGGGCCTGCCTAGTTATTTGTAGTAAGGATAAATCACTGGTGAGCCTCAACAAGAAGACGCGCTTATCTTAAAAAACAAGAAATAATTTCTGTCATGATGGCAATAGGCACAATTTACTTTGGCTTCATAGAAAAAAAAACATCAGGCCAGCAGAAACCAGAGGTATTATTTATAACTCCAATGAGAACTTGTGTAGCACTGACTGGCCTGCCACCCAAAGAATCTGTGACAACACCAGCTTAATAGTACTTCATGAACTTCCACTTTAACTCTTTCAGAGCCATTACATATATAACACTACCACCCCCCAAGCTTTCTCCCCACTAGTAATATACAACATTCATTCTTATTAATACTTTTATAGTTACCCATTTCCCATCTTCCACCAAGTATGTTTCTTCACAAATACAGGCCATTTTAGGTTACACGGTTATTCCAGAATGCATTCCTTTCTTACTGGGAAGAAGTCGGACTTTGACTTGAGGAATATTGATCTTGATTCTGATCTTGATCTTGATTGATCTGTCAACTGTTTGTTTTGTGGATGATCTTGTATCAATTGGATATCCTCTGGAGTGGGTGTTATTCCAGCTATACTAGGTAACTGGTCCATTACCATATCTGGAGTGCCATTAAACATGTGTATTTTCTTCACAGTAGAACGTCTTCATTGCACTCACAGGCAGTCTCCCAAAATGTCAACTATTCATTTGGATCTTTAAATTCACGATTGCCCACCATGAAAGGTGACTGTGCTGTTAAAATAAGAATTTTCTTTCATGCGGTTTTATGGATTCTGGGCTATACAATTGCTTTTGACTTACCATTTGATCAGCTAATTCTTTTTCCTACAGTGTCCTAGATGTTCACATCAACCAAATTTTTCTTTCTCACAATTGCCTCTCATCCCACTGTTGCCTCCCAATGTGGTTAGCTTTAATGCCTTTCTTTGCCTGCACAATTTTTCCTGCATCTCTTATCAGCTCTGAGGTGAAGTTTTTTTTTCCCTTCTGGAGGACCACCTTCACAGTGCCACCGCTGACAGTTTGTCAGCTTAGATATTTTAGCTGCTGATGAACTGTCTGTATCTTCTTAAATTAGTCATGCATTTGAAGTAGAAATCACAATTCTTGTGGGAACACACTCTGTAGTTGAAGAAATGGGAGCTGTGTGACCAGCAAGAGAATTTACCAGATTAGGCCTTGTTATTAGAAAGCGGGACAAGGATTCTTGGAAATCTGATAGAATTGACTTTTGTCAGGCTCAGGACATTAAAGTTCAGAAAATCTGGAGAAAAAGGCCTATTGGATTTGAGAGGACTGTGGATTGGATCCTGTAAAGATGACAATTCTGTGGAGCATGCAGTGTAATAGATAAATGGTGTATGGGGTTTCCAATCATATTAGGAAGCTAACGCAGGATATATTTTCTGTACCTTATGCATTTGTTGTCTATCAAGTAATGATTAGCCGATGCTAATTTTAATTTACTTGCTTCGGTACAGTATTTGAATATGAAGCCTTGTCATGTGATCATTTATATTGGTACTGAGCATTTCATATATGTTTTTAAAGTTCTCAATCTTGATGGCAATCACAATGCAGTGCACTTATTGAGAGGAGTCCTTAATACTTAGGAACATCATAGAGTGCAGTACGTGGATGTCCATTTGACACTGAAATACTTTGTAAGCTGGCAGGTCTGCAATGATATAACAGTGCATAATCAAGGAACATGAAGCAGTCTTCTACTGATATAGCACAGGCCTTTGATCGCATCCTTCATTGGGCAGCAGAAGTGGACAATCTTACTGATATAATAGTGGACAATATTGTGCAGTGTTTTATGGTCAATGTCTCAAATTCCGTCACAGAACCAAATAATGGCACTGCATATTTGTTTCTTCAGGGGATGCTCAGTTTACTCTTATGTCAGTTTTCTGACATACAAACTTAGCTTGTTGCCACATGTGAATGCAAATGCCAGCTATCCATCAATCTGTCTCCTAATGGGTGAATAGGATTTCTGTCATGCCCTAGTAAACAGTTAATGGCTCAGTGGTGACATTTACCCTGCCAGCACTGCCATTCTGACTGCCCAGATTCTTGCTGTTAATGGTAAGATCAATCCAAAGCTGAGATTACAAAGTGTGGAGCTGGATGACCACAGCAGGCCAAGCAGCATCTCAGGAGCACAAAAGCTGACGTTTCGGGCCTAGACCCTTCATCGGAGAGGGTGTCCGGTGAAGGGTCTGGCCCAAAATGTCAGCTTTTGTGCTCCTGAGATGCTGCTTGGCCTGCTGTGTTCATCCAGCTCCACACCTTGTTATCTTGGATTCTCCAGCATCTGCAGTTCCCATTATCATCAATCCAAAGCTGAGCCTGCTGGATCCATGGAGTTCAAAGCAATCCTCTGAAAGCCATTGCAGTCACCTTCACTGAATTTCAACCTCCTCCCACCAGGTATGCTGTTGAGGCTGGGAGATTACCAAAACATGTGACGATACATTCATCAGGGGAACACACAATGATAGTTAGTTGATGCTTATGTAGAAAATTGCAGGTTTGAGTTTCAAGATCCAAAATGCCAACACTGACATCCAGTCTGCACTACATGGCAATTAACATCAGGACATGCCTATTAGAATGCCCTTGGTTGATGTTTCTTGCATTTCAGCTAACTCCCCCATTGAAGTATCATCCAGCATGGCTTACACAAGATATGTGAGCACTAGCACTGCAGAATCAAACTACAGGCATTCTTCTTAAAAGCCTGGTGATCAGGCAATACATTTGTGGTCGATACGTTCCGAGAGGTGCCATTAACTTGAAAGGATACAGTTAGCATTAGAATTTTGCACAAATACATGTCTAATTTAATATTTAGCAACGTTTCAGTTTTGAGAAGGGAGAGTCAAGGACAACAATCACCAAAGCATCAGAAATGTTTGTTGAAAGCTGTCAGAGTTTCAGAAGAAGCCACCTGCTTCATTAATTTCAACAAGGAAGGAAACCTGCTGTCTTCTAGAATACAGGTACCTTTAGTCACACTAAATGGTTGACCCTTGATGCCTTCAAGGCATCTAGGGATGAACAATAAGTTCTGACTCATCATTGCTGCCCGCATCTCAAGAATAAGTATTTCCTTAGACTTTTCTGTCAATTTTCCAATGTCTCAAACACTTGGTTGGCCAAGCACAGATCAGATGTGATTATCAAGCTGAGAAGTTGAATGTAATAACTGATGAGTGTTTATAAAGTAGAGGTAGGTGTGCAACATTATACTTAATCTCTCTTGACAGAGTTTTTGAGTTGATCTTCTTGGTGCTGAAGATAACACACCATCTGTCCGCCCACTTCCAATTCTGTCTATATCTGCTTGTCGTGATTCACTCACAGCTTGTCTTTCCAGATGGAGAGTTAACCACTATGTAACCGCTCATCAAACAGCACATCACTTCTGAAAGCGTCCATCATACCAGAACAAACAAAAAGCAGAGATGGTTAAATATTTTGTGCAAGGTTACTGCACAGCCATTGAGATGAATTGACTGTCCTTTTATCAACAGTCAATGTGTGTGTGCACCATTTGCAGCTTAGCAGATGTTCCTTAAATAGCTAAGTTCGCAGTAAGGCACGGAGGGTGCATTTGATTGAAGATGCTGGCAATTTTAAGGTATGATATTTCAACCTGACAGAAGCCATCAGGAAAACCTTTATGCTTCACATAATGGTAACATTGTTATCACTGTATTTTGCCACAACTTCTCATTTGTGGCAATCATTTGTCATCAAAGGTCTTGGTCTGTAATTATCTTTGTGTAGAATTCATCCTGGTGTCTTAATCTGCAAATGTAAGGGATTAAGCTGTGTGGTGACATAGTGTAGTCCACTTCAAATCCTACACCATACATATTTCCTGCATCCTGAACATCAACATTATACTATACTGAGAAGGAAATTTGAACTCAGTAGTAGATTTATACTCATGGTTAACTTATTTACCAACTACTTTTTTTGAATTTTAAATAAAACATGTCAAACTTATACTGTGTCTGCCCTGGATTTTCCCCCTTGCTTTTGTCTTTCAACATAGTTTTGCATTTACGTTTAATATTTTCAATTTTGAATTCTGTTGTTCTTTCTTTTATAGTAAATGCTATTTGGAATTGCTACATGATTTCATGACAGTGATCACATAAAATAATGTAAGAGTCTGTTTAGGGAAACTCTTTAGTGCCTTTCCTTACCAGGAAATACACAACTGGCCAATATTTGCTATAGTCAGTGAAATACAACTTTTGTTCGACTTGATTTCACCTGTTTAATTTCCATGAATGAAAGTTGCTGCAATGGGAATGTGAAATGGCACAGCACCATCTATAGGTCATCTTGGGTCTGATTGATCATGGCAAGCAACTGTGCATTTCCATAACTAATCATTGAAAACTTTATACAAAACCAGATCAGGAAGAGTGCTACTTTTTTCACTTGTTAGCCTCCTCTCAATCATTTGCAACAAATATCTTCATGTCTTTTGGCACACATGAATCTCGCCTCATCCAAACTTAGTTAACTGGATAAAAATTAAGATGTCAATCCACATAAAATCTGTAAGTGAAAGAAAGAGATGTTTTATTACCGACAATCTCCAAAATTAATGTGACATCGAACACACATGCACAAACATAGGTAATAAGCTTAAAAAAGTGAATGTGTCTCAAGAGAATGTCAGAGGCAGTTGCAAAATAACTCCACAGAGGCAAGTATCCCATTGTCAAGTCACCTTTTAGTGATATGTGGAAAGTCCATGATACAGCAAAGATAAGATAATATCCATAGAATCCCAACAGTGTGGAAACAGGTCCTTTGGCCCAACAAGTCCACACTGACTCTCAGAGCATCTCACTCCACCTTGAAAACAATGGACAATTTTAGCATGGCCAATCCACCTAAGCTGCGTGCATGCATTTGGACTGTGGGAGGAAACCCACCTAGATGTGGGGAGAACATGCAAACTCCATACAGGCAGTTGCCCAAGGGGGAATTGAACCCAGGCTCCGAACACTGTGAGGCAGCAGTGTTAACCACTGAACCACCAAGCCGCCCAAGCTTTCTTAGAACTAGCTCCCTAAGTGAACAGAGCATCTGGCCATCCTGTTTATATCTGTCAGCCAGAGCTCCCTGATTGGACTAGATTAACAGCCCCAAACAGGGAATTCATATTCTATGAGATCCACCTGGCTGACCTTGTTACATTCATTACATCCCTCCACCTCTGAGCCTGGAGATAATGTTCCTTCTCTTTGTAGCCCCTCCTGGGGCATTTCAGCACATGGTCAGGTGCCTCCAAGTTTGCCTCTGATACAGACAGTGTGTAACTCACAATGGCTTGCCTCTTGCGCCTGGAGATTCTCAGAAGAAATCCATCTTCCTCTTCTTGTGGCAAAGGCTTCGATGTGGTGACATCCACTATGCCTATTTCAGATTCTGAGATATCTTCAATGCTTGATGGAGAGGAAGAATCCATGGGTTCCGGAACAAGCTGAAAGACAGTAAAGGAGCCAGGCACACTTTGCTCCCACAATGTTTGCGAGTTTGCAACTTTCATGTGGTCCACTTGCTTGTTCAGAACTGTCATACCTACCTAAACTATATACATCACTGGACCTGACTTCATGTAGATCATGCCCCTTGCCCATTCAGAGGTGTTTCCATGGTTATAGCACAAAACTTCATCCCCTGAAGTGAACTGTCTCTCTCGCTTTGTGGAGTCTTGTGTCAAGCACTGACATCCCTGATGCTGTTCCAACCTCACCCCATCCACACCTCAGGTCTGGGAAGATTGGATTTAACCTGATGCAAGAATTCTCCCCCCTTATCAACTCAACTGGAACTATCCCTTAAGTTGTATGAGGGACAGTTCTATAATCAAACAGGGACCGGGACAGTTTAGTATCTCGTGAAGCTGTAGCTATTTCTTTAAGCCCGCCTTCAAAGTTTGAACTGTTGAATGACGGGTGGTACGGAGCTGTCCTTTAGTGACAAATACCATTTGACTTTAGGAAATATGCAATGGCCCTGCTGGTAAATGAAGACCCATTATCTGTGACCAGCACTTTCAGGAGTCCGTGTACTGCAAAAGGTGCATGTGGCTTTTCTATTATCATCCCCATGTTTGCCAGATGGAGTCTATGCACATCCAGCCACTTTGAATCGGGGCCCACAATGACCAAGAATGTCGAGCCCATGAAAGGGCCTGCATTGTCAACAAGTAGCCAAGTCCAATGTCTACCCAGCTATTCACGCGAATGTGGGGGAGCCGCTGGTGGTAACTTTTGTCCTTGTAGGCACTTTGGGTACTGCTGGACCAATGTGGCTATGCCAGCATCCAGTCCTGTCTCCAGACATAACTACTCGCCAACAACCTCATTTTGGAAACCCTCGGATTATCCTGGTGGAGATCATCCAGTACTTTGCCCGAAACAATCACTCTTGCTCCCCACTATATTATGCCTCTCTTGTGACCTGGTCTCTCCAAGTCCAGAAAGGCTTCAATTCTGGTTGTGACGGCCCTTTGGTTTCCCCCCATCGCCACCACCATCCGTTTCAGTTTTGACAGGACCAGATCTTTCTGTATCCAAATTCTAATATTGTCAGCTATGACTGGAAGTGTGTCCAAAAACTTCAAAGCCATTACAGACCGTTCCAGTGGTGATACCATTGACGGTATATCTGCCAGCGGGAGGTGGCTCAATGTATCCGTATTTGCTACTTGACTTGCCAGTGTTCCAACTTGTGATTATACGCACTTGATACTAGAGTCCACCTCTAAATTCGGCCTGAAGCTATGGGTGGCACTGCCTTGTCCTCTTCATATAGACCTAACTATTACAAATTAACATCCGTAAAGGCATAGGTGGAGATTCCTCACTCAAATATGACTGCTAAATCTTCTTTCTCAATCCGATTGTATTTATGCTCTGCTTTAACCAAAATCCTGGATGCATATGCCAATGGGCTTTCCTCTCCGTTGGGCCATGTATGAGCTAATCCTACCCTGATACCATATGGGGAAGCATTGCATGCCAATTCCAGATCTTGCTTGGGATCACAGTGGGCCGGCACCTTCCAGGATGTTAGCTGTTTCTTCACTTGCCTGAAGGCTATATCTTGGCTATGAAATTGCTCCACTTGATGCCTAAATAGCAGTGCATATCAGTAGTTTTACCATTATTTTTAGAGTAAATTTCAGCCCAATGCGTTCCAGGAATGGCAGGTTTTAAACAATTACGCAAGTCTTGAAAATTCAAGAACAATGTGATAATGTGACAATGTGATAAAAATTATGAAATTTTGTGTGTAGGGGATTGCATAGAGAAGCGAAGAAATAATGCTAAATCTATTTTATTATTTCATCTGATGCAAATCCCCAGAGTCAGTTGATAGCCTCTGCAATTGCTGAATTTAAGGTGATTAGTCCAACATTTAGTCTGTTGAGAGGACACTAAATCTATAAACATCACTCATTAGGGCACAGTTAGAATTCTGCATCAACTTTGAGTGCCTTCCTTTGAGAAGGCTGCCAAGGTCATGGACAGTATGCAGAAAAGATTCACTATAATAATACTAGGAAGTCTTTAGTAACAAGTAACCTCTTCTGCCTAAAAGATAAAGAGATACCCAAAATGAAGAAATTTTACCAGCATCATCATCATCATGTTTTCTGCACAAAAGCTGGTTTATAGTAGTCTTTTTGTGTCTTCCTATTCTGTAGTATCCTATTCATTTGTCAAGTGTTTGCTGCAATTTTAAAACCATCAAAAATTGATGTTCTTTTTTTCCATTTTCCTATATTTCCTTGTAATTTTCCTTTTATAACATCTCTTCTATGCCTGTTTCTTTTAAAATGCATCCTACCCAGTTCCCTGCCTTTTCCTCATTATGTTCAACAAATTTCTTTGTTCATTCACTTTCCATTGCACTTCATTATTTGTTCCTTTTTCTGACTGACATATCCTTTCCATTCTCTTTCAGACCTTGATTTCAAAACTGTACTGCAAGTCCATCTTTGCTTTCATTAAGATCCATGTTCTGCCTCCATGCAAAACAATGTCGAGTTAAGCTCTTTACAATTTGTTTCTTAAGCTGCCATTGCAACTTTCTAATTGGTGACCATTTTTTCTCGCTAAGCATGGTCTTTCCCATTGTTATCCTTTTTTAAAATATATCTTTGTAACTTCCTTCTACATCCTGGGTCCCCTCCAGTGTCACAATGATGCCACCCAAAAACTGGTGGAACAGCACCTCATATTCCACCTTGGAAAAACCCAACAGTCTCAATATGGACTTTGCAAGCTTTAAAATCTCTCCACACCTGACCTCATCCCAAAACCAGCCCCCAACTCATCTCCATCTCCTTGATCTGTCCATCTTCTCTCTCACCAATCCACTCCTCCCACCTCATTGACCAACCCCCACCCCCATTTCCTACCTACACTCACCTTTACTAGCTTCACCCCCGCCTCCTTGACCTGCCCATCTTCTCTCCCACCGATCCGCTCCACTATCCACCTTCTATCACTGCAACCCCTTTCTCTATTTATTTCAGAGCCCCTTCCCCTCCCCCATTTCTGAAGAAGGGTCCAGACCCCGAAACATCAGCTTTCCTGCTCCTCTGATGCTGCCTGGCCTGCTGTGTTCATCCAGCCCCACACCTTGTTAACTCAGACTCCAGCAATGATAGTCCCCACTATCACCTTCTACAGGTATTATGCTCTCCAAATACTTAAAATCTTGTACATGTTCCTGTTCCGTTCTTCCTATGATTACACAAATATTTCTTGGTGATTTTTCCCTTCTGAGTGGCACAGCATCTCAGTGGTTAGCACTGTCGCTTCACAGGAGAATCGACCCAGGTTCAATTCCACTGTGGAGTGACTGTCTATGTGGATTTCCTCTGGGTGCTCTTCAGAAGGTCGGTGTGGACTTGATGGGTCAAATGGCCTCCTTCCACACTGTAGGGGTTCTATATTTTAAAACAAAAACTGGGGACAAGTTTTCAGCAGCTAAATCACCTGGAAGGAAACAGTGAACGTCCACTGAAAAGGACCAAGCATCAGCACAAATAACCACCAATAGGATAGAAGGGACCCTCTACCAATGGATGGGTGAGGTCACACACAGCAAGGATGGATGTGAAGCCATCCACTAAATCCAGCTAGCACTGTGATTTAAAATGATTAAGAGCATGGAATGCATGAACAACAAGCAGAAAATATAAATTAGAGAACCTAAAGCAAGAAATGGAAAAGAAAAAGTAACAATCACGGGATGTTATGAAATATGATCGATACGAGAAGGGGACTTCATGAGCGATTAAGTGAGAATGATAAACTTGGTAGGACAAGAGCAGCAGTATGTAGTTGACAAAGAAATAGTGTGTGAGGTAAAATGTGAATCAGATCGACTGATACTGGCGTAACTAAAAGGGCAACCTGTGAACATCATTATCATTCAACTACAGATGCTCAGGAGCAAATAGCCAAATGAGGAGGTTGACCTAATATATGACAGGATCAAAAAATTAATTAAATATGAAAGTCAGATTGTGATTGTGATGGGAGATGGGAACAAAGATGTTGGTTTTGGAAAAAGAAATGACTGAAGCCAACAAATGCATTTTTTTACAAAACAACGGACTCAAGAAAACAAATACATCACACAGGTATAATGAAAGAAGAAGACAGATGTGGAAACCAGTGACACAAGTAGATTGTGACTCAGTTACATGTAACAGTTCACCACCCTGTTCAGACATGTTGTGGCACACCTTTAGGACAAATGGGACTTGAACCCAGAACTTTCTGACTCAGAGATAAAGACACTACCACATTACATTTGAAGAGACCTTTTGAAATTCTATGACTGGTTTATATAATAATGAGACAAAGGTACAGGAATAGTGTCAACAATCTGAAGGGTCAGCCAAAAGACTCCAATCATAACCTTGCGAAATAACACTTGAGCTAATGAAGATCCGAAGTGGAATATGCACATAAAGGGAAACCTGGAGAGGATGAATAAAATAAATGGCCTATAAATTAATTAAATGAAGCAGTAGACAGAAAAGACAAGGAAATACCAACGTAGATAAGCAATGAAGACAGATTAGAGATTCCATCCAGAAAGGAAGAGCAAACAGTTGTAAAGCTGGTTCATTGACATAAAATCAGTAAAAGTCATTTCCAGTGATTTGTGAATCAATAATTAAAGGGTACAAGTTTCTGATCATTAGCAAAAGTAAGTCTCGGAGAATTTCTTCATAATTTACAGGGAAGCTATGACATGGAATTCCCTACTGGAAAACATGGAGAAAGCAGTATCTAAAATAGCTTTAGTGGGAAACCATTTGAAAACTAATATTTCAAAGGAATTGTAAGTATTAAGTGAAGGGAGTAAATGAATGTATTCTTCAGGCATGATGCATGGAATGGCTTTCTCCTATGTTGTAAAATTCAATAACTTTATTTAAATGAATTGGTGGAAATCATATGTAGTGTACCCATCATTTCTCTGCCAGTGCTATACATTGCAAGGAGTAGAAAAGGAGTAATAGGAGTAGGAGTACAAAAATTATTCCAAACGTTCCTCCCTTCTAACTTCTTTGACCCTCTTTCTTCTGAACTAACGGGAACTCATTAAGTTAGGATGACCAGGTGAGGAGGGGTAAAATATTCCTCATATGATTGCATTCTGTTCTTTTTTTAAACAGATATGCCTGCCAATTCAGTGAGTGTTTAACTGCCCTTGAACTGTGACTGTACAGGTCATGTTTCCTTTTATGTTTTATAAAAAGACAAAAATATTTATTGTATTTAACACTCATTTCAAATTAAATAATAAAAACATGCTTACTTTCATGCACACATTAACTCCACAGGACCATAGATTAAGTAGCTATAACGGTCTAGTTAAAGTTAGAATATACATATAAGTTGTTAACTTGGCTGTTTTCAGGCTGTAAGATATTGTATTATGATTCTCTTTACTAACTCGCTCACAGATGCTCTATGTTTGCTATATTGCATTTCCATTCACTCACTCATAAAACCACGCTTTTGTCGTACATTTTACTCTTACACAATAAACTAAATTAAACATCCCTTCTAACCCATTGACGTTTCTTTACACCTTTCGTTTTTATCGGCCCCATGCTGCAAGCAGTGTTAAAGCCTGTCTCTCTATCAAAGGCTACCCCTGAATGAGTGTTAATACTGTAACCTACTAAGAACAATGCCATCCCCACCTTCGTGTCTCCATAACTCACTCGAAACTACGGACGGCTTATAATAATAGCTATCCCTTATTAAACGTCTCCCAGGACCTGAATAGGTTGCAACACATCAAACAGTTTCCTCCACCAGCTTGTCCCTACAGTCTGCTGCTGTTTATCTCTTTGAAATTTCCTTATACGCTACCTATTTCTATAATGCTGCACTACCTATTTTTAACATATATTTGGGGCTACCATCTTGTACAAACGTATGAAGTTATACTTTTTAGATGCAGATTAAATAGGACTGCTACCCCCTTTAAGAAGCTTAACTATCAAAACAACGCTTCCATGAAACTGCATGAATGAATGTGTAAGACTGGTAACAGTAGATGAAATCTCATGATCCAGCTGAGGGAGATCAGTTTAATTTCCTCTATACTTTTTATTTAACTCACATAATTTATCACTTATTTCGATCATATAGGTCTGGTATTTTTGATAACATTATTAAGTTTAAAGACAAAAGGACTAACACCTCTTAATTATGCAAACTCAAACTGGGCAGTCATTCTAATCCCACCAGGAGTAACGACCAGCATTTAGGAAGTGCTTAAGCCAGCTCCTGCTTCCCCAGGACTGATGTCACACAAAATTGTGTACAATAGATGCAACTAATTGACACCACAGAGCTAAAACTTTAATGTATGTAAAAACAGCATATAAAAGAGGCTACTGTAAAACTGTACTTTGGATTTCATCGCTGCCTCGAAACGTGGATGCTCAATAAAAGATAACAAAGTGTGGAGCTGGATGAACACAGCAGGCCAAGCAGCATCTCAGGAGCGCAAAAGCTGACGTTTCGGGCCGAGACCCTTCATCAGAGAGGGGGATGGGGAGAGGGAACTGGAATAAATAGGGAGAGAGGTGGAGGCGGACCGAAGATGGAGAGAAAACAAGATAGGCAGAGAGGAGAGTATAGGTGGGGAGGTAGGGAAGGGATAGGTCAGCCCAGGGAAGATGGACAGGTCAAGGAGGCGGGATGAGGTGGTAGGTAGGAAATTGAGGTGCGGCTTGAGGTGGGAGGAAGGGATGGGTGAGAGGAAGAACAGGTTAGGGAAGCAGAGGCAGGCTGGGCTGGTTTTGGGACGCAGTGGGGGGAGGGGACAAGCTGGGCTGGTTTTGTAATCCAGTGGGGGGAGGGGAAGAACTGGGCTGGTTGTGGGATGCAGTGGGGAGAGGGGACGAACTGGGCCGGTTTTGGGATGCAGTAGGGGAAGGGGAGATTTTGAAGCTTGTGAAGTCCACATTGATACCATTGGGCTGCAGGGTTCCCAAGCAGAACATGAGTTGCTGTTCCTGCAACCTTCGTGTGCCATCATTGTGGCAGTGCAGAAGGCCCATGATAGACATGTCGAACCGAGTGGAGGTGTTCTGCAAAGTGGTCCCCAAGCCTCCGCTTGGTTTCCCCAATGCAGAGGAAGCCACACCGAGTGCAATGGATACAATATACCACATTGGCAGATGTGCAGGTGAACATCTGTTTGATATGGAAAGTCATCCTGGGGCCTGGGAAGGGGGTGAAGGAGGAGGTGTGGGGGCAAGTGTACCACTTCCTGCTGTTGCGGGGGAAGGTGCCGGGTGTGGTGGGGTTGGAGGGGAGTATGGAGCGGACAAGGGACTCTTGGAGACAGAGGTTTCTCCGAAAGGCAGACAAGGGTGGGGATGGAAAAATGGCTTTGGGTGGTGGGGTCGGATTGTAGATGGCGGAAGTGTCGGAGGATGATACGTTGTATCCGGAGGTTGGTGGGGTGGTATGTGAGGACGAGGGGGGTCCTCTTTGGGCCATTATGCCGGGGGCGGGGTGTGAGGGATGTGCTGCAGGAAATGCGGGAGACGCGGTCAAGGGCGTTCTCAACCACTGCGGGTGGAAAGTTGCGGTCCTGGAAGAACGTGGACATCTGGGATGTACGGGAGTGGAATGCCTCATCCTGGGAGCAGATGCGGCGGAAGTGGAGAAATTCGGAATAAGAGATGGAATTTTTGGAGGAGGGTGGGTGGGAGGAGGTGTATTCTAGGTAGCTGTGGGAGTCAGTGGGCTTGAAATGGACATCAGTTTCTAGCTGGTTACCTGAGATGGAGACTGAGAGGTCCAGCAAGGTGAGGGATGTGTTCGGAGGAATCAAAAGAGAAGTTGTTGAGGGTGAGGACGAGTTCGGCTAGGCAGATGAGGGTGTCGGTGAAGGGGGATTGGTCGGGCCTGCGGGACAGGAAGAAGCAGAGGGCCTTGTGGCCATGTGCATGAGGACTACAGGTGTATAGGGACTGGACGTCCATGGTGAAAATGAGGTATTGGGGGCCTCAACAACTTCTCTTTCGGCCTAGCCGAACTCGTCCTCACCCTCAACAACTTCTCTTTCAATTCCTCCCACTTCCTACAGACAAAGGGGGTGGCCATGGGTACACGCACGGGCCCAAGCTATGCCTGCCTCTTTGTAGGTTACGTGGAACAGTCCCTCTTCCGCACCTACACAGGCCCCAAACCCCACCTCTTCCTCCATTACATTGATGACTGTATTGGCACCGCCTCTTGCTCCCCAGAGGAGCTCGAACAGTTCATCCACTTTACAAACATCTTCCACCCCAACCTCAAGTTCACCTGGGCCATCTCCAACACATTCCTCACCTTCCTGGACCTTTCAGTCACCATCTCAGGTAACCAGCTAGAAACTGATGTCCATTTCAAGCCCACTGACTCCCACAGCTACCTAGAATACACCTCTCTCTCCGAGAGTCCCTTGTCCGCTCCATACTCCCCTCCAACCCCACCACACCCGGCACATTCTCCTGCAACTGCAAGAAGTACTACACTTGCCCCCACACCTCCTCCCTCACCCCCTTCCCAGGCCCCAGGATGACCTTCCATATCAAACAGATGTTCACCTGCACATCTGCCAATGTGGTATATTGTATCCATTGCACCCGGTGTGGCTTCCTCTACATTGGGGAAACCAAGCGGAGGCTTGGGGACCACTTTGCAGAACACCTCCACTCGGTTCGCAACAAACAACTGCACCTCCCAGTCGCGAACCATTTCAACTCCCCCTCCCATTCCTCAGATGACATGTCCATCATGGGCCTCCTGCAGTGCCACAATGATGGCACACGAAGGTTGCAGGAACAGCAACTCATGCTCTGCTTGGGAACCCTGCAGCCCAATGGTATCAATGTGGACTTCACAAGCTTCAAAATCTCCCCTTCCCCTACTGCATCCCAAAACCAGCCCAGTTCTTCCCCTCCCCCCACTGGATTACAAAACCAGCCCAGCTTGTCCCCTCCCCCACTGCATCCCAAAACCAGCCCAGCCTGCCTCTGCTTCCCTAACCTGTTCTTCCTCTCACCCATCCCTTCCTCCCACCTCAAGCCGCACCCCAATTTCCTACCTACCACCTCATCCCGCCTCCTTGACCTGTCCATCTTCCCTGGGCTGACCTATCCTCTCCCTACCTCCCCACCTATACTCTCCTCTCTGCCTATCTTGTTTTCTCTCCATCTTCGGTCCGCCTCCCCCTCTCTCCCTCTCTGATGAAGGGTCCAGGCCCGAAACGTCAGCTTTTGTGCTCCTGAGATGCTGCTTGGCCTGCTGTGTTCATCCAGCTCCACACTTTCTTATCTTGGATTCTCCAACATCTGCAGTTCCCATTATCACTGCTCAATAAAAGAGTTTATTTTCGCCACTCGCCAATCTCGATAATTTTTGAACATGATGAACACTGAGTTCGATGATGATAGTACTCAAAGATGAGATGGTTTCCCAATGTTAATGGATAATTTAGCTTTCTCCAGTGATACATCAGTATTCTGGAATTCCTAGAAGTCACTGCCTGTAGAAAGTGAATGGTCAAACCAACAGGCAGCAAATCTGCTGGCTAGATGCAAGGGTTCCGATATATTGCCCCAACCAAGGATCCTATTTCTTCAGCAGCTCTTCGGTTTCTGTGCTGTTGTCTGATGATAAAGAGTTCCTAAAATTGCAAAAGTGGCACAGTGGATGTACCACATAATCCTCTATCACTAATGACCAGTTACCCAAATACGGTCATAGTAAGTTCATTCTAGGTGCATGGCTTCAATTTGAACAGGTTATGATTAGATTAGACTAGATTCCCTACAGTGTGGAAACAGTACCTTCGGCTCAACAAGTCCACACCACCTTGGAGCATCTCACCCAGACCCATTCCCCTATAACCCACACACCCCTGAACACTTTGGGCAATTTAGCATGGCTGATCCACCTAGCCTGCACATCTCTGGGCTGTGGGAGGAAACCGGAGCACCCGGAGAAAATCCACGCAGACACAGGGAGAATGTGCAAACTCCACACAGACAGTTGCCCAAGGCTGGAATTGAACCTGGGTCCCTGGTGCTGTGAGGCTGCAGTGCTAACCACTGAGCCACCGTGCCGCCCTGAAGTGGAAAAAATTATTTCTTTGCCAAAACCCATTGTCCAAAGTGATTGCTTAATTGCTCATCCCACACCTAGTTGAGTATGTAACTGATTATCTGGGTTCTTTTCGAATGAAAGATGGCCCATTCACATTCACCCAGTGTCATTGATAAGAATTTTTGATGTGGTTTTCTGGACAGGCTGACTCCATTTTACTGGCTTTGTAATGTGCAAGGTCCAGTGATGCAAATGTTTGGCCATTTTAACAGCTATTGCTTTAACTCACTGCAATGTCATTTTACTCTTTGAAAATTCAACTGGTGGTTCCACCCCAACAAATTTATGTGGTTGTCTATCAGGATAGAATACTGTCCATTCACATGGCTGAGAGCAGCTTTAATACTAGGCAAAGAAGAAATCAAAACAAAAAAAGCCTACTCAAATGGAACCTCATCCACCACCTTCAAAATTGACTCCCTTCACCACTGACACAAAATAGCAGCACTGTGTATCGTCTGCAAGATACACTTCAGGAACTCACTAAGTTCTTCTTAGACAGTAGCTTTACCATCCATGACATCTACCATCTAGAAGGAGATGGACTACAGGAGAATGTGATTATCACAATTCTTCAAGTTACCCCCCAAGCCATGCACCCTTCCTTCAAAGTAGGTGTGGGTTAAAATTCTCAAATTCCCTGCTTAACACCACTGAGGGTGACCTGACACTGCAGGAACTGCAATGGTTCAAGAAGGCAAATGACCACCACCTTTTCCAGGCTATGTAGGGATGTGCAACAGACGCTGGCCAAGCCAGTGACACATCTATCCCACAAATGAATTTAAAGCTTGTTAGTTTTCATTGAAAACATGGCTTGGAACAAAACATTGAAGCAGTCTCAGATTGATGGGTGCCAGAACTGCCGATGTGGACAGATTTTGTACAGCAAAGAAATTTATTGGAGCAACCAGCTCAATGCTTAATTCAATTATTGGCTGAACAGAGCAAGTCTAACGTGGCCAAGTTCCAAGCAAAGTAATTTGTGGGCAGTACAAGTGGCTGTATGCTATCAAATGAGAACAAGGTTATTTCAACATCACTTAAAAGCTTAGAATGACTCTCACTTATAGATATATTACTAAGAATCAGAGCAAGCTTTGTGCTCAGCAGCGTTGAACTGATGAATTCAGCATCGGCTCCCCCACATCAGACACAGTTCAGTAAACAACAACACAGCCCTTCTTATTAATGTGCCCCTGTTGTAGTCCCAAAAAGATTGTTTTTCTGGCTGCATTAATGCCTCTTCCCACACCAGCCATCATTGTGGCTGTTTGGAAACTGGCTATTCAGTACCAATTTATGCTGATTTTGAAGCAGTTTTACACTGTGGGCTATGCCCATCATGAAACGTGAGAAGACTATCCAAACTCATTTCACATAACACACTTCTGACCAGCAGGAATGGAACATTTCTCTGCACATGTTTTATCTTGATTTAAGATTAAGACTTAAAAGGGCTACGGGTTAGCTCATTTTTATTGAAAATTCTAGACTTTCCTATTTGTTGACAGGTGAGCATATTAAAAGTAAAATTGGTCCATGCCAGTAACTTGAAATATGCTGGTGGCGAATCCTGTTCAATTTTATTTTTGATTGATCTCTGTGGTTCAGAAGATTGAACGGTGATCTCATTGAGATGGATAAGATACTTAGAGAATTGGCCACGGTAAAATTCACTGAGGATGTTTCCATTGGCCAGAGCGTCTTGAACTGTGAGGTATCCTCTAGGTTGAAGTGTCAATCACTGAGGACTGAGATGAGGAGAAAGTCTTCTTTCTGAGGCTTGTAAATCTTACACATTCTCCGGTGGGTGATGAATGCTCAGTCATAGGGTATATTCAAGACTAGTCAAGTTCTGAGGAAGGGTCACCGGACCTGAAATGTTAACTTCACAGATGCTGCTAGACCTGCTGAGCTTTTCCAGCAACTTTGCTTTTGTTCCTACATTCAAGATTAAGTTTGATAGATTTTTGGGCTCTTAGATATTAAAAAGATAAAGGTGGAAAATGGATCCCATTGAAAAGCAGAGCAGAATCGAAGGGTGATATTACCTCCTGTTACTCCTATTCCTCATCTTCTGAAACAAAATGGAACATACACCCACCATTAGCTAATTTAAGTTCCGTGGGCTGCAATTTACACTGAAATCTCAATATTAACTTGTTCAGTTGAGACTTTCACCCATAAGGCAACCAGAGACAGCCTGGTGCAGTAGCTTTTTTGTTTATTTACTACTGGGATGTGGGCATCGCTTCCTGGATTAACATTTAGTCCCCATGACTACTTGCTCTTAAGAAGATGGTGGTGAGATACCTCCTTGAACCACTGCAATCCGTTTTGTAGGTACACCCATAGTGCCACTAGGGAAGAGTTCCAGAATTAAGAATCAGCAACCCTAAAGGAATGGTGATGTATTTCCAAGCAAAGATGGTGAGTAGCTTGGAAAGGAACTTTCATGCATTAACTATGCTTGACTTTCTGAATGGTAGCTGTTGTGAGTTTGGAAGGTACCATCTAAGGACCCTTATGAATTTCTGCAGTACATCTTCTATATAGTACAAAAATCTGAAAGAACTGTAGATGTTGGAAATCAGAAACAAAAACAAAAGCAGAAATGCTGGGAAAACTCAACAGTTCTGGCAGCATCTGTGAAGGAGAAAACAAAGTTAACATTTTGAATCCAGTGATGACTCTTCAGAAGTTCCATGCATTGTTGGAGACATTAGATCAATCTGTGGCATCGCTGCACTATGTTCCCATTATATTCATGCTGGTTGCCATGCAAGTAGTCCTGCTTTCTAGCTTCACTGGATTAACACCTCATTTTTAGGTATGTTTTTGACATGCTCTTCTGCACTCTTCATTCAGTCACAGTTGCCCTCTGGCTTTATGATAATGGTCCAGTGAGGGATATACCAGGCCCATGCATACTATGAATATGTTATAGGATGTGGCTGAACACAATTCCTTTGCTACTAACCCAAAACACCTCATGGATGCCCAGTTTTGAATTGCTGTATCTGTTCAAATCCATTCTGTTCAGCTTAATGTTCGAGCCACACAACACTGTGGAGGGTAGTATCTTTGAGAAGGTAGAACCCGTCTCCATAAGGGCTGCATGATGGCACATTGAGATTGTTCTGGATAGAAATATTGTCTATGGATAGGTTGGGGAGAATAAGGCTGAACATTTTCATTTTATTAGTTCCCTTGCCAAATGACACAGGCATATTCGAGCAATTATGTCCTGAGAATTCAACCAGCTCAGTCAGTTACTTTTCTGTCTTCTGCTGTAAAATGTTTTTCTTTCCCCCAATTGGTTAATGTTGAGGTTTTCTATGAGGAATGACCCTTGAAATTCCAATGTACTGTCAAGCAGGAGACTAGAAACCTCTGCACATCGTCTCCAATACCAGTGCCCTTGCGCAGAGCAGCCAAGGGCTGAAGTCTTCACTCATTGTAAGTACATTTCAGTGGCTAGCAAGACCCTCCAGAACTGGATCTCCATCAGGGATGGTGCCTTCCACCTCTCCAAGCAATGGCATTCATAAGGTAGGCCCCAAAAATAAGGCAGTCTGATGAGTCAATTACTTTCAACAGCCGAAAAGTATGTACATCTTCATATTGAAAGGTATCCTACTGGCCTGCGGAGAATCTGCTTGATTCTATTCACTCTCTCCTTAAGCCATGAACAAGTTAGACGGGTATGTGTGCATCTAACCCTTCCCCATTAGACAAATGAACATTAAGTGAGTTGATCGAGACGCTAGGTCTTGAGTTGAGACATTTTAACTAAGCACAGAGCTAGTAGATACTCTTACAATTAAACTTTGACACGTCGCAAACTATTCAGATCAAAAGGTTTTTTTTAAGAAAAAGATGAACTCTGGTTAGCTGGACTTTGATCGTAAAGTGAGTCATGATTTAATATTTGGTGAGGACGGAATTTCAGAGGCAGAGAGCGGCGCCTTTAAGACCAACAGCTGAAATTCTACTCAATGTGGAATTGCATGTTGTCTGGATTTGAGGAATAAAAGCCTCGTTTGCTCGATGCTTGTGAATAATTTGTGATTCAGGCTGTCGGACCAGGGTCTTCAAATAATGGCAGAGAAACCAAACCCAGAGGGGCACCACTTAGCTGCAGATGTAAGTATATGCTTTATAATATTTTTGTTTTCTTGCTGGAATTGAAAATATGGGTTTTAAGAGATGTTTCTTTTGCACTGGGGAAAAAAAAGTTAGCTGTTTTGTTTAACTTTACGTTAGCTGTTTTAAGTACTTTGTCAGCCGTACCAGAAGAAAGTTACGAATTTCGTTCGTTGTACATTTGCAGGTCTTTGCTGCGAAAGGCAAACGCGTCCACCGCTGGAGCTATGTGAAGTTTGTCACACTGCTGGCTCTGATGGTTATTTTGCTACTGCTCGGTTCGTTTGGTGCTCACTACTGCTGGGAGCAGAGGGAGAGCAAGGTGAGAAATTACTCTGGTTAACAATTTAGCTTGGAACCGCACTCAGTCCGAATCCACTGGGATCTTACTATGTAAAAATAAAAACAAAAATATTTTGCGAGGATCAAAGCTACAAACAAACAAAAAGTTCGATATTTCAAGTTTCAAGTTATCATGGTGGGATACTTCCCAGTGGTGCGAGGAGCACGGTATGAATGACATCTTTGCGACTCGAATACAATCCTTTTCTCACTTTCACCCGTTTTCAAGTTTTTGAAAGTTGTCAAGACCCATCAGATTTAAGGGTCTACTCCAAAAATTGAAGTCCGTTCCAACTCAGCATTCCTGAGCCCCAGAAGCAACCCCATGCCCTTATCCGACAAATCCTGTAGTGTGCAGCGCCGGAATCAGTGGTATCTTGGTTCAAATTGTAGGAAAAGGGGTGAAATGTTTTCATTATCATGTCTTCAAAGTACGCTCAAGAATATGTAATTCTCCTTGGGACTGAAAGTTTCAGGCTGGTAGTTACTGACTGGTAATCTTAAAAGAATAACTGCTAATGTGTAGCATGTCTAGGGACAATTTTAAAAAGTCAAGATTCTTTAAAGTATCTTTCATAATTTCAGGATTCCCTAAATCAGTGTCCAACCAAGTAAGCAGCTCCAACGTGCACTTGCCGTTGTGCTGAGTAAGTTTCCATGTATATATATGGTTTTGGACAGACAGCTTTGTTTTTAGTTGGTGCTGATTGAGGGATAATTATTGGGCAGAATACTGGGGGTGATCTCACCCACTTCTTCAAAATAATACTGCGAGACCTGTCACATCCACCTAAGAGGCCAGACAAGGCTTTGATTCAACAGCTTATCAGAAAGCTATCCCCTCTGACAGTTCAACATTCCTTCAGTTAGATTTTGTTTGCAGCCTCTGAAATAGAACTCGAGCCTATGACCTTTATGTTTCAGAGGTGAGACTGTAATCTCTGAACCAATGCTTCCATCAAAATAGCAGGTGAAGGAATATTAGGCCATAATGTTCAACATTCATCTGCCAGTGTCACTAACAGAACTCTGGAATTGTTCATGCTCAAATTATGTCATGATTTCCTTGCTATTCTGGCACCCGTACCAGTATTTATATATGAATAATAAACTGCAGACTGGCAATTCAGTGATTGCCCATCAGGATCGAATGTGGTATTTCATGGAATTGGTGCTAATTGAACCAGAATAACAAGCAGCCAGACACAGAGCTTTGTCATGTGCTGAGAATGTTTCCACAGGTCACTTGTACCATTTGACTCATGCTATAAATGATCGGAATGGTCAAGTCTTCTCCATTTACCTTCTGTAGGGGCAGCTGCCCAACTTGGGGAACAGGGCAGTTAGGAGGTAAGGATGTGCCATGGAGAAGCCAAGAGGGCTGTGTTCCTCAACATCCTTTGCAAGGGAGGCAATGGTCTAGCGGTATTGTTGCTGGGCTATTAGACCAGACAATATTCTGGGGACTCGGGTTTGAATCCCACCATGGCACATGGTGGAAGATCTGGAAATAAGAATCTAATGATGACCATGAATCCATTGTTGACTGTCAGAAAAACCCATCTGGTCACTAATGTCCTTTAGGGAAGGAAACTGCCATCCTTACCTGGTCTGGCCTACACATGACTCAAGACCCTTAGCAATGTGGTTGACTCTTAACTGCCCTCTGGACAATTAGGGATGGGCAACAAATGCTGGACTAGCCAGCAATGCCCTCATTCCACAAATGAAAAAGGAAGAAAAAAACACACCTGGAGCCGTGAAAAGGAGACGGATTATTATGTTGCTGCATCTGGTTCAAGGACTGAACATCCTCCCTCTACGTATCCTGTCAGGGATTTTGATGGCTAGCTGTCATTACTGAAAGATATGTACAGACATATTTACAATGTCACTTGCATTAAAAAGGCAACTAATCTTTTAATTTTGCCAAATGAGAGATTTGTCCAAAATTGGAATTAGATCAACTGGGGATGTAGGAGTGGGATGGGGGAATGTGTCAATATCTAGCTTTAAAGGGACAGGAGGCCTGACAAGCAGCTACTTAGTTCTGGATGGCTGCATAAATTAGCTCAGGTCTCACACACAAAAAGTATTGCATTCAGCCTGTTGAATCGGGACAATGAAATTCCAATGTTAGGGCTTTTTGATACAAGGGAAAAAGTGACAGAAGGGTCTCAGAGGATAACAGCCTGCTGAAGTGGGTTGGGACTGGCCTTGTTGGGCCCTGAAGATTTGTTCCGTGGAGTATGGGATAAAATGTGTGCCCCAGGTGTTGGGAAGCTGGATCAAGTGGGTGTGATCACGTGGCTGAGCTGTAAACACCACAGTAATCAGATTTTGCAGCATTTCCATGTGCTTGAAAAGTTGTGTGTTTTGTTAGGGTGCCTTTAACATTGGTCCACTTAATTAGTCTCACACCTACGAAATTGCATTACAGATACTAATCTGTCCATTTAGTACTAATGTGACTGGAGTCTGCATAACAGCACTCCCCATTATTTGGTAGGACTACTCAATAAGCCTTCCTGATTGGGATTTCTTAGGAAACTACACAGTAATTCTGGTTTATGGCTTCAAGCATAGCTTTTTCTGTTACTATTAAGGTGCCTACACAGTACGTGTTTGTAGCCAAAAGAAATGGTCAACATCTGACTGTGTGATAAAAGCATTGCGGTTGTGTGTCTGACACTGGCATTACTCATGAATCCATCTTTGAGAAAAGAAGATCTATTTGGAGAAAAGTATTAAAAAGCAAAGCTACAGTGAGCAAATGTGCACTCCGTGCTCCACCGCATTGCACTGGCCGGGAAGCCTCATTCTTCATGTGTGCTTGGTTTGCTGATCTCAGCAAAAGCAAAAGTGGACCATTACAATGAAATTCCAATGTTAGGGCTTTTTGATACAAGGGAAAAAGTGACAGAAGGGTCTCAGAGGATAACAGCCTGCTGAAGTGGGTTGTCTCAATACACTAGATTTCAAGAGGTACAGGGAGAAAATCTTTGTGACCAAAATTCAATAATGTCCTGAAAGTATAAGATTGTATTAATCGACTAGATAAGGACTACAGCTCACATCTCTGAACTAAATATATGTGTAAACTTTCACTTATTTTTAAGAAACATCTCAAGCATGGGCAAGAAGTTTGAGTTTGACTTGGTTGAGATGGCCTACTCAATGAGATGTAAGTGCAGAAGTATGCCATTTGGCCAGCAAGTCTGTTGTGCTATTCAACGAGGCCATGGTTGATCTGATAGAATATTTCACACCGTTGAAGAGCTAAAATGGGATTTTCAAATTTTTGCCATGACCTTGCTTCTGCCTGCCTCTGCCATCATCTGTTGCTGTGCAACCCTCTAAGATTTCTCTCCACTTGCAATACTTCTCTGCAATAACAGAAAAATCTCTGGCCTCTTGAGTAGTCCAACTTTCACTATGCCAGCACTGGCCTTCAGTAAGTCATAGAGTTAGGGACATTTTTCCATAACCATCACCACCTCGCTCTCTTTTCCTTGAAGAGGGCTTCCAAAACCACCCCTTTGACAAAGTTTTTCACACATGTCCTAAATATCTCTGTGTGATTTGGCGATATTGTCTGACTATGCAGCAGCCTATTGCGTTGGAAGCACCAGGTAAACCAATAGAAGCTGCTATGGAGGAGGTGACAAATTTGTTCATAACAGATTAGCCTGCACTGAATTGGCTATTTAGAGCTGAGATGAGGAGAAATGTCTTCGCTCAATGGGTTTCCGGCCTTCGGTAATTCTCTTCCACCAAAATTTTGCAGGCTCGCTCATTCCAAATATTCAAATCAGAGATTTTTGATAACTTGGAGATCCAAGGTACAAGGATAGTGTGGGAAGGTGTAATGGAGATAGAAAATCAGCATGATTTTACTGAATGGTGAGGCAGACTTGGGGGCCTGAATGGTCTAATTCATCTTTTAATTGATCATACATGTTCATTATATGCACACTTTTTAAAAAAATAGAAATTAATTTATAGTTGCAGGCAGGACCTCGTGCTACTTGTATGACAGAAATTTATTTTATTCTTGCTTGGTTATGTATATGACATTGGCTGGGCCAACGTTTATCACAAATCCAAAATTGTCTTTTCGAAGTTGGTGGTGAACCACCTTTGGGAACTGCAGTCCTTGGTGTAAAGGTACATCCATATGTGGGAAAGGAAGTCCAGCAACCATGTAGGACCAACTACGTAGTTCTAAATCCAGATTGTGCATGATTTGGAGAAGACCATGCTGGTGGTGATGCATTTGCTGCCTTTGTTGGTCTAATTAGCAGCGGTTACAGGTTTAAAAGGTGCTGTTAAAGTAGGAGAAATGCAGCTGCTCCAGTTGTATAGGGGCTGAGCAAAACTCATCCACTTATGTTGTTAATAGGTTGTTGTGACATAATGTGGTGATAAGAAATGGATTACTCATGTTAATAAGCTTGTCATCTCAAGTCTTCTACAGCTAGGATTGAAGTTTATAGCTGCTACTGTTTTGGGATACCATGCTTTATAATTCAGCTGAGAAATGATTGATGTTGTCAACAGAAGCAAAGTACTACATTTTCCTTTGGTGCCAGGATTTAGCTTCACATCCTGGCCGATATTGAGCCCTCTGACAACTTTTAAAAAAGAAGCATTGGGCTGAACTTTACCAGAAATCAGCTAAGTGTCAGTTTCGGAAAGAACCTTGAAGGGTTTCGTTCTGTGAGGCCCAGTGAGATTTCGCAGACATTTTTTTTCTGAAACTTACCTCATTACCTATGCACCATGCTTCTATAGCACTCATTGTAGCTTTCATCTCGCCAAAGGCTGACACCTCCCAGGATTCCCAGTGCCATACTTAATACACAGGGTTTTTTTAAACCAGCTTAAAGTCTGTCAGTGTAGAACTGCCCTGCATTGTTCCTTTGCTTTCATGAATTGTCCTTGATATGACAGACAGAAGATTATTGCCGACAAGGACCTTGAGGTTTTGGTGACTGCATTGGTGCAGAGGATAGCCATTATCTTCCGTCAGGACCAACAGAGGAGACTTACACTACCAGTCCTTGCCAGCTTGGTCTGAAGTTACCACCTGGGTTAAATTTGTTTCCAAGTTCTGGAGAAGTTCGCAGAAGATCAACGATCTTCCCCGCTATGCAACTGTAAGCACCACCATCTTTTCTCTGCTCCTACGCACTGGCCCTGCCACTGCACCCACCTGCTCTAACGCAGCTGTTGGAGGCAATGTGAAGAGAAGGAGATGTCTACTGGAAGGCTACAACTGCAGCTATGGTCCTCTGGGGATGTTGGTTCTTGCAATTAGACAGGGAGGACATAGGCATCATTGATCCCATGTACCACTGCCAAGAGGCCGTTTTAATTTACAGGTCTCAGCAGGAAGCCACATATTTAACTGGAAATTCCAGACTCTGTGAAGTTTGCCCTTTATAAATACCTTATATGATTAATTGATTGGCCAGCCCCCTTTAATGGGCAAATAACTGTAACACCCCTCACAGAGACAGCCTGGCATATTCCCACAAAACAGGCAGCACACCCACTTCCAAACCTACCATATTTGCTGGATGAAAAATCAGCCCTAAAAACCTTGCGTAACAGCATGTGTCTTTTTTTTAGTGCTGCAAATTCACAACCAAGATCGAGGTACACCACATTTATAAAATATAAATCACTTCTTCAATCTTCAGTGGCATGAAATTACCATTCAATAAAATGATGACAGTTTTGCAAGAAGAAAACACCTATCAGCTCATTTCCTTCTAATGTTATAAAATTTTAGGTTTGACTTAATATTCCAATGCTCACTATCGTAATAAAATGCAAAATAATAAGGTGCATAAGAAATCTTATCTTATCTGGGCAATGCAACGTAAAACAGAATGTGGGACAATTAACATGCTATTTTGTTCTGACATATTTGATTTGTCTACATGACTTATGTGAGCTTAATACCACCCATGGGGCAGTTTAACTATTATGAAGCTTTCCAACTGTTTAAAAATAAATTGCTGTTGGTATAGCCATGCAGAAAGCTTCGGAATTAGCTGATAAGAAGAAAAAAAGTCTTGAGAACCCCTACCTATTGTCATTATTACATGTAAGTAATTATTTCTATGCACTGATTACTTCCGTCGCTGATCTTGTCAGTGGTAAATCGGCTTATCAAGTGGCAAAATAGAAACATGTACGTGATTCAGTCTAATGTCCTTGTCATGAGGCAGATGCTCAGTAATGATTTAAATTTTCAAAGCAGTGTATTTGCTTCACCAAACGCCAGCATATACAGCTCAGAGGAGCAATAGCTTTCAATTAGAGGCACTCAGCTCCTTAATAATTCTCAATTCTCTTGAATTATGGGTGCTACATGATGCATGGCTGTGGGCGCTGTGATTTGAGGAATGACAGGTCTGATAAGCTGAAAGAGAAGAAAGTAGAGATGGGCTTTGCCTGCTTCACACATTTTATAAACCGCATTTTTAGCCAGGCACGCAGGCAAAGTAGAAACCAAAGATCAACCAAGCTCAAACAGACCTAAGTCCCGAATCACTTCCTAGTTATCAGATATTCTGCTGGCCCTGTCAAGAGTGCCAAATGCCTTTTGTTACATTGTACAAGCCCCAAGTGGCAGGAAGGTAGGAGCAGGAGTACACCATTCAGCCCTTTAAATGTTTAATTAGATTTTGGTTTACTGATGACTTTACTGCAACACCAATTATGAATGTACTAGAATGAAGGCGGTGGTAAATCAGATGTGGTGCAGTCAATAATTGCATTTCATTTAGCTGCAGAACACTGGTACTGTTTTCCTTATTTAATTTTACATGTTTTTTTTTAAATTATGCTTGCAGGGTAAGTTAAGCCAGTATTTATTTGTTTACATTGGAAGTTCAATTATTTGGCCACCAGGTTCACGTTATTTTACAAAAGTTTCATTTCATTGCTGCTTTTGAAACGTTGATTCAATTTTTAGTTTAAAAAAAGTCCAAATGTTACCACACTAGTTTTGGTTTTCGTGGACTGGTTTAATTTCCATTTGAGCTGTAAAGTCTATTGAGATTTCTATTTTTAAGTCATCCAAATAGGAAGCATGATGATACTATGGCTTTAAGAGATTATTTTGTCCTTTTTTTAAATTGAGAATGGTTGTGACCGAGATACTGAGCAATCTGTTAAAAGCCATTAAAGTAAACAGCAAGTGAGGCATTTTTTTTAAAGTTATAACAATATAAGCAGCCTGAACAGGTGATGTCAAGCTCTCACAGAACCAAGATTTTTAGTGTTAGCTCTCTGGAGATGCTGGGGTCCTGAGGCTAGCTGTGGTTGCCCTTATTCCACTCTCTCTTACAGATAAAAGCTGGAGTTCTCTTCCTGCTGCTGGAATGCATATGAGACAATCTGTTTTACTGAATTTGCTTTTACCAATGGTGTTTTTGTATTGTCACAACATTGAAACAGCAAATTATTTTGTTAAGCATTTCAACAGTTACAGTGAAGCCAATTCTTTTATTTTAACCTCATTTTAATCATAATATAATTTAAAAAGTGTGTTTTGCTTCGTCAAGTAGTTTGACCAAACAAATTGCATCTGAAATGTAATACTTTACATTTACTTTTAAAATAAGAGAAAGTTAGAGCCTGTGTTGTGCATTTTATTCTTGGAGTTTTAGGTGGGGGAAAGGTGTAGAAAGGGAGTTGGGCTCTTTTCATGAATCTAGCATTAACTTGAAAAAAGATCATCATGCCCACTGTAGACCTATGTGACTCTAAGACACCCCCAAAGGCCAGGTAATGAGATAAATCAACCGGCAAGCCCAAACAATGTCAGGATCAAGGCTAATTCTCTCGGTCTAAATGTTAGTTATCACCCTCGTTTCCTCAGATGGGGCCATGTTTGCCCCAGATTTTTGTAAGATTAGTGTTGGAGCCTTCACTAATTAGGCATTATTTTAATTTTATTCTTCTATCAGTTGTTGTTTGGAGCTGTGAACTGAGAGCTGTGAGCTGAAGATAACCTTTCAGACTGTGTTGAGGGGTGGGGCTGGCGAGGTAGTAAAACGAAGAGAAAACAAATAAGCTGTTGTTTGTTTTTGAGACCAGGCCTGGAAGTTAATTGCAGGTTAGTTCTCGATCTAAAGGTTTGACAGACTTATTTTTGTGCTGGAGATGAGCAGTATGTTTAAATAGATAGCAGATGTCAGCCATTCCCTTGGAATTAGTTCCAGCAAGTCTGAGAGAGATTTTATGGTCCAGCAGATGGCAGATGTAGAATGGGAACTGGGACCTCATGGAAAGCTACAGACCCTGTGTCTTGAATTGATTATTTGCAGAGTCTGGGATTGGTTATTCAAAGGGCTAGTCAGCAACCAGTGGGGCCAATTTTGAGAGACATTGAAGATTTTAGAACATAGAACTGCACAGCACGGGAGGGGGCCCTTTGGCCCAGAATGCCAAATTAAACTAAACCCTTCTGCCTGCCCTTGGTCCATAAACCTCCATTCCTTGCATATTCATGAGCTCATCTAAAAGTCCCTTAACTGCCCTTATTGTACCTGCCTCCACCACCACCCATGTCAGCCTGTTCCAGATT
Source organism: Stegostoma tigrinum (assembly GCF_030684315.1). Classification (NCBI taxonomy): domain Eukaryota; kingdom Metazoa; phylum Chordata; class Chondrichthyes; order Orectolobiformes; family Stegostomatidae; genus Stegostoma; species Stegostoma tigrinum. The sequence goes on from NC_081368.1 coordinate 60,716,765, forward strand.
CCTACCAATCTCTGTGAAACAGAAAATACTTGCCCCACACATCTCCCCTCTGGCCTTAAATATATGCCCCTAGTATTAGACATTTCAACTCTGAGGAGAAAGATTCTGACCACCAACTTTATCTGTGCATCTCATAATTTTATAGGCTTCTACTGAGTCTACCCTCAGCCTCCACCACTCCAGAGAAAACAATCTGAGTTTATCTAGCATCTTCTCTTAGCTCATACTCTCTAATCCAGGCAGCATCCTGGTAAACCTCTTCTGCAACCACTCCAAAGCCCCCACATCCTTCCTGTAACAGAGCAACCAGAATTGAATGCAATATTCTAAGTGTGACCTGATAAAGTTGCAACATGACATCCTGACACTTGTACACAATTCCCTGACTAATAAAAGCAAGCACGCCTTCTTTACCACCGTATCTACTTGCGTGGCCCCTTTCAGGGAGCTATGGACTTGAACCACAAGGGTCCTGCCATTAACTGTATACTTTTCCTTAACATTTGATCTCGCACACTGCAACACTTTGCACCTAACCTGGATTAAACTCCAACTGCCATTTCTCTACCCATAAATGCAACTGATTTATATCCTTTAACAACCTTATACACTATCCAACTCCACCAATCTTTATGTTGTCTGAAAACTTAGAAACCCCCCATCTACATTCTCATCAGTGGTTCCAGTATGGATCCCTATGGAACACCACTCGTCATGGACCTCCGGCCTGAATAACACCCTTCCACCGTTACCTTCTTTTTATGAGCAAACCAATTCTGAATCGATGTGGTCAAGTCACCATGGATCCCATGCATCTTTAATCTTGTGGATGAGCCTAGCAGGAGAGACCTTGTCAAAAGCCTTACCAAAATCCATGTAGTCAACATCTACTAAAAAACCTTCATTGATCACCTTCGTCACCACCTCAAAAAATTCAACCCAATTAGTAAGACATGCCCTACCCTGCACAAAGCCATGCTGATGGTTCCTAATTAGGCCATGCTTTTCCAAATGTGCATAAATCCTATCCTGAAGAGTTCTCCCCAGTTGATTCCCAATCATCGATCTGAGACTCACTGGCCTATAGTCTCCTGGATAATCCCTGTTTCCCTCTTGAGCAGAGGAACAGCATTAGCTACATGCCAGTCCTTCAGGACCTTTCCAGTAGCTAGCGAGGATACAAAGATCTATGTCATGGCCCCAGAAATCTCCTCTTATGCCTCTCTCAATAACTTGGGATAGATACAATCAGGCCCTGGGAACTTATTCAACTTAATGCTCTTCAAGAAACCCAACATGCTTCTTTCTTGATCTCAAAATGCCTTAGCATATTAGCATGCTCCAGACAAATCTCACTATCCCCCATATCCTTCTCCTGGGTGAATACCAATGCCAAGTACTTATTTAGGATCTCACCCACACCCTCTGCCTCCAAGTACAAGTTCTCTCCTTTATCCTTGAGTGGTCCTAACTTCTCCTTAGTTATCTTCTTATTTTTAATGTACATATGGAATGCTTTGGGATTCTCTTTAACCCGATTTGCCAAGGTCATTGATTTCCTAATTCTCTGCTTGAATTATTTCCTGCTTTCTTTACATTTATCATGGGCCCTGTCCGATTTTAGCTTCCTAAACCTTGCATATGCTTCTTTTTCCCTTTTGACTAAATTCACAACCTTCTTCATTATCTGAGGGTCCCTTACCTTGCCATCCTTGGCCTTCCTCCTCACTGGAACAGGCCAGTCTTGAACACTCACCAGCAAGTCCTGAAATAGCTCCCACATGTCAAATACCGGCTTGCCCGGTAACAGCTCTTCCCAAAACACTCCTTAGCACCTGGCTAATACTGATGCAATTGTTCTCCCCCAATTTAGTATCTAGCCACAAGGTCCTGACATCCTTATTCATTGCTACTTTAAAACTTAAGGAGTTGTAATCAGTGTTTTTAATATACTCTCCCATTGAAAGGTCAGGTCACCTAACCAGGCTCAATACTCAATAGAAAGTCCAGTATGGCCCCTCCTCTAGTTTGACTATCCATGGACTGTTTTAAGAAACTCTCTTGGACGCACTTAACAAATTCTGCCCCATCTAAATCTCTAGGTCTAAGGGGGTCCCAGTCACTACTGGGGAAGTTAAATTCAGCCACTATAAAAATTCTGTTTTTATTGAATCTTTTCATAATCTGCCTACATATTTGTTCCCCAAAGTCTTGGTGGCTGTTGTGAGGTGCTATCAGAGTGATTACACCCATCTTATTTTTGAGCTCGACCCATATTGCCTCAGTGAATGAGCCCTCCACTCTATCCTCCCTGAGTGCAGATGTGACATTCTCCCTGATTGGTAATGCAACCCCTCCACCTCTTTTACCTTCCTCTCCATCTCATCTAGAACAACGAAACCCTGGAATGTTGAGCAGCCAGTCCTGTCCCTCACTCAACAAAGTGTCTGTAAGGGACACAAGATCATAGTGCCATGCACTGGCTCAGGCTCTAAGCTCATCTGTTTTATCTGTAATACTCCTTGTGTTGAAATAAAGACTTTTCAGCCCATTGGTACAATAGTGTTCATTTTTGTGTCTCTGCCTGCCCTTTCTTTCTGGTTTTCTAGACCAAACATCAATGTTTCCGTCAATTCCTCCACTTGCCTTCCATTGCTTTGGTTCGCAGACCCCTGGCACTCTAGTTCAAACTCTCCCGAGTAGCATTTGTGAACCTTCCTGCAAGGTTATTGGTTCCCCTCCAGTTTAGGTGCAAGTTGTTCCTGTTGCATAGGTCCAATGCTCCAAGAACTTGAAACTCTACCCCCTGCACCAACTCCTTAGCCATACAGTCATCAGTCCTGACTTTCTATTCCTTGCCACACTAGCACATGGCACTGGCAGTAACCCTGAGATTACGACTCCCAAGGTCCTGCTTTTCAACCTGTTTCCTAACTCCCTGTACTCACTCTGCAGGACCTTATCCCCCTTTCTACCTATGTCATTGGTAGCAATGTGCACAATGACCTCTGGTTGTTCACCTTTCCCCTTAAGAATTTTGTGTAAACGCTCAGAAATGTCCTTGACATTAGCACTAGGGAGGCAACATGCCATCCGAGAGTCTTGAACGCAGCCACAGGAACACATTTCTGTGCCCCTACTTAACAAGTCTCCTACCACTCTTGCTTGCTTGGATCTTGCTGGACCCTGCTCTACAGTGGAGCCAGTTGTGGTGCCACAGGTCTGGTCTTGCTGTTATGCTCCCCTGGGTGGCTATTGCACTCCAGCATTATCCAAAACATTATCCAGCTGTTAGAGAGGGGATTAGCCACAGGTGACACCTGTAGTACCTGCCTGCCTCTTCAGGTGGTCACCCATCTACCCGACTGAACCTGTGATAAGAGCACCTCCCTGCAACTAGCAATCACACCATCTGCTCCTCAGTGTGTCTGATCGCCGCTCCAACCTATCAACGTGGTCAATGAGGAGCTGCAGCCAGTCACATTTGCTGCAGACATCGTCATCAGGGACACTAGACTGCTCCCTGATCTCCCACAACTAATTTGACTGTGCTGCAAATACAAAGGTAGAAAGGCTGATTTGGTTTGTCTGTCTGTCTCTGAGTTGTAACTATGGGAAGGCACACCTGAGGTGTGTACTTAGTGGCACAGACTCCTCGTGGAAAATTTAAAATGGTGATCTCCCTTAAACTGCACAATCGATTGCAGGCTTAGTGCTAAAGGTGCTTGAATGCTAGGAATGTAGAATTGTGTTTCATAACCTTGACAGCAATTATTGAGAACGGATTTTGCTTCCATACAGACAATTCAGAAAGGCTTATGTTAAAAAAGCAAAACCTACAGGCAAGTCCTGATCTATGAATGCAACATTCAAGGCTGTGGTCTTCGTGCTGGAAATTGAGACAAGTGTAAATTTAGTGCAGCTTTGATGGTACAGACTTGATGATTCAAAGGGCCTCTTTTGTACTGTATGATTTTGTGAATAGGGTACAAATCTAGCCAGGAGCAGAATTCTTGGTCTCAGTCAAACGACAGTAAAACATAAATTCTAAATGGAATCCCGAAGGTGTTATAGTTTCACTTTGTTGGAGAAAGAGTATTGCCTGGTAGGTGTGACTCTTTGAAATGCCGGCCCAGATTTTCACCGTACCAGACATGGTTTTCAGTGTTGGGGGGGCGGGGGGCGGGGGAAGTGGCAAAAGTGATCCAAAATAGCAAATCCCTTTCCTGAAGACAGTACTTGCCATCTCCATGGGAGCAGGAGAGCAAGGTTAAGTAAGAGGGATATGAAAATAAAGGTGGATGATAGCGGTGATGTGTTATTATCTTAGTTTAATTATTGATTGCAGTTTTGGGGACCCAGGCAGGCTTGGAAGCTGGTCTTAGCTCACTCCGTGTTGACTGACCCAGTTTCCAAATTAACCCATTCCTCGAGGCTGAACATTGGGAGTACAGGCAGCCATTTTTATTGGTCAGTTGTGTATAGGTAAGAGTGCCCCCGCCAGTGCACACCCCATCCTGGGAAGAAAACAGGGACCTTAGTCCAGTCAGCACGACCCATTAACATGTCAGAACACTATGTCCAGCGCAGGCCAAAGCCTGGGACTGAATTTTGCAGATGCTGCACTTTCCATTCCCTCAGCTAAAACAATTTGTTTGAGGAAGCCAGCCCATAATCCTGCTGACTGCCCTGCAACAACTTAAAATTGAAAGCAGCAGCACTCGTTTTAAAGCTTGGCAGCGGCAGCACTCGTTTTAAAGCTTGGCATTTTTGCCCATTTCTCAAGTGGCAGTTCCACCTTAAAGACCTGCCAGCCAATGAAATGGCCAGCAACTCTGCCCTCCCAGCAGCACCAGCAGGAAACAATGGCCACTGCTGGGACTGCAGGCTCTGTGACACGTTGCCAAGGAGTCCAGATGTAGTTTCAGGTTTGGGGAGTCACAGCAAGGGGTGTGAGGGGAATGTTTAGTTTGGACAGCTGGGGAAAAGGTTAATAACCTTAATAGAGTTGGGGAAATGTGTCCAGGGGTCCAGGGATGCCTTGCTTGACACCCGGTGGATTTCACTCATTAGATGGTAACTTAAAGGTTTTAGCTGACCAAGGTTGGGAGATGGAGGGAGCAGGCTAGAAAGACAGTGGTGGAAGAGTTGTTCTATCCATGTCTCTCAAACCCCTAGTAAAAATTTAGCCAGTTGAGAGGCAGGCAGATAGTGGGCAGAAAGTCCACCCACTAGACTTTTCCTGTTTCCTTCCTCTCCCACCTTCAATCCAACTGGAAGGGAATTATAAACTCCAGGCCCTACTCTGCAGTCTCAAACCATGATTCTGATGTAAAGAAAGCAGCTGACTTTCATAAAACGAAGAAAGGCAGAAGGAAAGTGAAACCTTTTCAGGAAAATGTGTGAGAAACATCAATTAAAGAAAATGGAAAGAACTGTGATCAAATGAAACAGGCCAAAACAAAGGGCCAGATTTTTTCTGCAGATGTGCAAGTTTTGTGACAAGCCACAGATTGAGATTTTGATACTTGGCTGTATTTTGAATCACATTTTTAAACGATTCTTGTAGCACAATTACATTCCTGGGCATGAGTCATAAAGCTCATTAATGACTGTCAGCAATACTAAGACCTTCAACTGCTTCTAACTCTGATCTCCTATTGTTAGGTAATCAATCAAGTGTCACACTTATCTTTTACAGACTTAATTTGGAAATGTTTTCAAAGATTAAGCGATCACAATGCTCAATCAGAGCAAGGAATATTCTGTGTTTTGGTGTGCCATACAGTACACATCTTTTAAAGCGTAGTCAATCTCAGATTTTTAATCTGAGAAGGCACATTTTATGAAATACGTGGCTTTCAATTTGCTATTTTTGTTTAATATTTGAGAGCTGAATTCTGTTGTAGAACCACTATAAAGCTATTTGAGTTTAATTGTTCTTGCCAGATAGTTTATGCTTTGGATAAAACTGCAAGTAGAGAGGATAGAATTACCTTGGATCTAAATTTCCTTGCTGTCAAATGCCAGCAAAGAATTTCATATCATGCGGCTTAAGATATGCTTTTTGGAAAGCAAGCCAGACAAAACAATATAGTCCCACAGAAAGAAAGAAGCTTCCCTGCTGCTGTGAATTTCAGAAGCACAATTAAAGTAAACCTGGGAGATGAAGTGTACTCATATTTTATGTTTGGAGGATTAAACAACGAATTATGGTGGGTCGCCATAGATATCTTTCACATCCATAGTCTGTTACAAATTATTGAGCTTTTGGGACTCTGACTAAATTGAGGGTAAAATGGAGGTCGTTGATTCGCTCTGAATTCAGCTGAAATGCAAATTTGAGAAGCAATTAGTGATTCCTTGCTCTGGTTGAGCATTATAATGACTTCATCTTTGAAAATATTTCCAACTTTAAGTCTGTAAAAGATAAACGTGACACCTGATTGGGTCGGGGTTGTTACCTCGGCAAAAATGGCGCAAGGTGTTGTCACCCATAAACAATGATCCAAGTAGCTATGTTGAAGGTGGATAGTTTGTTTGTCTCTAAGTAAGTGCCAATGAGGTGGTCAGAATAAAATAAAATGAAGATCTGTGAATAATGAAGAACTAAAACAAAAACGTAAATTGTTGGAGAAACTCTGGCAGCACCTGTGGAGAGAAAATTGTTAAAATCTTTGAGTCCAGAGACGTTTCATCGGAACAGCTCACTCAAGGTGTTAGGAATGTTAGGCTTTGTAAGTAAGTAAACTATCCATTTACTGGCTGGCACTGTGGCTCAGTGGTTAGTACTACAATCTCACAGCACCAGGGACCTGGGTTCAATGCCACCTGCAGGCAACTGCAGGAGTTCTGCGCCTCCTCCCCTGTGTCTGTGTGACTTTCCTCCAGGTGCTCCAGTTTCCTTCTGATGCGCAGGCTAGGTGGATTTGCCATGGGAAATGCAGAACTACAGCAATATGATGGGGACTGAGTCTGAATGGGATGCTCTTTGGAGGGTTAATGTAGACTAAATAAGTCAACTAGCCTGTCTGCACATTGTAGGAATTCTGTGATTTACAAGGCAGGATGAAGTTGGCCGTCTAGAGGATCATCAATTTGTTTTGCTACCTGGATACAAAGCCCATGGGGTTCAAATTGCTATGAGAAAGCAAGAGTTCAAAAGATCCATTGTAGGATTGAGTTGCTGATTTTCTTAAAACAAATATCACTGAACTGCACAGATATGGTCAGTCTACAAGAATTCAAGAGAAAGCAGATGGAGAGAAGCAACAAGCCTCTTGATTAACAATCAAAATGCAAGTGGGATCTCATGGTCTGATTGAGTTTAGATATATAGCAATTTAAAAGTTCCCGCTCAGGCAAGTTGGTCCCTATAAGTTACCATGTGAACAGCTGTGCAAAATAAGTTAATGGAGCTGTGCATGCGAGCAAAATCACCCCTGCTTTCCAAACCAAATGTTGGAAAGCACATTGGTCATAATCGATTACATTATTTTGCTTGCATCAGGTTACAGTAATGCACACGGATCCTTGTTAAGGTTGTTTATTGGGCAGTTTATTGAAATATATACTTTTTGGAATGCACAACAAAATGTTCATAATCATGTAAGACTCTTCCACAATGCTAAAAAATGCATTGTTCAGAATAATATTTTCTCATGGGACCTATAACCTAATTCTCTGCGGAAAATGCAATGTGTACTGGTGTACAATGTTACCACTTCTAAAATTACCATATTCTCACAGATTGTGTTTTTTTTAAAAAGGCAACTTTTGTTTGAGAACCTGCATTAGCACATTTCACTTAACAGCTTGCCTGGGGTGTGGGTGTCATTGGCTGGAATAAAAATTATGGATTCTGAATAGCAGTTAAGGTGGTGTTGGTGAACCATTTTCTTGAAATGTTGCAATCATAGTTTTGTAGCATGGGGGGCTACAGGATTTTAACCAGGAGCCTGTGAAGACTTCAGACCAAACAGAACAAAAGAAACTTCAGCTTTATATACCATATCAGTTGGACAGTATTTAAAATGGAACCTGTTCTTGCCAGAAAATGGAAGACAGAAAACAGTCGGCTTACACAAAAGAGGAAATCCCTCTTTTTCAGAAATCAATTATGATAATATTGCCTAATAGCAATGTCTTAACAGTGAAACAAATATTGCAGGCCTGATGGTAAGAGAAATCCAAGGAAAATCTCTCCACAGTTGGTCGAAGGAGACATAATCAGAGAGTCTTCCCATTGAATTTGTGAGTCTCCTGGACGGTTTTGTCTTTATCTCCTGTGACTACGCAATCAGTTGCCTCCAGGAATGTGGACAATAAATCTGCCCATAAAATTGACAGTCAAGAGAGTGTACAACTTTTGTCAGTGAGCTGAGTTGTGTTACGTCTTGTGGTCAGTACACCTTTAACAGGCATGTTTATGATATCATCACTATCTCAATAGTTGAGATCTGAGGGTATAAAGGTTTCATAGTCATTCTTAACCTGAGATCACTTGAAACATGACACACCATCAGAAGCAGAAATAACAAAGTGTGAAGCTGGATGAACACAGCAGGCCAAGCAGCATCTCAGGAGCACAAAAGCTGATGTTTCGGGCCTAAACTCTTCATCAGAAAGGTCTAGGCATGAAACGTCAGCTTTTGTACTCCTGAGATGCTGCTTGGCCTGCTGTGTTCATCCAGCTTCACACTTTGTTATCTTGGATTCTCCAGCATCTGCAGTTCCCATTATCACTCACACACCATCAGAAGCATGTTGTTCTATTGTAACCTGCATATAATAGATGGGAAAAGACAATCATTAGTTCCTTCAATGCCATAATGTCCACACTCAGTTTCTGATGGAATGGGAGATAACATAAGCATTGCACCATTGGGGAAAACACTCTGTTGGAGGCAAACTCAAATCAGCATTGTGCAAGGAGATTAAAGAAAATGTCAGAAATTACAGGTCATTACTTCACAATTGAACAAGATGTAATAGCGACTCGGTCTCTGCTTCAATGTTTTGAAAACTTTATTTGTCTCAGCCAATGTTTATCCCTCAATCAACGTCACTTAAAACAGATTGTTGAGACATGATCTCAGTGTTTTCTTTGGAAGCTTGCTCATGCATCCAAATTGTCTGCTGTATTTTTCATATTTCAATAGTGACTGGACTTCAAAATTATCTTATTGACATTAACGTGCTTGGATGCATTAAGCAGAAGCAGGACAGACAATTGAGGGAGGAGAGAATAATGGGTTACACAGCCGGATTTAAGTAAATATAAGAAGTAAATAAGTATAAATATATTGGATGGTTGGACCAAAAGGCCTGTTCCTATGCTGCATGGCCATTAAAGATACTCTGTAAGTGCTAGTCTGTCATTGCTTCAAAAATTTTGCAAAACAAATTTTTTTTTTTGATGAGCCTTTATTCTACTAAGTCAGTAAGGCTGAATGTTATTAAGATTTCATTTACTGTCCATCAGTTACCTTATCATGAAAAGTGCTTTTCAAATATGCAGACTATGTACCAGCCAGAGAGAAGGCTTTGTGGTGAAACACATAGTGCACACATCTGCCACCCTTCAAGATTTTAACTTCTGGTGTGTATTACTATTTCCTAATGTTGACTCCAGTCTGAACCTGGCAGGAATTGTAGGTCAGCAGTGGCAGACAAAATTTGTGGGGAAGAATTTGGGGAAGGAGAGTTCACACTCACACTGAGCACCACTGGACACATAGGGAATGCATTGGCCAGGAGATGGAATAATTGATGAACAGGGAGAAAGTAGGAAATCCAGGGACTGGAAAGACCCAGGGGTATACTTGCAGAGCCAGGGTATGTTTCTGAAAGGAGTGCTTCAGGGCACGGTGGCTCAGTGGTTAGCACTGCAGCCTCACGGCACCAGGGACCAGGGTTTGACTCCAACCTCAGGCGACTGTCTGTGTGGAGTTTGCACATTCTCCCCGTGTCTGCATAGGCTTCCTCCAGGTGCTCCAGTTTCCTCCCACAGTCCAAAGATGTGCAGGTTAGGAGGATTAGCCATGCTAAATTGCCCATAGGGATGTGTAGATTAGGTGGATTATATGTTGGATGAATCTGGATGGGTTGCTCTGAGGATCGGTGTGGACTCGTTGGGCCGAAGGGCCTGCTTCCACACTGTAGGGATTCTATGATGCTGCTATGAAAAGCATTTTTCAGTGCCTTGCCCGCAAGGAGTCTTTTTGAAATAAAAATCAGATCCAGCTGAGCTAGCCTTCCTGTAAGTGTGGCTAGAGTTGTCTCTATTCATCAATGATGTAATGCTTTGAGAAACCCTTTTCACAATTCTTTATGTCTTTTGTTTTAGAAGATATAGATGGTTATGTAAAACAGACCATTGGCAGCTTGTGGTTAATATAGAATGTAGCCACCATTCCATCTTTCTAATTATTTTAGCCAACCTATTCAGACATGTTACAACATATCTCCAAGGAAGGTAGAACTTGAATCTAAACATTCTGGTGCAAAGGTGGAAACACTACCCCGATGTGTCACAAGACCCCTAATCTTCTTAGTATCATCTGAGGAGCTTTAATCTCATGAATGGCCATCATGGAGGATGTTGCTGCATTGAACAGAATTCTGGTTTTTCAGACTCGACAATGTCTTCTTTTTGACAGTGTCCTGAATCTGTGGCTGTCGGTGTATAAATTTTTAACTCTTTTTTTTCTTCTCTTTCTTGTGCGGTAAATCACCACAAATTGCACTAAATGAGGCTACTTATTAAGAAATCTCACAGACAATCAAGTACTGTAACAATAATTCAAACTTTATGGTATGAAGCAACAAAATGCAAAACCCCTCAAGTAAGCAAGTATAGGCATGTGATCCAACTTAGCTATTCCCTAATTTAGTGGTGAACTCCAGCCAAGACTTCACTGAATGGTGGTCTGTTGCTGGGTAGAGAGTTTTCAGGGTTTGATCCTTGTGCAGTGTTGTTTTTTCAAAGTTTAGCTGTTGAATTGTTCTGGTACTCAATTCTTCTCCAGATTTTTGTCCTTCAGTCTCTATGGCGATATATCTATGATTTCTTTAAAGATCTTCATCCAAGTTAGTTCTTCCTGGTCAAAAGTAATTTCTTTGTTTCTTGTTATGTTCAGCATTGACTGACTGCTCAAAGACACAGCTTTCCTTTGGTTAAGTTCTTATATTCATCTGCAGGACAATTCTTGTATTTGTGGCGATGAAACATAGAGTTTATAAAGCAGGGGTCAAGGCAGATTAGTCTATGCAATCTTGCCAAGACATGGCTAATTGCTTGAGTCTCTGTGCAACATCTTGCCTTTGCTCCTTCATAGTTTATTGCTGTGTTAGTAGTTTATCTCTTGTTGATTCATTCAGCCCATGAATAGTTAAAGTTCTGAAGTCTATAATGTCACTGTCCATCCTCTTTGGTCAGTATTTTTAATATGATGAACAAGCACACAGTAGCTCAGTGGTTAGCATGGCTGCCTCACAGCCCAGGAACCCGGGTTCGATTTTGCCCTTGGGCGACTGTCCCATGTGGAGTTTGCACGGTCTCCCCGTGTCTGCATGGGTTTCCTCCAGGTGCTCCAGTTTCCTCCCACAGTCTAAAAATGTGCAGGCTAGGTGGATTGGTCATGCTAAATTGTCCACGGTGTCCAGGGATGTGTGGATTAGGTGGATTATAGGGGGATGGTTCTGGGTCGGATGCTCTGATGGTCTGTATGGACTTGTTGGAATGAAGGGCCTGTTTCCACACTGTAGGGATTCTGTGATCTATTTGATTGTTACTTACCGTATTGGTTCATAACCAAGTTGAGTCACCACACCATACCCAATTTAAAATGTATCATTCATTATGTGGTACAGATACATGCAAACCAATAATCAATAAATGAAGTATAGAACAACCTGTAAATAAATCATGAGAGTAATAAACATGCATTATACATCATACTGCAGCTTTGAGATTATCAGGTCTTAACAGAGCTAACTCCCTTCTCAACTGCTGTTTGTTGCTAATGCCAACAATGAGACATGATAAATCCGAGTAAAAATAATGCAAACCCATACACTGTATGTACATTACACAACTGTATATCATTCCACAAAGAATGTTCCTTAATGTTTTTAACACCTGTCTTGATTCTCTGACTGTTCAACTGAACTACAACTTGTAACCTGTGTGCCTTTCCTAAAATCCCTTTTCCAACAGGACTTAACCATTCCAGTAGCTGAATCAGTCTTGTCAAAAGTCACAGATTTTCTCCTTCTGATGTTAACCAGTTCCATCATTCCTATGTGCATAGGTGTTTGAGGGTTCATGCAAAATGTTGAATCAGTGATGGGACAAGATAGGTTATGATAATTATATTCTTTTAAAAATGTTGTGACGCAGTTTTCTCCCTTACCTGCATAGCCAACTCTGTTTACGTTAACTGATTCATTATTGCTGGACTCAAAACCTCAGATGGCCAGTCCAGTATGCAATTCGGGCAGGGACAAACAATAGTTTTATCCGTCTGTTGGCATTCCTCAAGTGTTGCCCCTCCAAATCTTCCCACCAATCTCCTTCCTCCATTCTACTTGCATCAGGTAGAAGCTCCTTAACTCTTATCCAGATGCTGTTTTGGATCACTCCCGTATTTTATACCATGGTAACCTTTCATGGTTTATCATCTGTAAATACAACAGGTATCGTTAAAACGAGACTTATTCCATTCTCTCCCATACACGAATCATTAGCCCACACTTTCAATCGCCTCAGCTCAGAGATAGAGATTTTACTTCAAGTTCCTGTCCAATCAGTTTATTTCCTTCATTTAGTGTCATTAACCCATGTGGGAACTTCTCACTTTTTCATTTTATTTAAATTTCCTCTGTACTGATCCAACATCCATGTGCCATATATACTACACAAAGTTACATTTATTTGACATTGACCACTCTATTCTGCTTCCTTTGTTAACTTGTTAATCACATCGGCATGTGATTCTAAGGTGCCAACAATATGAAATGCAATGCTGTTTGTGGTGTCCCCTGTCTGAGTACTAAGTTTAGCATTATCATTGTACCTAGCATACCCTTAACTTGAGAAGATAATTGATTTCATCACTTTCAACACTTTTATGTCTATGCCATTAACTACAGAAACGCCTGCATCATAATTGCCTGCAGCAACTTCGATCAAACTTCTGCGATTCTTGTTTTTTTTCCCCTTCAATTGTGTTACCCTTTTGATTAACGACACTCTGATTAACTCCTTATAAATTCTAGGTAAAGGTTTTCGACACCATGATGGTACCTGAATAACTGAGGGATTCAATATAATTTTGAAGCTGATGAAGTCCACATTGATACCATTGGGCTACAGGGTTCCCAAGCGGAATATGAGTTGCTGTTCCTGCAACCTTCAGGTGGCATCATTGTGGCACTGCAGGAGGCCCATGATGGACATGTCATCTAAAGAATGGGAGGGGGAGTGGAAATGGTTTGTGACTGGGATGTGCAGTTGTTTATTGCGAACCGAGCCGGTCACTGAGATGCTGCTGGGCCTGCTGTGTTCATTCAGCCTCACATTTCATTATCTTGGATTCTCCAGCATCTGCAGTTCCCATTATCACTAACACTATACCCATATTTTGCATAACAATCCCTCCTGTAGATCTTCCTTTTCTTTCAAGACACTCTACAGAACTTTCAGTCACTTCTGATGTAAGGGTGAGTGTGATTTTAAGTTCTGCCCGTATCATCAGCACAAATGGACTCCTGTGTTGAATGTAAAGTAACTGCCAGAAGCTGTGGGTGGACGCTACTCTCAATGCTTTTCACAGGTTTTTATGGCTGTACCTGATAAAATGTTTTCAATTTTGTGCCGCCATAAAGTTTAAGGTCATTAATAATCAATAAAAATTCAGGGAAATCTCTTTAACCAGTGAACAGTTAAAATGTGGAACTCACTACCACAAGAAGTTGAGCCAAATAGCATTGTTGCAGTTAAAGGGAAGCTATATTAGTGCATGAGGGTGAAGGGAATACAGCCTTACAGTGTTAAGGTTAGCTGACTTAAAATAGTTGAGAATAAACACTGCATAAAGCCACTGGTGTGCTAGGGTGGTTTCTGTTTCTTGCTATATATTCTCTGTGACCTCCTGCCTTCTGCTGAGGATAAACAATATCCCATGTAGGATCATTAGAAATAACAGAAGAGGAGGCGATTTAGCCCATTCTTGCTGTGTCAGCTGCATCCTTCATGACTTTCTTTGATTCCATTTCATTGTATAATCTTGTCTTTCTTTCCAAGTCCCTTCAATGAAGAATTACAGAAAAGAATCCACACTGTAAAGAATGCATAGGTAAAGAGCTTTATTTGTGGAATCACTCTGTAATAATGTGATAATTTATTGATGATATTCAGTGCAGCTCATCATAGTCACAATGTACTTGGTTGGAATTTTTAGTAATTGTTGAAAAGTAAGCACTCATTCTCAGGATGACTTAAGACTTAAACCTTCCAAAATCTTCTGAAGTCTTTAGCCTTTCGATAAACAATTCCAAAGAATATGCATTTAATTTGGGCCTAGATCACTCAAACCCAAAGTAATTGCCTTCTGGTTTAGCTGGAGAGTGCACTAAGTTAGTTCATGCACTGCAATGTATTACATTACCTATATGATACAAACAATTAGTGGCTCAAATTCCACAAGCGCTGTACAAAATTTCATAACTTTATACAAATCTGTGTCCAACAGCCCTAGAGCTAAGTGTCAGCATAGGGTGAGTGTTTACATTACTTCTGAGCTACATTTTTTTCCAAAGTATTTCTGTTAAACAAAACTGAGTCACTGCAGCTGGAAATATAAAATTGCAGTTGTGATTTAAAAAATGTGGGACATTGATCCAAATATGAGAGGCCATGTCGATGTCAATATTGGCCATGTTGCAACAAAGCTGAGCAATGTAGATAGGATGCAAATACAAGGCTGAAAATTAGATTTGGAAGGTGCATTGTAAAAAGTTATTTCAAAACCGGCTGCAGAAGATGCTCATAGACAATGCAGAGGCTAAGAGTTGAAATGTTTTTGAAAAAGGCCTTGAAATTGCTTGCCAGAAGTTCAACATAAGTTTCTGCAAATGCTATGGAAGGTTTTCCCAAATCCTTTAACCCCCAACACCTATTTTTACGTGGGGTCAATGCCATAAA
Organism: Stegostoma tigrinum; assembly: GCF_030684315.1. Lineage (NCBI taxonomy): Eukaryota > Metazoa > Chordata > Chondrichthyes > Orectolobiformes > Stegostomatidae > Stegostoma > Stegostoma tigrinum. Next base: position 60,731,973 of record NC_081368.1, read on the forward strand.
TCTTGCCAGCCCTTGAATGGTATGGGCCATGGTAAGAAAATTGGGAAAATCAATTGAGATGTTAAGTGAGGATTTTCTCGATGACCAGATCAAAATTTCCTATTTCCACCCAATTGAACTGCAAAGCAAGATTCTTATCAGGGTGTGGTAAGAGGCCAGTTAGTATGGATTATCATTCATTTGCAGCCCTTGTAATATATAGTTTCCCATTCTCTCACCCATCTGATAGAAACTAGATGCCAAGAATTCCCAACATACAAGGCAGAGCAGGTGTCTAACAACTGCATCCTAGACATCCTGCAGCAAAAATCTCAGGACAAGCTCAATGGGCAGTGCCTGTACGTAGCCCTTGTCCATGGGCCTTAACATCCAAGACATACCAGCCTCAGTACTTCATCATTGTCACGTCTCCAGTCCATTTATGGACAAGTTCTGCACTTTAATGCTACACTTTGGAGTGCAGCAACACCTTTATTGCAATGCTGCAGCCACTCTGTGTGGAGAGGACACCCACCTGATGGATTGGCTGCATTTTGGACATCCTTGCTTGCTGTTTAAGTGCTCACTCACTTTGTGGCTACTTAAGTGCTCACAGCATCCCTGTGTTGCCCTGTCCTGCTGTGCCTTTTCTGTGCTTTTCCTCCAGAGCTGAAGTTTAAAGTCTCACATGCAAGATGGGAAAATTGGTGCACGGTTATGTAGACATGTACCTTGAGGTTGCCTCTTGTCTCCAATACCTCACATTCACTTCACGTCCCACCAAGGCTCATGCTTTATCACTCCCACAATGGCCTACAGTGTGTGAGGAACATCCTGTCTCTGGCCACCCCAAGAAGCTAACTGACTTCTTCCAAGCCCTGGACTGCTATTGAGGGGTGCTCTTGACTTTTTGTCCCATGGATGCCCTGAGCAAAGGCTTTCTCCCTTAACTTCACTACAACCTGTTGAAATGTTGTCAGATTTTCTTGCATGTACAGGACCGAAAAGTAAAACTTTTGCAGTTGATCAATGTAGTATCAGAATGATTTTCCATGCAGATCCCCCATGTTTTGTTAGGACTGAGTGTCTCTCAGCTCAGTCCATGAAGCTAATCTCGTCAGATAAAGGAGATCAGCTCAGTTGTGTAATCCACCGGCTGCTAGGACATGTCTCCCATGATTTACCAGAATTGCTAAGACTGCATTATCAGGAAGCCTTTGAAGACCTCTTGGTAGGCATGGATACATGCCCAGTACACATTGTAAAGGACAAGGGACAAGATGGACAATGGGAGGATTGCTTACGTAATAATTAAGGAAGTTCAACTGAAAAGAACATTATTTACTGTTAAAAACCAAAATTGAGCCAGTACTCATGGAGTAGTGTAGTCCAAGCCCAGAATAGACAATTCCACAGACGCATCCCTGAGATACTACCTCTGTACCACAAAAATCCTTCTTAGGATCTGCTTTATATATGTTTTTTTTAAAATCAGCCTGTTCAAAGATGTTATTTACACACCTCTGGCACAGGTGAAACATGAATCTGAGCCCTTTAGCTCAGATGTATGAACACGGTGGCTCAGTGGTTAGCACTGCAGCCTCACAGCACCAGAGACCTGGGTTCAATTCCAGCCTTGGGTGACTGTCTGTGTGAAGTTCGCACATTCTCCCCATGTCTGCGTGGGTTTCCTCCCACAGTCCAAAGATGTACAGGCTAGGTGGATAGGCCGTGCTAAATTGCCCATAGTGTTCAAGGGAATGGGCCTGGGTGGGATGCTTCACGGGGCGGTGTGGACTTGTTGGGTCGAAGGGTCTGCTCCCACATTGTAGGGAATCTAATCTATCACTGCACCATAAGAACCCCATAGTAGGATTTGTTGTTTTCATACAACCTGTTTTTCTAATTCACCTGTTCAGCGACAAAGAACAGTAGTTCAGTAGCTGTATATTATGAAGTCAGCAGTGAATGGTGCTATCTGCTTCTCTGTACTTAAGTTTTTCGTCCACTGAGACTTTGAGTGAGAGAGAGCTTTATGTCACATGTGCATGCTCGAACATCACAGCCAATGGAGCTGAGCAAACAGTACCTCACAGCATTATGTGCCACTCACGACCTTTCTGTTAAGTACCAGCGGAATGACCCTACCCCTGGTAGAATGCAGTCGCTAAGCTTGAGAAGTGAGCACCAAATGGATTTTTCTGCATCAAGTGAAGAGGAATTATAGCTCTACCACATTCACAGGCATTCTGCCTGCGTTTCTAGATTGTACATATATAGCATGCTCACAGTTTTAACCACACCCACTTCAATCAGGTAACGCTGCTGTCAGCTGAGCATTTTCTCTCTGTAATCAGTGGTTTACAAAAGAATTGACTTCTATATAGCAATGGATCCCTGCTCTAGGTATTCTTGTACAAGTCACCAATCATATTGCGTGTGTTGTAAATAGAACATAGAACATAGAATAGTACAGCACAGAACAGGCCCTTCAGCCCACGATGTTGTGCCGACCATTGATCCTCATGTATGCACCCTCAAATTTCTGTGACCATATGCATGTCCAGCAGTCTCTTAAATGACCCCAATGACCCTGCTTCCACAACTGCTGCTGGCAACGCATTCCATGCTCTCACAACTCTCTGTGTAAAGAACCCGCCTCTGACATCCCCTCTATACTTTCCTCCAACCAGCTTAAAACTATGACCCCTCGTGTTAGCCATTTCTGCCCTGGGAAATAGCCTCTGGCTATCAACTCTATCTATGCCTCTCATTATCTTGTATACCTCAATTAGGTCCCCTCTCCTCCTCCCTTTCTCCAATGAAAAAAGTCCGAGCTCAGTCAACCTCTCTTCATAAGATAAGCCCTCCAGTCCAGGCAGCATCCAGGTAAACCTCCTCTGAACCCTCTCCAAAGCATCCACATCTTTCCTACAATAGGGCGACCAGAACTGGATGCAGTATTCCAAGTGCGGTCTAACCAAAGTTTTATAGAACTGCAACAAGATCTCATGACTCTTAAACTCAATCCCTCTGTTAATGAAAGCCAAAACACCATATGCTTTCTTAACAACCCTGTCCACTTGGGTGGCCATTTTAAGGGATCTATGTATCTGCACACCAAGATCCCTCTGTTCCTCCACACTGCCAAGAATCCTATCCTTAATCCTGTACTCAGCTTTCAAATTCGACCTTCAAATGTGATCCTAAGGATAAATCATGAAAAATATTGAAACAATCTTCAGCATTCTGCACCACTGGCAGCTCCACTGCCCATGTCTCTGAATGGCCATGAAATTCAAATATCTGTTTATCCATGACCATATGAATTTTGCTCAATTTCATCCAACTTTGCAGCGGTATGAGTGGGTGTAGTGGAAAGGGAGGCATTTGCTTCTTGAAAGACAAAGTTAATGGCTCTGCAGCAGTACTTAGGGGGTCTGACCTTTAAGAAAGTGCTTAGACAAAGTGATTTTGGGCTGAGCATTGAAGAGTCACTGGAATAAACTCGAGCTACAACACAGAATGATTCATCTCCAATATCCTATCGCAATCAAATAATCTTTAAGAGACTGCCTCAACATGTGTCTCCTCTTCTCAGTTACCCTGCAAATGATTGCCTGTCCCTTTTGAAGGATTGCAAAATATCCTTTCAGTATTTGTTTCCATAACTGGATAACTCGATGTGAAAAGAAATGCTTTTTTAACATCTAACTTAATATGGGCTATGCAGCTTATACACATGCTTCGGTGTTCTCTCATTCCTGTCTGTTTCTGTAATTCTACTATTTAAAAAAGGAGGTAGTCAGAAAGCGGAAGCTATAGGTCAGTCAAGCTAACATCTGTCAGTATGAAAACATTACAATCTGTTAAGACCTGGATGATCCCCGCTGGCCCATCAGACCTTTAACCCACTTGTATGCTCAGAACACCCACCCCAAAGCCAAACTCAACCGACCATCTCTCCTACCAGACCAATACACCCTTTCCTCCCACACCTACCCCAAACTCTCTGGGACTGAACCCAAACACCCCTGAACCCATCTGGACCTGAAAAGCCTCATTTCAGTCCTAATCTGCCTTCCCCTGCTCCAGACCTGACATCCCCTTTCCTCACTCCAGAACTGAACCCACTTGTCCCCCCCTCCACGTACTTTAAACACTACCCCTAGTTCCCTCACTAGCCCAGAACCTACCCCCACTTTGTCTCTCCCACCTTTAAACACAAGTACCCCACTCCAGACCTAATCCAATCTCACCTTCCCCTGCTTTTTGGCGGAAACCCTTTTCTTCTGCCCCAATGCAACACTCACCCAGGATGTGAAACACCCCATTCTGCCCGACCTGATATCTCTCCCAACTAACCCTGAACACCCTAAAAACACCAGCGCTTACTTAGTCCGTTTGCCACCATGGGCTTTGGCACCCTTCAGACCTGACCCCCCCCCCCCACCATCTTCACCTTGTGTTCATAACTTTTGATAGCAACCGTCAAAGTTGGCAGTCTGGACATTTAAGTTGCACGGTGCTGTGATAAAGGGGATGAAGTTTGACTTCGCCCAACAGTTTTGTGCCATGACAGAACTGTCAGAATGGAATTACACCTCTGCATTTCTGAAACAGCCCTGCTCAGAACCTCTTGTCAGAATAATGGAGCTTTTTCATGGTGTAAGAAGAGTGAATGCCATTCCTTGGAAAATCTGGCCCACTAAATCGATAAGTGAAGGCAGCTAGGTTAAATGAGTTAGCAAAATGTTGGCAGATCGAATAAAGTTTGAGAAAGTATGACCTTGCACGGGAAGAATTGTAAAGCAGAATTTTATTTTCTTGGAGAGATACTACAGAACACAGGTATGGGAGCTGTGGGTATCCTGATTAACAAATCAGTAAATTTTATCCTGTACGTACAGCAATTGATTGGGAAGGCAAATGGATGTTTGTGTTTGTTGCAACTGAAGTCCAGTATAAGAATAGGAACATAGTAAGAGACCCCTACAGAAGTATTGCATATAGCTTGGATCTCCTACTTTAAAAAAAACATAATTTCACTGAAAGTAGTTCAGAGAATCGCTGGAAAGAAGAGGGCAATTTTTAAGGAAACCTGGCCCTATACCTCGTGGAGTTTAGAAAAATAAGAGATGATTGCCTTGAAATACCTAAGATCCTGAAGGTACTTAACAGTCTGGTTGCTGAAAGAATGATTCCTCTTGTTAAGGAGTCTAGACTGGGACATAGTTTATAATTGATTTTCTCATTTCAGACTGAAATAAGGAAGATGTTCCTTTCTCTCAGACGGTCATAAATTCAAGGTATTCCCTTCTTCAGAGAGCAGTAGAGGCTGAATCGCTGAATATATTTAATGGGAAATTGTATAAGTCTTTGCAAATCAAGACCCTCAAGGGTTGGCTTTGGGACTGCAAGCGTGTAAGTGGAGTTCAGATCACAATGAAATTGACCATGATTTTACCGAATAGCAGAGTTGCTTCAAGGGACAGACTGACCTCCTCCTGCTCCTAATTCTTGTTATCTTGTGTTTACTTATGTTCTCCAATGGCCCATCCAACAAGGCCGAATCTGTTTATTTCATCATTTTAAAATGTCAATCATTGATTAACCAACTAGACATTGATGGAGTAAAATCCTTTTCTGGTCATGTAGGACAGTGCCTCGTGGTTATGTGCCTGAGTGGTCCCATGGGTATCAATCAATAAGTCAGTCAATTCTGGCCTTTTTGGAAACACTGCTGCCTGGTAGAGTTGGTTAGCTTTATCTTGCTACTTTAGCTGAACAGTGGAAAAGGAGAATAAAATGCTGAATAAAATATCAACAATCTGATTGGCTCATCTATGGTCAATTGTTACTATTGATTTACTTGCATAAGCCTAGGAGAAGCCCCAGACAGAGGAGATCTATGGCCTCCTGGTCTGTTAGTCCTTCTGAATTGGAAGGCTGATTTTCTGCACTGTCTACCTGATAGATCACAGCATCCAGGGACAACTCCTATTTTTAATTAAGAGGTATCTCAGCCATGGCCTGTGTGGTGAACGGTGCAGTGCCAGACCAAGACGGTAAACTTTTAATGCAGCCTGAAAACTCTGATCATCTTTGCTGCTGCTCATTCAGCCTCTGACAGGCTATTTGCATCTGTAAACAATGAATAGCATAAAGGTTACGTGACGCTTCACATCACTCTTCTCAGCTTACTTCAGAATCTGCACAGGCAGAAACCTTTCTTACTACAACATCTGTTTCACATAAGGAATAAATGCACATCTTTTTGTAATATATATGTGCACATAGACTGGAAATTTGATGAGTTGGCACCTCAAACATCAGCTATCCATGAATCAATGAACTCAAAAAGCCTAAGACACAATATATGGCGCAGTAATGCAGAGCCTGTTAACACTCTCACTGGACTGTATCTTACGGTTGTTGGACATTGTCAGTCAAAAGCTACCAACCCCATGCTTTATGCAATTTGTAGCCTAATATGTTTAACAAATGTGTTTGCTACTGACATTCCATTCAATCCAAGATTTTAAAATCGACAGAAACTCTTTGCAGAACCCAACTATTGTAAGAAGTGAGGGAATTAGCTACCACATATCAAATGACTGAGCACGTAACTCTGTTGAGATTCTCCAACAGTAATATGGTAAACCACATTATTTGCCAATATATAATAAGATACAGGTGGATGGCTACATTCCTTATATCTCATGGTTGCCACCATCAATCACATCAAGGCAACTCTGTATGAGCTTTAATGATCCAAAATACAATTCAGAATTACACTCAAATATACACCTGGGCACCCACTTGTAACAATCTGAGTGTTAGTGTTTTACAGCCACTGCCATAAGGCTTTGAAAGTCTCTATTGATCAAATGCTGTTTTTATGTGCATGAGACCGTATATTTTGTAACGATCGTCACTACTAACAGTTTTATTGAAAACCATCACTGAAGTGATGATTGCAGAATTTCTCTAATCACATTATAATACTGTCAATCTGCCAAAAGTTGTACTTGATATAAAATTAAACAGATATTCTTGGTATACTTTTAACATTGTCAGCATACCACTGTAGGAGCAACATTGATTTTTCTGTGATAGATTCAACAACCTTCATGTTTATGGTAATTTGCACTTCATTTAGAATAATGAAATAATAAGCAGTGTTATTTATATTCATGATTCTTCAACTTGCTTTCATGATCCACCCTCCTTCCTTTAAAACCATAAGATGTTGAGAGCTGTTGCTCTTGTTATCACGTACTTTAATAACTATGACTTGAAAAAGGATCTGCAAATTATTTTGTGCAATTTATGGAATACAGCAAAAGAGATTCCTTCAGCCACCTGCCAGATATCCCAGACTCAATGTCGACAAGTTTAAATTAAGCTCTGCTGCATTAGCAGTGAATATATTACACAGAATTCTTTCCTCTATTTTCATTAGCATGCTATTAACATAAACTGTAAAATACTTTAGAATTCCCTGAGATTTTCAAAAATGGCACGTATTTGAAAGTTCTCCCCACTTCTGAAAATATCATAGAGGATAATTGTGATTCATTGCCAAGTTAGCTGATTTCTTTGTGCCCCCTGGCTGCGTGGTATGATTCATGCTCAATTATCTTAATGGTAACTCCCAATGGGAAATGTCTGTATTTGTGTATGTGAGAATACAATTTATTTCATATCCTGATACACTTTGTTGTCTTTCTTGAGGAATAGCAAGAAAGTTATGGAAGGGTAAGCAGAGTGACTGATTGATCAAGATGTTTGAATTTCATCACAAATGTTCTTTCCATGACCAGCAAGTTCTAGAGTGGGACTTGAAACTAAAGCTTCTGACTCAGAGGCAGAAAGAAGTGACACCGTGTACTGAGCCACATTGTCTCCTGTGTCTCATTGTGTACAAAGGAGGATTTATGGGAAAAAACTAATTGTTCTCTTTTACCTGTCTAATACTACATGGTGAAACTTCGCACACAGTTCATGTTATCCAACCTCAGAGCCACACAATGTCCAGGGAAGCCCAACAACAAAAAATATGAAAACAGGAGGCCAATTCAGGAAAATGCTGTGGAAAATTCCTCTCCAATATGTTGAATCAAATAAGTTGAAGGGAACCACTGTTGCTACTAACTTCATCAACCCAATGATATTTCAGAAACTGACACTTGCGGCTTGTACGAACTTGTATGACTTTGCTTTGAATGGTTGCAGTGAGCCCAAACTCACCATGTGTACTAACACCTTTTGTTGGTGAACTATAGCTGTAAACTCAACGCAGTCAAGGAGCTCACCAAAATGAATTATCTAGGCCAGTTCCTAAATAGTGTCTTCCAGATGCTTTAGATGGATAGTGCTCATGAAACTGTACTCTGGCAGGGGCAAGCCCCTTCAGACAGGATAGAGAAAACATATGGACCAGAAGAGGAGAAGATAAAAACAATACTGTGAGTGCTTTCAACATAGTAACATAAATCTTTGAGAGGTGGTGGCTTGGCAAGATTCTCAGTGGAATGTTTATCCAGAAGCCTAGACTCATGTTCTGCAGAAGTAGATTACAATCCCACTGTGGCAGATTGTGAAATTTAAATTTTAAAAAACCCTAGAAATTAAAAGCCAGTCTCATGGAAAAGGCATAATCATTGTTAATTGTAGTAAAAATGTTCCTTTAGGGAAGTGAATCTGCCATCCTTATCTAGTCTGGCCTACATGTGACTCCAGGTCCATAGCAATGTGGCTGATTCATTTCAATTAGGAATAGGCAGTACATGCTGACCCAGCCAGTGGTGCCTACAGCCCATGAATGAATTAAAAAAAAATTAGCAATGTAGCAATCTAAAACTAGCCAAGACACAAAATTAACAAATAAGCGCAAAGAAGTGCCATTGCCTGACCAGACATTAGAGAGAGAGAGAGAGACAGAGAAATAGTGATAGTTTAATGTGAGGGCCACCACACTCCAGAAGAGGTTGGGAATGAGAATCCTGCATGATAATCTCAGCCAGTGCAGGAATTGCACCCATTGGTGTCACTCTGCATTGTCATTTGTCCAGCCAACTAAGATAAGCAACCCTGCCAATTCTGGCTGCTTCCAATAACACATAACGCGATGAGCTCCTAAGAATGTGTGATTAATATGCTTTTACTTTTAGATCGAGGGAAAAACACCAAGCTTTGATAAGTCATTGCAATGATTGATTCCACTATCTAAATGCAGTATCCAATTTCCACATATACCATTTGAACCTTCTTCTATCTCTAATAATTTCCTACTAGTGCACAGCATGTACTTTAAAGATGATCAGAATTGATTCAATATGACTGTTACCACCAGTTGAGAGTGGGTGAATTGACTACCCTTTTTTCTCACCTCTTCAGTTGGCTGCATCAAAGACTTTTTTCAAAATTATTTTTAGCACATAGCTTAAACACACTTCAATCAAAACAATTAAGGAGCCAGTTGTAAGTATTTATTTGCCTGTCAGCATCAGCAAAAATAATAAAACGCAACAGCCAACACACATACACAAATACACTCAGGTATAATGTTTAAAAAGAGCAGAGTGTCGAGTACAAAAAGGAAGAGAAAGTATGTACAATTTAAATAGTGTTTAGAGTTCTGGAGTTCTTTTCGTTGAACCTAACGCTATAGCTGTTGATGTATTGCATCCTCGGGAGTAAGGAATTTTGTGAATGACTTGAGTTCTGAGTGAATAAATATTTCTTTTCAAATTGCTTCATCGCTGTTATTAATTCTGAGAGACTGAAAAACAGGAACAGAGAGAGAGTAGGGGGAGAGGGAGAGAGAGAGAGTCTTCCAGTTCTTGCAGTTGTAATCCATTATTTTTGTCTTTTTTTCTCTGCCAATTAGCTATTGAAATATAGTTCATTTGTGTGTTCCTGAGTCTGGCTCATTGACTTTCTAAACTGGGTAGTTTCAAGTAATCCTTCTATGTGCAATATGTGCAACTTCTCATGCAAGTATAAATTAAAACAGGATATGCAAGTTTCTCGATATTTGACAGTTAATTTGTTTCTTGAGCCAAATGTTTATATATTTTGGATGAGTACCAATTTTGGGAAAGTTTCATGAAAGGTTTTCCTCCAGGGAACATGAACCCTGGCAAGTTTCTTCATGCAATCCTTCACTAATCAGTTCATTTATTATCTGAATTCCTTGATGTCTTTCTCATTTAACCTTGCAGTCAGCAGAGCTAGAAGTGCTTACTAGTGCTGGAACCTTCCAGAATTCAGACTGAAGGCACCATATTGAGACACTAACTGTACACCATTTCAAATACCTAAGCTAGGGAGTACCATTCCAAGTGCGTTGCTTGTCTCCAATCCAAAATGAGATAGCAGAAAAGGGGCATTTGGCACCCCAGTTTGCAGTCAGGACCCAGGGATCGTGACAGACAGGATGACGGAGAAGAGGGCTGTCCTGTTTCCTCTGGACCACTCATGAAGACTACAACACTAAATGCTGCCAGCCTCATTGGAAACAGCCATGATCTATGATCAGAACCAACATGCAACAAGGCCATGAAAAGCTCATGTGCACTGCAAAGGTAAGTAACACCATTGGGAGTTACTTACTTAATAAAGGAAATTATGAAAACAAAGAGGGGCATGAGAAAGCACTGGAAGGTAAAATGAAGGAACATTCAAAGGAATTTTGTTGGTATATTTGGGGCAAGATGATAAGTATGGCACCTTGGAAACAAGGTGACAAGTTATGTGTGGAGCCAGGGGATATAAGTGAGGTATTAAATGACTACTTTCCATCTTTATTAACTGTAATGTAAGTTTCAAAATCAGGGAAGAGGAATGTAATATGCTTGAATAGATTACAATTGAGCAGGTAGAGATATTAGTGGTTGTAGCAGGTATGAAAGGGGATGCCTCCCCAAGCCCAGGTGAGATTTATACCAAACTTTCGTGGGAGGCAATGGCGGAAATGGCAGAGGTCCTGACATTAGTGTTCACATTGTCTCTGGGCACAGTACTACTGGAGACTGCTAATCAGGTACTATCTTTCAAGAAGTGTGGCAGTGATAAACCAGACAACTAAAGGCCAGTGAATTTACCATCAGCAGCAGGGAATCTTGGAAAGAATTCTGAAATACAGAATTAATCTCCATTTGGAGAGACAAGGATTAATCGAGGGTCAGCGTGGATTTATCAAGGCTTGGTCATTTCTGACAGGTTTGATTGAGTCTTTCAAGCAAGTGACTTGTTGATAAGTATTGTTCTGTTGATGTAGTCCACATGGGCTTCTGTAAGATTTTTGATAAAATTTCACATGCCAAACTGGCCAAGAATGTAAAACCCCATGGGATCCAGAGCAATTTGTAAAACTGAATCCATAATTGGCTTAATGCGAGGAAGCGGAGAGTGGTGGTTAAAGTTTAGCCATGATTGAAGAAGATTTGATCAATAAATTTGCACATGACGGAAAAATTGACATGGTAGTAAATAGTAAGGAGGAAAACCTTAGACCATAGGGAATTATAGATGGTCAAAGAGAAGAGTGGCAAATGAAATTCAATCCAGAAAATGTAAGGTGACTGGGTTTGTAGATGAGTGTAGTGCTGTTGATGTGGTCCAGATGGCATTCAGTAAGATTTTTGATAAAGTGTCACATGGCAGTTTGGGAGGATTAACAAGGCCAGGAAGTATAGAACATAGAACAATACAGCGCAGAACAGGCCCTTCGGCCCTCGATGTTGCGCTGACCTGTGAACTAATCTAAGCCCCTCTCCCTACACTATAATGAATTCCCAGGGGAATACAAATAATCTGCACGACCTTGGTGCGCATACCCACAAACCCTGAAAGTAACTGGTTAAGAAGACATGTGGGATTGTTCCGTTTGTTAGTTAAGGTATTAAATACAAGTGCAAGGCAGTTATGGACCTGTATATAAAGCTTAATAGGCCATAGCCATAGCACTGTGTCCCGTTCTAGTCATCGCACTACAGGAAGGACAACTTGCAGGGAAGATTCACCACGACGTTGCCTGGGCTAGAATGACTCAGCTGTGAAGACAAATGAGATAGCTGGGATTGTTTTCTTCAGAGCAGCAAAGGCTGAGAGGTAATTGGATTGAGGTGTACAGGATTGAGGGGGCTAAGATATGATAGATGGGAAGGAATCATTTTCCCTTAGTAAGGGGATTGATAACCAGTCTGTATAAATTTAAGGTAAAGGCAGGAGATTTAGAGGAAATTTATGGAAAAGTTTTTTTCACTCAGAGGGCAGTGGGAATCTGGAACGATTCCCTGAAAAGGGTGGTAGAAGTGGGAACTATCAGAACATTCAGGGAGTACTTAGATGAACACTTAAAATGGATGTCATAGCCTATAAGGCTATGAACCAAATGCTGGACAGTAGATCTAAGGTAGATAGGGACCTGGTGACCAACATTGATAGGATGGGCCAAAGAGTTTCTCTTCCATGTTGTAAGGCTGTATGTCTCGATACTATCTGAGATTTCACACTCAATCTAACTCTGCCACGGGACATATCTGCCAACGGAACTCTGCTCGACCACTATTGTCATTGAAACATTATCTTCCCACAATGACTGTCACCTATCTTCCCAAATTACAGAATCTTCCTGCCATCTATGTTTCCTGTTCACTGGAGACACCTCATTAGCTCCCCTTCCCCTACACTGCTGCTATCTGCTCTTGCATCCACATCCATCATATTTAATTACTCCCTTTGTCTAATTTCAGAAGAAATATTTCCACACTTTTGACTGTGCAACACTGGCAAGCATGAGAAGCCAACTGGTTTTCTGTCTGTGCTAAAAAGCAAGGCAAGCCAGAGATGCCATGAGTATCTAAGTATGCACAATGTTAGTGAAAAGTGAAGAAGATGTGCAAAGAGCCCTGAAATTCTATTTTTTCTGATGCATGAGACTTAATTGTGTTCTTGTACACTGAGCGGCTTGACAGAACGTTGAAATATAAGGTATCATTTGGCTCCAAAATGTCATGGTGCAGTACTGGATGGTGTCAAGTGTTAGTCCAAGAATGGCAAAGATGATGTGTTAAGACTGGAGATGTCCCAGTGCCAACTTCCATGTGCAAAGGGTGTATAATATTCGCTGCCCATGGACTTTGCCATGAGATGTTGGAGAGTTATGGTCAATGTGAAGGCCTGGAGAAGATGCTGACAATTACAGCCACCAGGCAACTGCTCAGATGTTCAGGTTGGCAATTGGTATTCTCTTGTTTCTCACCAGCACAGCGTGGTTAGGGGTTGGGGGAGCTATAGCAATCTACACATGAATGTGGCAAAATTCGATAGTAATCAGAAGCAAATGGATGGAAATGGAGTTCTTACCATTTGACAAGTGAGATTCGCATCCCACGTTGAAACCTTAAGGAGAAAATCAAACACTGTTTTCTTAGCATCAAGAATTTAATTTTTTTTCCATACTTGCTGGACTGTCCCAAATTTCTTACCATTGCTCATGTTATTCAGATGTTGGAAAGGTTACACCAAATGTTTTTTGATGAAATGATCCAGACAGTTTTCTTCTTTCCATGTTTGTTTCCTGAACTTATCTCAATCTGTGTTTAGGTGATCACTTCAAGTTACTTTGGCCCAAATCTTTTCCTTTTTGAAACTGCTTCAGATCATGACGTTCTCAGTTATTAAAATCTGATTTTGGAAACTGAAGGAAGAAGCAACAGCCTAGTGGTATTATGACGAGACTATTTAACCCAGAAACTCAGCAAGTGCTCTGGGAACCACGGTTCAAATCCCACCATGAATTTGACAAAGAATCTGGAATTAAGGGTTTAACAATAACCATGAATCCATTGCTGATTGCCAGGAAAAACCCATCTGGTTCACAAATATCCTTCAGGGAAGGAAACTGCCATCCTTACCTGGTCTGGCCCACATGTGACTGCAGACACAGTGCAATCTTGTTCTCTTAACTGCCATCTGGGTGATTAGTGACAAAATGCTGGCCTGGCTAGCAACACCCACATTCTGTGAATCAATACAGAAAATTGACAGTCTCTACCACTGTTATGGCATAACAAAAGCAACAATTAAATAAGCTTGTGTATTTTAACACACCACTGCATATTAATGAACAAGAATGGCTTGAAGCTGTGGATAGCTATTATATTTAAGAGGAAACAATGTTCTACATAATGGGTAAACTAATTCTTGAAAGTTAATTTGCTATTTCACAAGGCAGGAATGCATTTAAAGTTAGATCAAGTATTAATTTAAACACGTACACCAAGGAGCCGATTGCAGAGTGGGGTCAGCAGACTGACTGAATGATTTTTGCCCTTGTTGAAGCATGTGCAGTTTATATTGATGCTAACCACTATGCTAACTACTGAAAAAAGCCTTAATGATCATTTATATTTAGCTCATAAAGCAAATCTCAGTGCAATAAAATATGGTTAACTTCGCATAGATCAAGCTATTTTAGTGGATTAAAGTAATATTTTTCCACTGATATTTCCACTGACATTAAATCACACAAGAATAATAACATGTTAACTGCACTTAGTTTTATTGAATCAGATTGTTTGCATAAATGTTCACAGCTCCATAGTGCAGGTTTGGACAGGTGCCAGGAATTATACTTTTGATGTTATCTCGGTAATATTACAGAAATGTGAACAAAAAAAGCAAGATGATCAGAATGGAGATACAAATGTCTTTGTAGCTTCAGGTAATGCACAATTATCGGTTCAAGTCATTTTACCTAGGCTGAAAGAGAAGATGGTTAACAAGTGACAGTGGCAAAGGAAGAACCAAATTGCAAGGACAAGTCTGCAGGCAAGAGATGGAGCAACCAACCACTCGCTTGATTGATTGATTGATTTTATTGTCACGTGAGAAGTCTAGGAAAGGCCATCAGTTATCGTCACTCTGATGAATCTGATGATATTCACTATCTCAACCTCAGTTCCGTTAATGTAGATGGGAGCATGTTCTCCTCCTTTCTTCCTGAAGCTTATGATCAGCTCTTTAGTTCTGCTGACGTTGAGAGACAGATTGTTTTCGATGCACCATAACACCAAGCCCTCTATCTCCCTTTTATAGTTTGACTCGACATTGTTAGATATCTGCCCCATTACAGTGGTTTCATCAGTGGACTTGCAGAAGGCATTCATTCGGGATTTGGCAACATCATTGTAGGTGTAACAGGGACTACAGTAGGGAGCTGAGGATGCGTCCTTTTGGGGTTGGTCTCCAAGTGTTATTGTGGAGGAGGTGCAGTTACCTATCCTCACTGCTTGTGGCCTATTGGTCAGAAAGCTGAGGATCCAATTGCAGAGGGCAGAGCAGAGACCAAGGTCGCGCAGTTTTGAGATCAGTCTGGACGGGATAACAGTGTTGAAGGCGGAACTGTAGGCAACAAGCAGGAGTCTGACATAGATGTCTTTGTAGTCCACATGTTCTAGGATTACTGCAGGGCTAGGGATATGGCATCCTCTGTGGGCCAGTTATGCCAATAGGCAAACTGTAGGGGATTGAAGTGGGCTGGGAGACTGGAGTTGATGTGGGCCGTGACCAGCCTTTCAAAGTACTTCATGATTATTTAAGTCTGAGCTATTTGGTGGTCGTCATTGAGGCACATTGCGTGTGTTTTCTTGGGTACGCTGATGATGGTGATCTTCTTGAAGGAGGTGGACACCAACTTGTAGGAGCGAGAAGTTGAAGATGTTGGGGAAGATGTTGGCTGATGTCCAAGGTGCTTGTGAGATCAAGGATCAGCTTGTCAGTCTGCATCCCCAACCATACAAGGAGGTGTTGGAGGGGGCTGAAGAAAGAGAACATTTGCTGCATAGAGCTATTTTTGTCACCATCTGTGCCACTGCTATCTTGCACTACAATGAGCTGGGCATATTGTCCACATGACCAACGCAAGACTCCCCAAGCAGGTGCTGCACTCCCAGTTGTGGTCGCCAAGCCTCATGGGGGACCGAGGAAGTGCTTCAGTGATACCCTCAAAGCCTCACTGAAGTGTGGCATTCCCACAGACACCTGGGAACACTGGCCCTCGACCATCCAAAGTGGAGGAGAAGCATCTAGGAAGGCATCAAGCATCTTGAAACCTGCTGTCAGGGGAAAAATCAGAAGCCAGGCCATCCAATAATGTACGGAGTAAGCTGACACACTGGAGCCCCACCCATCCCTTCCCACGACCACCTCCTGCCCCAGTGTAACAAAAGCCTTTGGTAGCCACTGTGGGGTTCTGGTTTGTAGTCAGTAATTTTCTGATTTCAGGTGATTTGAATCACCCTCAGATTCCTGGGTCTAGACACTGTGCTTCTTCAAGGAAGGTGAAAGGAAGAAGGCAGAAGATCGATATAAGAATTCAAGGTAAAATGCAATGAAGAGTGAAATTAACCCAATCAATTATACAGAGGGCAGTAATGCTATTAAATACACCATTAGCTAAATTACTCACTATTAGAACTTAAAGTAAGGCTTTTAATCACAGAAAGGTTAATCAGGCTTCTTACCCTTGGGGTCCCAGTGCATTGTCACTACCACACCTTCCTCTCCAGGGTCTTGGGAATTTAAATGCACCAGTGCAAGAAAAGTGATTTTGAAGTTCAACTGGCTGTTCCCACTTGCGGTAGCCAGTACCTCAATGAAGACTTTGTTCTGAATAGATCTTCAGTTTGAGTAGAGTCCGCAGATGCAGTAGGATATGTCGTGGATCTACTGGATAAGTACTTCACTTTACTTTCCTTACTTCCTGGTGGTTTTGCCGGTCCGGTTTTCACCTCAAAACGTGCCTGAGGCATTGTGCGTCGGTCGGGTCAGCGATTTTTGGAGTCTGTCGGTTCTTAGGCCTGTCGTTCTTCCCCCTGGTTTGGAACTGGTAGCTTTTGGAATTGTTCTCAGGGATCACTGCCTTTGGAATGTGGTCTGGAGTAGCTCTTTGGAACCACTCTGGTATCGCTGCCTGGAACCTGTTTAAAGAATAGCTACCTCAGGTGAGGTCAGAGCCTGACATGAGATTGATTGCCGGCCCCCATATCTTTGTGACAAATCTGTGCATGCCTTTGTGCGGAATGTTTTGAGCAAAAGATGTATGGATTGATAACCATTCCTGGTAGTGAAATAGAACATAGAACATAGAAAAGTACAGCACAGTACAGGCCCTTCGGCCCACGATGTTGTGCCATGGAATAATCCTAATCCAAAAATAAAATAACCTAGCCTACATTCCCCTCAATTCACTGCTGTCCATGTGCATGTCCAGCAGTCACTTAAATGTCACTAATGACTTCGCTTCCACGACTACCACTGGCAAACTATTCCATGCGCTCACAACTCTCTGGGTGAACAGCCTCCCTCTGACATCTCCTCTATACCTTCCTCCTAACACCTTAAAACTATGACCCCTCGTGGCAGTCAATCCTGCCCTGGGGAAAAGTCTCTGCCTATCGACTGTATAATGCTCGGTACTTGAGAATTTGGGCTTAAGCTTTTCCAGTGTGGGAATCTTGTATGAATGTCTTTTTATGCATAGTTCAGTTCTGTCACGTTAGATCTAAATATACAAGTAAAAGCACGTCTTCGCTTAAACTCAGTAATGGAGCTGCACCAACATGCTGCTTGACTTTCTGGCTTATATTAATTTCACCATGGAATTCAAAGCCAGTTTGAATTGACCCTGAATGTGTATCCTGCCCTTAATGGGATGGGAATGATATCACTGCTGAATTGGACACCATAATTCAGATGTAATTTGGCATCACATCTAAAGTTGCCAGTGCTGCCAGGCTTCTCAATGTAATATTTATTTATTAAGTTCAAACTGTAGAACTACAGAACCCCTGCAGCGTGGAAACAGGCCCTTCGGCCCAACAAGTCCACACCAACCCTCAGAGCATCCTACCCAGATCCATCCCCCCATAACCCACCTAATCTGTACATGCCTGAGCACTACAGTCAATTTAGCATGGCCAGTCCACCTCGCTTGCACACCTTTGGACTGTGGAAGGAAACTGCAGCACCTGAAGGAAACCCACAAAGACAAGGAGAATGTGCAAACTGCACACAGACAGTTTCCCAAGGCTGGAATCGAACCCGGGGTCCCCTGGCACGGTGAGGCCGCAATGCTAACCACTGAGCCACTGTGCCGCCCTATTGTCAAGGATAAACTCAATGTTGCAGTTTGGAATCTTCAGTGTTGCAAATATTGTCACCTCAGGCGTCAAGATCGTGTGTACGTCCATCTATACTTTTAGACTAATAATATGTGGCCCATATGTGTAATTGATGTAACAATGTGTCAAAAAAAACCACAGGTTTCCATCCTGAGAAGCCATGCTGACATTTCAGAGAGATAATACCAATGTATGGGGTGTCAGACACATTGTAAGTTAATTTATGTTGTGTGAACTGCACCCCGCTTTGCCAGCACATTACATATCCATAGCTGACTGAAGTCTCTACACTGGAGAATGACTGAAAGCAAGGGGAATACCTTTCTACCAGAATGACAAGTGTGGTGATGTCTTCTGTCTTAAAGGTACAGTGCCTGCCTGGCCTGGAATCTGTACCATAAAACAAAGACCTTGGCTTATGGACAGGGGAAGACAAAATAAAATAATGCAAATTATCTTCCTTTTCTAACCGTAACAGCAATAGGAACACCATTCGCAAAAGTCATGCATACCTAGTCCTCCAAATCCCAGATGTTACAGTCTACCTGTCAAAGTTTCTGTCTGCACATTTGCATTATAATATCAGAGATGGTAAAAACTGTCGATGCTGGAGTCAGAGATAACACAGTGTGGAGCTGGAGGGACACAGCAGGCCAGGCAGCTTCAGAGGAGCAGGAAAGTTGACGTTTTGGGGTCGTAATTCTTCTTCAGAAATGGGGAAGGGGGAAGGGAGCTCTGAAATAAATAGAGAGAGGAGGGATGGGGCTGGGGAAGGTAGGTGGGATGGTGATAGGTGAGTGCTGGTAGGCAGTGGTGGGGATCGGTCAGTGAGGTGGGAGGGGTGGATAGATGGGAGAGAAGATTGATAGGTTGTGTCAGGTCATGGAAGCAGGGATGTGAGGGAGGGTTGGTCATGGGATGAGGCCAGGGTGGGGAGATTTTGAAACTGGTAAAGTCCACATTGAGACTATTAGGCTGTAGGCTCCCAAGGGGGAACATGAGGTGCTGTTCCTCCAGTTTCTGGGTGGTATCATTGTGACACTGGAGAAGGCCCAGGATGGACATGTCACACAGGGAGTGAGAGGGGGAATTGAAGCGGTTTGAGACTGGAAAGTAGTGTCATTTGCCGTGAACAGAGTGCAGATGCTCTACAAAGCGGCCTCCGAGCCTCCGCTTGGTCTCACTGATGTAGAGGAGGCCACATCGGGAGCAGCAGAGCACTATAATTTCAGCCTGTTATCTTGTACTTTTATCTTTAGAAACCAGAGTCAAATCACAACTGAAGAGGCAGGAAGCATGTGGATCAAGGACATAAAAGGAATGACACTGAGGAATTATTAAGGGCTTACAATAAAAAAAGCTGGGTGGAATTTTGTGTGGAAGGAAGTGTAAAAGCAGGAAGGATGTCACTTGGGAGCGAGTCAGGTTTTCTCACACTTATTTTGTTCTCAGCTCATTGCGGATGCAATTGTGGATAAAAATTCAAATTCTACAGACAGGAGGTTTTGAAATCTCTGGACAGCACTTCACTCTACAACCCAAGAGCATCTGCCAACCTCAGCTCATCACCCCCACTTATCTCTGGAAAGGTCAGACTCCTGGTATAAAGCATACCAAGTTTTAGCTGTGCCTCCCAAGAGATTCTCCTGAAGACTGTCGAGGAGGGAAAGCAAGATGCTTTTTCCTATGCATGGAAACAAGGGACCATCCTGACTGACAAAGGCAGCTTGGAGAGACGGGACTGGAGAGGTCAATTTACATGGGCAGCTCAAGAAAACAACCTCTACAGGATGAATGATCTGCTGTACTCTATCAGGATATGTACCACTGTCTATGCTATGCTCCATCCTGCTGTGAGTATGGCTTAGAATGGTAAAGTTGCTAGTATAGAACACTATCACTCAGGAGGTTGGGTACCAGGTGTCTCCAGTTGAGTGATGCCTCATGTGCTAGTTACCCATGTAGCACCACCGGAAACATGACGGTACTGTCTCTCACACCGTCTCTCTGCCTGGAGTTCATACTTAAAAGGAGCTACAACACTTGGCAGCTGATGAACCATAATATCACTGACCTTGCATCACACCTAGAAGAATGGACAAATATAATAGCTGGCGACCAAAGGTTTGTATGATTCAAGGACACTGCCTGGGCCAACAAAAGATGACGTTTGAGAGTATCTCTATTTTGAATTCAGCCCACTTTCCTGACTTGGTCAGATATACTGACATCAATCAGTGTGGCTACCTCATTGGCTCGGTCAGGCTTCATCCCCCAACACTGTAAGGGCTGACCAGCAACGAACCAGTCTGCATATGACTGAAACTTCTCATAAGCAAGGTGGAGAAGCCTCAGCCTCGGCATTGAAAGCAATTGTACAAGGTATGGCTTGGTTATGAAGGAGCCAAACAACTGAAAAGGTTTGTGTTCACTGGAACTTGGAAGAAGTAATCTATCCCACCAGCTATGCATATTCTGGTTCGTAGACGCGTGCGTTTCTCATGTTTAGCTAACAACACTCTCAAGTGTGATGTAATTCCAGTGGGCCTTGGTGTTAATGAGCATTTATGACTTGTTAACAAATGCAAAGAAGGTCCCCAAGATGGCCAGGAAAGCTGACCCACTGGAAATCCTCTGAGAGCTTAACAGCAAAACTTTAACCTGCTGTTAGGAGACAGAGCTTTTGCTTGCCACCCAATTAAGTTTCCCATTTGCCCTTAAAAGCTCCAGGCAGTCCTGGAAAATTCTGCCCACTGAATCAAGCATGATCCTATAATTATACATTTAAAAAAAGACCCTATCAAATCACTGTAAATGTTATTTGAAAAACCTTCTGCTCAGAGTACGAGTTTCTGCATTATATTGAGGGCTTAAGACTGCAAATAAATACTGTAATGGAATAAAGGTATTTTTAAATATGTACAAGAAAATCATTAAAATTACTTACAAGTGGCTCATTCGTTTGAAATGTCTAACAATTCTTTTTCGTTCTCCCTGAGGACTTTCTGGCTTCAGATAATCGGCTTCCCAGAACTATGACTATATCAGCTCATGAGGGATTTGTTACAATTGAGTAGCTTGCTAGGTCACTTCAGAGGGCAGTTAAGAGCCAGCCATGAGTAATGCCGGAATCACATATACGGTAGACAGGGTAAGGATGGCAGGTTTCTTTCCCTGTAGGATATTTGTAGGCTGTTTGGATCTTTATGCGAGTATGACAGATTTGTAGTTACGTTTTACTGATATCAGCTTGTCCCCCTGATCTAAGAGCAGCAAGGCCAATTATAACAACCCCACAGGGTATCCCAATTGAGATAACACAACTAATTAGAGAAAAGGAATTAAGTCAAAAACCTTCCTAGTCCATACAGCTCAGCACAACAGGCAGTGCATTTAACCATGAAAGTTTGGCAGGATATGTATAAATTAGGCTTCAGGCATAGCCATTAAGGTTTCCATTGGAATGATAGCCCTTCATCTGCTTCCTTCTGTTCCTGGCCTTGGATTACATGATTCTGATATCAGCTAATGTTAAAAAAAAAGAAATTATTTCCATTCCAAGCACAGTCATCCTTCAATTTAGTATGAAATTCACCAAATAATTTAAAATGATAGGAAGCTCACTCAATCACAATCTAATATTGTATTATGGAATTGATAAATTGAAAGGTTGACTGAGGTTTCACATGATTTTCTTGTGATTTTTTTAAATCTCAAATGGTCATATCTAGGCATCAGGCTTGGCTCAGCGGTTCTGTTCATACCTCAAAGTGTTCAACCCCTCTCACTAAGGAGGCACTAGGCACCTTAGCCTACATTTCATGGCAGAATTGGACACAGAACCCACAGGGAAAAGCTTCAGGTTTAATCTGAACTCTTCTCCCCCAAATCCCAGTGCTAAGACATTCGACTATGTGAGCAGAAGCAGTCTGTTTAAACTGCTAGAGAAAATTGGCTGCCCAGAGAAGCTATACAATGTGGTCCCCAATTTCCATGGCAACATAATGAGTAAGGTCAGCCACAAGGCACTGCTAGTCACAATAGTTTCGCATACCGAGACCAGCAGATAATAACCTTGATGCTGAAATCGACAGCCATTCTGTCACAGCCAATTGAGTGAATGTGGAATAGCAGCAACCGGGTGGCATGGTGGCCCAGTGGTTAGCACTGCAGCCTCACAGCGCCAGCAACGTGGGTTCGATTCCAGCCTCAGGTAACTGTCTGTGTGGAGTTTGCACATTCTCCCTGTGTCTGTGTGGGTTTCCTCCGGGTGCTCCGGTTTCCTCCCACAGACCAAAGATGTGCAGGCTAGGTGGATTGGCCATGCTAAATTGTCCGTAGTGTTCAGGGGTGTGTGGGTTATAGGGGAATGGGTTTGGATGGGATGTTTCAAGGGGCAGTGTGGGCTTTTTGGGCTGAAGGGCCTCTTTCCACACTGTAGGGAATCTAGTCTAATCTAACCGAGAACACCAAATTGAGAGTTGACCGAACCTGCATCCTCACCACAGTTCTCTCTATTACTGAGACATAGATAATATGTGCTCGGCAAGAGAAAAGACTGTATAATTTTCACCTTCACCATCTTAGACGCATCTTAAACATGTTCTTGACAGGAAATAGTTATCAACACGAAGTCTTCAAGCATTCTAATTTCATTAACATACAATCCGTGATAATCCAACGAGGTCATGCTAGCTATTCATCAGATGGACGGTACCCGTATGTCAAAGACTTATGCAGCAAACTAGCCACTGAATCATGAGCTTCTGCACATCCATAGCTTTACTACAAGGACATCTACAAGCTGGATACAAAGAGGTGGACATCAAGACTGATGACTGGGACACCGTCAGAGGCTGATTCCTGCAAGGGGATTGGAAGAAGCAAGCAGAAACGGAAAGTCAAGCTGACTGGAATGAGGGCCCAGAGGTAGCCGAGGAAAGTGACTTGTTCACCTTCTCAGCCCACTTCCTCTTTCAAAATGTACATTTTGCCTGCAGGCTGCTGGATAGCTTTTACAGAATTATACGTTTCAAAATAATTAATGCTGGTATAACATAATCAGAATGAATTGATCCCATACAAGATGTCAATATGCAAAGATTCAGTGTTGCTCGCTTTAGTAAATACTGCTTCGTGTGTCACTCCCAGTGGTCCTGTGTGTTTATCCAGTGAGTACTTGAGTGCAGCAGACGGGAATGTTCTAGGTCTGAGACCCATTCTGTCTTGACGAAGCAGGCCTCAGTTAGGGCAATGATGAAATTGTATTGCAATCAGCTTTTAGACCTGTATATTAAAGGGAGATAAGCAGTGGTAGCAGTTGAATTTTGTCCAGAAAGTGCATATGTGTAAACTTTAGGTGAGAACACAGTCAGCCTCAGGCTGTATCATGCTGCCTTCATGACAAAATTGATCATTTACCACAAATGACTCATGAAGAAATGTCATTTCTGCACACAGCCAGAAGGGTTGGGGGAGAGAAAAAGCTTGGCCAAGGCAGCAGGCTCTGCTACCTTAAATATAGATAACCTGTGTTAGCTGTTTTGTTGTTAAAGACAAATCACATTATTCAAACTTGCAATAAATTGTAAAGTCCATGAGTTTAAATAATACATTAAAAATTTTAAGTATAATGTCAATCTACAGAAATAAGATATTGACTTACAATTGAAACATATCATTTTTACCAATACTTATTTCACATCCTTGCTAAAGTATGATAATGTATGAAGCTCTTTTCATTTGCAAGAAATTAAATGAAAGTGAGACCGATTTAAAAATCTGATGATGATATCTAACACTTGTCTTTATCAATCACCGTACATAAATCAATAGTGCTGAAAATATAAGCATTTCAGAATCAATAAATCTTTATATTTTTCTTGTATCAGTCACCTCATTTTTGGCTGTCAAGCTCTTAGATTTGTTATCTAAGTCATGCATACATTAATTTTCTTTTCTCGTTGCTTCTGTGTTTTTCTCTGCTCCATTCAATGATATTCTCCACTGACATTTTGATCTTTACCAATCAAATACCTCAGAGACTTGCGACCCAATTTCAGTTCTTCAACTTTCACATGGAACCATTGAAAGGCTGCAGCATAGAAGGAAGCCTTTAGCCCATTATGTTTGTGATGGCTCCCTGGAAGATAATTCACATGGCCCAACTGCCAGGGATTTCCCTTGTAACTTTATCACTTCCACTATTATCCAGTTCTCTTTTGGAAGATTCATTTTAATCTACCTCCATTGCTTTCTTACACAGATCGTTCCAGATCCTAAGTGTCTGCTGTATTAAAAAAAATTGCCTCATGCCAGCCTCGCTTCTTTTGCCAATTATTTTAAATCTGCACCTCTGGTTTTTAACCCTTGTGCTGCAGAAAGAGTTTTTAACTGTCTACCCTGTAATGTTGCAAATGTCTGTCAAATCTCCTCTTTAATCTTTTTATGTACAACAGACTCAGCTACTCAAATCTATCCACGTAACTGAAACACGTCACGTGTGGAACAATCCTTGAGAATCTTTGCTGCACCCTCCCTAATTCGCCCACATCTTTCCCAACATGTAGTGCCCAGAATTGGATGTATTACTACAGCTGAAGTTGAAATGATGTTTTGTAGAGGTTCTTCATGAAACCATTGCTTTTGTAGTCTGTGGTCCTGTATATAAAGCTCAGATTTTTGGTTCTTTAACCAATTTCTCAACCTGCCCTGACACCTTTCATGATTCATTGAGAAATTCTACCCATTCTCAACCAGTGGGTGATTTCTCTAAAGTAAGACAAACAAATTAGATAATTATCACTGTTTTAAACAGTGACGTCCATATGTTGATTTAGTAAGCCAAATACTTTGAGATTTGCAAGTATTTATTAAATCCAAATCTTATATTTACAACTGTAACTTAGCACAAAGAACAGTTTCCCTTCTGAACACTTTCCTTCCCCAGAAGTCAATGCCAGACTGGGAAGAAATGCATTTTTTAAAAAATTCTGAGCCGAGCTGTTTGGCCATGTTATGCCATCACCTCCAGCACAGGTGAAACTTGAATTTGGATTTTCTGGCACTGAGATGGGGATATAACTCATGTACCAAAAGAACTCCATGGAATTCTGCTCTGAAATACCGAGATCAATGTCCATTACCTGCTTTGATCACCTCTGGAGCTATTCTGTTTGAGCAAAAAAGGGACTTGCATTTCTAGTTCTATCATTCACAATGATAGAGTAGTTACAATATGCATTTTTTTAAATTAAAAATTAAATGGCTCTTATTAAAAATAGCGCAAACAATCAAAAACTTGCATATCAATGTTGGGTGGGGAACACCTGGACTTTCTGGGCTCTTCCAAAGCAAAAACTGGCTCTTTCATTGTGATGGAGTTAATCTGTTGCCTCCCACATGAGGTACAGATCAGTCAACTTCCAATATAGTTAGCATCCCATCAGTCATTATTATAACCAGGTTTCCATGAGCATGCAAAGTGACTACCAACATGAAGATGTCTCACAGATCCTGCAGAACTGAACCAGAATGCTGATCCCACCAACTTGTAAGCAAGGAAGAAAAGCAGCCAGGTTACAAGGTGTATGATTTGTCAAATAACTGTCAAGTGAAGATGAGTGTTTTAGCAGAGGTTATTACAGGAAATAAAGGCAAAAGGAGGAGTTGAGGACAGAGCTCCCAGAAGATTAGGAAACACAAGAGCTAATGTGGAACTGAGTATAGCTTCCTCCACGAATTGAGTCACTCTGAGTACTGCACAATAACTGCTATGGAAAATAATCATTTGTAATAAAAGTAGAAAAACTCAACAGGCCAGACGATATCAGAATAGAGAGAAGAAGTAAGTCCAATCTATGATCTTCCGTTAGAAGTGAACCAATTAGAGATTTCATGGGAACATTAGGAAGCAAATCTGACATGTAGCAACGAAAGGAAATATTAGATCAGGCAATCAACACTTACCTGCTAAGGGTATATTTTAAAGGGAGAAATTGAGGTAGAGAGAAAGAGATGTAAGGGTGGTATTTCAGAACTTGGGTCCCAAGCTTCTTCAAGGCAGAAGTTAAAGGAGCATGCACACCTCAAAGGAATCCTAAATTGGAGGAAATTATAGAGATAAGGAGGGATAGAGAAATACAAATCACGAATGAGAATTTAAAAATCAAGATGTTGCTTGACAAGGACATGATGTGTTCAGGGCTTGAGATGGGGAGGTGCTCAGAATGCAAAGCACTGGGGAGTAAGGAGGCCCCTGTTCCTGCCATCTGTTTTGTATATATAAAAGAAAAGATGCAGTATATCATCAGTCATTTGTTCCAAAGTGAAGCCTTGTTTTCTACCCCCACCTATTTGCTTCTTCTGCTTGTGATAGCAGGCATAAGAAGTAGCATGAGGATGCAGTGAGAGAGGGAACTGCACTTGATTAGCATGAGGTTATGGCTTTGCTTTGGTTATGCGTTCTAGGAACAGCTCTTACTGAGCCATAACTATTATTAACAAGCAGTGATCATTCCTTAATTAGACATTGTTTGCAAAAAATAAAAGAGCCACTGACCGAGGTTTTCTTGAACCAAAAAAGAAATGTTATTCCCTACTAACCCTGAAACAAAATAATAAAATGCATCTTTAGATATGCACAAACACAGGTAGCAGTTTCAAAGTGGGTAAGTGTCTACAACAAACAGGAAGAGAAAAGTAAATGCAGTTTAAAGCTCTAAGAGTACTTCAGTTGTGCAAGTGAAACTTGAATCTATCACTGGTTAGATGCTGCTTTATTTTCTCAGCAGGATTGAAATTTGTAGAATTCTAGAGTTCTTAGTGAATGGTTGTTATTTTAAGTTACTTTCTCACTGAGCATTAACTTTGGAAGTTGGGATAAACAGAGGGAGCAGAGACCTGTTTTGGCAGTTTGTTATTTTTGTTAGTGACCTGGATGAGGGCGTAGAAGGATGGGTTAGTAAATTTGCTGATGACACTAAAGTCGGTGGAGTTGTGAATTGTGCAGAAGGATGTTGCAGGTTACAGAGGGGCTTAGATAAGCTGCTGAGCTTGGGCTGAGAGGTGGCAAATGGAGTTTAATGTGGAAAAGTGTGAGGCGATTCACTTTGGAAGGAGTAACAGGAATACAGACTACTGGGCTAATGGTAAGATTCTTGGTAGTGTGGATGAGCAGAGAGTTCTCGATGTCCATCCCTGGAAGTTGCCACCCAGGTTGGTAGGGTTGTTAGGAAGGCATACCGTGTGTTAGGTTTTATTGGGAGAGGGACTGTGTTTTGGACCTGTAAGGTCCATGTTGCAGCTGTACAAAACAATGGTGCGGCCGTACTTGGAGTACAGGGTACATTTCTGGTCACCGCACGAGAGGAAGGATGTGGAAACATTGGAAAGGGTGCAGAGGAAATGTACCAGGATGTTGCCTGGTATGGAGGGAAGATCTTATGAGGAAAGGCTGAGGGACTTGAGGCTGTTTTTGTTAGAGAGAAGAAGGTTAAGAGATGACTTAAAGGAGACATACAGGATGATCAGAGGATTAGATAGTGTAGATAGTGAGAGCCTTTTTCCTCGGATGGTGATGGCTAGCACGAGGGGACATAGCTTCAAATTGAGGGGTAAAAGATATAGGACAGATGTCAGAGGTAGGCTGTTTACTCAGAGAGTAGTAAGGGCGTGGAATGTCCTGCCTGAAACAGTAGTAGACTCGCCGACTTTAGGAACATTTAAATGGTCATTGGATAAACATATGGATGATCATGGAATGGTGTAGATTAGATGGGATTCAGATTGGTTTCACAGGTCGGCGCAACACTGAGAGCCGAAGGGCCTGTACTGCGCTGTAATGTTCTATGTTCTATGTTCTAGAGAGTACAATCCTTCAAGATTGTTATGTATCCATATCCTACTCTGTCTGCACTGCCAAACTAACTAAAATATGGTTTCTCTATATATTCCTGAGTCTAGCTCCATTGTCTTTTCAACACAAGGCAATATATAAATGAGAGTCAACAGATCAGATTATTTTCTTTTAACTTTAATTTAATTGATTTCTGCATGCCAAGAATTCCATTGTGCAGATTCTGGATTCTTTTTAAAAGTACCATTTTTGATTCACTATTTTCCCTTTTAAATTTCTCACTTACTTCAGCCAAGAAAATGTAATTCATTGTTGCATTTGTCAAGTTACAAGCAACTTCTGATGAATTTAGATTACATTTCAAGGCAGGTTTTCTTCTAACATCAATTGAATAACAGTGCACATTGAATTTTAAGTGATCAACAGTACCCAGGAAGCAGAGATAAGGGCTCCTTTTTCAAGCTGACAACCTTTAACCAGTGGGGCTCCACAGGAATCTGTGCTAGAATCACAATTATTGACAATACATATCAATGACGTCAAAGAAGGAAGCAAATGTACTGTAGCCAAATTTCCAGGTGATCCAAAAGTAATTGGAAAGGTGAGTTGTGAAGGGGAAACATAGAGGAATGTAGAAATCCTAATTGTAGAAATTACAGAATGGACCAATAGAAAAACTGGGATCTGGAGGCAACGTGTTCTTTGAAAGGACATTGGCGATAGAGTGATATTTGCAAGACCAGATGGAATGAGAGTTGTTTTCTTTGAGAAAGGAGTTTCAAAGGTAGAAAAACATGATACTTTAAGAATTGTGAGCTTCTTAAACTGTTTTAGCTAGCATGGGAACCAGGAAGAAGTTGGGTGGTCAGTAGTTTATTGGGAATAGAATGCAAAAGTCAGTAAGTTAAGTCAGCTACTGTCGTGGTTTTCTAAAAGGAATTGTAAATATTTAGACAGAGAAAAATTTACAAGGATATGAGTTAAAAGTGGGATTAAGTGGATTGCACTTTGAAAATGCCTGTCGAAACATGATAGACTGCCTTTCACTGGCCTCTGAGTTAGAGGACATGAAGTGAGAGATCGAGCTGTTCAAATGATTTTCTGGAAAGTCTTTTCAACAAAGTATAAAAATGAATGTGGTACATTGAAGTGTTTTGTTGTGTTGATTATTCAATCATTTTAATGTATAAATATATAGTTTAACTTAACATATCCCATTGCAATTAAATTGGTGTTTTGCACAAAGAACTGAAATTCCAGAACAAAGAGAATTGTCAAACTTATTTAATTTCAACTTAAAATAGCAACATCATGGCCTGGCTTTTCCAATGGCCAGGCTGCCATTATTCCAGAGTGGATAGAAGTTGTGCCTGGGGACCCTGTGAGATCTCTATTGTAGCACACACCAAAGGAATTGCCCAGGAAATTAAAGATTGCTGTAAGAAATTCTTCTGCGTCTTAAACCCTCTCAAGTGTCCACTTTAGAACTTAGAATTCAAAGGATACTAAGGAAATTAAATAAGTAAATGCTCAAGAAAAGTTAAACTATTAAATACATAGACCACCTTCTGAGCAAGACAATATGACCATAAGACCACAAAATAAAGGAGCAGAATTACACCATCAAGTCTACTCTGCCATTCGATCTGTGTTGATATGTTTCTCAACCTGATTCTCCTGCATTCTCTCTGTAACCGTTGATCCCTTTACTAATCAAGAACCTATGTCTGTCCTAAATACATACAATGACTTAGCCTCCACAATCCCCTGCAGCAATGAGTTCCACAGATTCAACACCCTCTGGCCGAAAAAAACCCTCCTCAACTCAGTTCTGACCCTGAGGCTGCGCCACCTAACCCTATTCTCTCCTACTAGTGAAAAAATCTTCTCGACTTTCACTCTAATCTAGGTCTGTCAGTATTCTGCAGGTTTCAATGACATTCCCCTCATTTTTGCAAATTCCATTGAATGCAAACCCAGAGTTTTCAAATGCTCCTCACATGGCAAGCCCTTCATTCCCAGGATCACTCTTGTGAACATCCTCTGACTTTCTCCAATGCCAGCACATCCTTCCTTAGATTGCTCACAATGTTTCAAATGCACTCACACCAGAGCATTATACAGCCTCAGGACTACATCCCTGCTCTTGTAATCTCGCCCTCTTGAAATGGATGCTGTCATTTCATTTCCTCCTAACTGAACCTGTATGTTAAGTTTTAAGAGAATTATGAACCAAGACTCCAAAGTCCGTTTGTGCCTCAGATTTCTGAAATTTTGCAGTTAGAGAATGAACATCATGAGCAATTACAATCCCAAAATTGACCCTTGTGGAACTCCACTCGTCACCAACTGCCACCAGAAATAGACTGCTTTATTTTACTCTCTATCTTCTGCCAGTCAGCCAATCTTCTATCCATGCCAGTATCTTGCCCTGACAGCATGGGCACTTAGTGAGCAGCCTCCTGTCTGGCACCTTGTCAAAGGCCTTCTGGAAATTCAAATAGATCATGTCCACTGGCTCTCCTTTGTCTAACTTTCAACTGATCCCATCAATTATTCACACACTCCTAGCTATAGCTCCGTCACACACACACACACCTGACCTGGTAATCTCCTTTCTCTCTCCCCAATGCCCAGCACCCCTACTGCCTTGCTCTGAAGTGACAAACCCCCCCTCCCTCACTCTGAATCCACTCCTCCCTTTCCCTGCTTTGGATTTATACCCCAATTTAGCCCTCCCTCTCCAGGATCCATCCCTGCCTCTTCCATCACTCAAGAACCCCCTGCCAAGGACACAACACCCAGCCTTCCCTGCCCTCCACTGGATCCAAAATTTCCCACCAAACCTGTCCTACCCTAAACCCTGCACACTTTGCCTGGCGCATCTAATGTGGGTAATTGCACGGACAAGTAATATTTCTAAATTTTGTATGACAATACAAGAAGATGCAAATGTATTTTCTGATCTCAATTTAAAGAGGTTTCAAGGGGATTTGTACAGGCTGAGTGAGTGAGAAAATTGAATATAATGAGGATAAGTGTGAGAGTGTCCACTTTGCTTGGAGAAACGTTGTTGTAAAATTGCTGAAAGCTAACATGTAGGTGAAGCAAACAATTAGGAAGGCAAATGGTAAGATGGTTGGTGTTTATCACAAGAGGATTTAAGTACAGGAGTAACAGTGTTTAGCTTCAATCGTACAGAAGCTCAGTGTGATTGCACCTGGAGTATTATATGCAGTTTTGCTCTCCTTGCCTAAGGAAGTATATATATATCATTGTTATAACTCACTGGGAAGGCATGGAGGAAATAAAGCTGCACTATTCCTGGAATCATCACAGGAGTTAAAACTTACATAAAAGGAAGTAAAATTCCCCAATTTATCTGTCTGTTAGACCAGGTTGATGGGAAGCATGGACTAAGTTTCTGTACTTAACCTGAATTACTGCCTATTATAAATTAATAGATTCCAGCCACAGGTCAATGATTGACATAAAACTCTACATGTTGCAACTGTAACCCACTTACACTACCCCCCACCCCCATTTACTCACATGCAGACGGACATATTGATGGACACAAAAATAAAGTGGGCATCATGGGTGGAGAGAAACACTGGGAACGCAGTTTGATTTTTCTTGTTAAAAGGTCTCACCGGGATGATTACTTTGGCTTGTCAGGACCCGGTGCTCCTTAACCTTCCTTCTGCAGATAATTTCGCTTACTGTAGGAGGCCCAGGGCAATTGGTTCACCCTTATAACATCTTTATATTTTACTGGTTAAGAGCCCCAGCTTACAAGAACTGAGGAAGGGAATTAAACTGGCTTTTTCCAGGTTTCTTTTTCAGTTTCTTCCTTTTTCAATGGCTGAGACAGGGACAGCTCCTTCCCTTCCAGCAGTTTGATACCTTCTGATTAATTGTTCACACCAACCTGTTATTGAGCTACCTGTAGTTGTTGGCAAACCAAAGGCCTTTGTCACAGACAACGGGCTAGTCGGTTCTTCCTTCAGGCGCCACCTTATCTGTAGTAACGTCTGCCATGGTTGAACATGATGTGGAGTTGCTGATGTTGGACTGCAGTGGACAAGGTCAGAAGTCACTTGACACCAGGTTGTAGCCCAACAGGTTTATTTGAAATTAAAGGCTTTTGGAGCACTGCTCCTCCATCAGATAACTTCACCTGATGAAGAAGCAGTGCTCCGAAAGCTTGTGATTTCAAGTAAACCTGTTGGATGCTAACCCGGTGTCATGTAGCTTCTGACTATAAGCTGAACTGACAGCAGTGTAAGTAGCACTTGTAATGAGTGGCAGATGACTTGCTTTTTGAAAAGTGTCATAATCCTCTCTACAATCCTTGATATTCATAAAATAACACTCTTCACCACATTTCAGACCACAATCAAGAGTGTAAAAGAAAATAAGATATTAACACCTTGCCATAGAGGGAATGCATTGGACGTTCAGCAGACTAATTCCTGGGTTGGGGGATTGACCTTTGAGGACAGGTTGAGGAGTCTGGGCATATATTCTCTTGGGTTTTTGGATGGGAGGAAGCTCACAAATTCTCAAAGGGATAGACAGACAGAAAGGATGTGTCTGATTGCAGGAGAATGCAGGGGCTAGGCCATGGCCTCAGAATACAGGCCACTTAGCACTGAGATGAGAACAAATTCTTCACTCAGTGTCGCTGATCTTAGGAATTCTCTACCACTAACTGTGGAAGGTCAGTCATTGAATATATTAAGGACATAAACTGGAAGATTTCTGGTTATTAATGACCTTAAAAGATATGACAATAACTTGGGAATATGGAATTAAGATAAATGATTAGTACGATTTAAAATGTCAGAACAGGCCTGAGGGGCTGAATGGCCTACTTCTGCTCAAATCTCCTATGTCCCTATGTTGCAACCATCTGGGAATAAGGATAGAAAAGGACAGAGGATGCTGGAGAAGCTCAGCAGGTCTGTCTGCATCCTTTCTGATGACAAGTCACTGGACTCAAAAGATTTAACCCTTGTTTTTCCCTCCACAGATGCTGCCAGACCTGTTGGGTTTCTTTAGCACTTCCTGCCTTCTTTCAGATTTCCAACATCCATTGTTCTTTGTTTTATTTATGTGTGATAAGGTTGGGTCATTTTGACACCATAATCCAACTGTGACACCAACACTGCAAACAGACTGGCTCGTTCACAGAGTGCTGCCTCGGAGGGAATGATGTCATAAGGTGAGGACTGAAAACACTGACTTTAGACTTTCCAGTATTAAATTGATGGAAATTGCTACTCACCACTCTGCTGGCTGTCAAATAAGCAGTTTGACCATTTAGAGACCGTGAAGGACAGGAGGGACAATGGTGGTGAGGACATGTGAAAACTAAAGGTGTGCTTTTGGATGGTTCATAAAAGATAGTTCTGTGACTGTGTGGAAGGCAGAGGAGGAAGGGTTTATAATGAAAAGTAACAAGGAGAGGTTATGAGACAAGAAAGGACGTAAATGTTGGCTCTGAAAGAGCTGCAAATGAGACATGTAGAATCACTGGCAACTGCTGTGAGAAATCCTTCTAAGTCAGTGAGCAGCACCATGGGAGGTCACCGAGTAAATCATATTTAACAAGTAACATGACAGACTGAAGACTTAAATGCAGACAATCTACTTGTCTTCTCGGTTAGGGAATGGCATGTGGGACAACGACGAGAATTTTTTTTTCAGAAACTAAATACATTACAGCCCCGAGCAACAATGACTTGGCCAATGAAGCATTGAGTAAAGAATGACAGAAATGCTACACTGTAAGAAGGAAGGATTAGATTTATAATTTAAGTGCTGAGCTTATGGTCAACAGTATAACAGGGACGTAGATCATATCCTTCTGTTTCTCAACACAAATTCACCTTAAACCACAGACATGTAAGTGATTGAAATGGTAAAACAGATGCTAATTTTAACTTTAAAATAGAAAACTAAACGTGACTGTGCAATGATTATTGTTCTCTCACTGTGATTTAACTAGGATTATAGAGAATTGTAATTGTGATGCTGCCTCCGAAAATAAATTTAAATTATCAGATCCCTAAAAGGTTATTGAAAGCTACTCAATAATAGTAACCATGAAATTATCAGTTGTTGCAAAAAGCCACTCGCTTCACCAATATTCTTTGTGGAATGAAATCTGCCAACGTTACCTGATCTGGTCTATTTGCGACTCCAGAACCACAGCAATGCGGCTGACCTCTAAAAAAGCCCAGCAAATCGTTCATTTCCGAGGACATTAGAAATAGGCAAAATAGCCAGTGACACCCACATCCCGTGGAAGAATAAAACATGGAGGTGGCTGAAATTTACTGAATATTCTCCAGACTAATGATTCCTATGCAATCCTGTTAGGCTCAAATTGCCCTCATTATACACTGAAATTAATATATTTGCACTGTTACAACGGGAAAGCTGCGCAAACCGAAATTCCTAAAATTGGATTGCTGTGTCTTCTTTCTTTCTTTAAAAATCAGGACTGTTCCAGGATTGTCCAGCTGATGAGGATACGAAAAATGTCAGGTAAAAGCTGGCTTGTGGAATTACGTTCATTGAACGTAGTGGTGGGAGGAAACTAATTTATTTTTGTCAACGGGCAATCCATCCTACAGTTACATCAACTGCCTGTGATTTAATAAACGTATTTTAATTACTTGAGATTCTGACCAGTGCTTTAGAAATCACCTTATATGATGGTTTTGAGGTTCTGATGTAAAGCAAATGGAGGTGCTGGGTCTAGAGGCACTGCTGCTGGGAAATCCCAGGTCATTTTTGATTTATCAGCTCTGTACTCTCTCCCATTGTGTACCTATTAAAATAAAGTTTGTAGCATTTACAGTGCACTAACATCAGTGACAATGCTGCTGACTCGGGAAAGTATTTGTTGTGAGTATCGCTGACAATGTTTTATTTCGTAAAGATAATTTCAATATTTGTTGTGACACTCGAGTGTGCCAAACCATTAATTTATAAATACTGCTGTTGTGAAGTGCAGCCAATTTAAATTGAGACCAGTTGTTATTTAATGTTAGTAATGAACCCATTTTTCATGAAGACTTATGATGATGAACCTAATCTGTCTCTTTATGACATGATATATATACGTGAGTGGTTACAATCTAGGTGTTTCTTACATTAATTTATTCATTATGGGCGTATGTTCCCATGGAAGCAATACCATATCCAACAAATCTGAATGAAGTCCAAATATTGAGACAATGGGAATATTTGTCTAGAAATTCCCTTTAAAACCAGTGGCTTGTTTTCAGTGAAATCAGACGTGGATTAGAGTCCTGAATTCAATCAATTACTTTCCAAGGAAGGATCTTTAGAAATAACTTATAATGGAGTACTTGATATTTAAGTCAGATTCAATTAAGACGGGAAAAATGTGTAAAAACACATATCAAAGCAAATTTGCAAAATTATATTTTTGTGCATGAAGAAATATCATCTTCATGATCCCAATCGATTTCTTTCTCAGGTAGATTATCAGCATAATTAATGTGAGGAGAACAAAATTAGGTCCAAGTTATCAAGTGCTTGCTTACCAGAAAGACAAGCTTCCAATGATCAAATTTCAGCCACATGCTAGAAACATCTGGCTGTTCCACTCTACTTTGCCTACACTAGATCTCCAAAGCGGATTTAGAAAGATGACTGCTTATTTGTTCTGCATATGAGCAGTTTAATGAGTTTAACCCAATTCAGTTCAACCAGTAATTTGAATAGTGACGGTTTTTAGTCAATCAGTATTCGTTGGCAGCGTTATACAGCCATCAGTAATTGCATATTAATTGATCTCTAGTTTGTGGAAATGCAGAAAATGCATAATCTGATTATGTAAATTTGGGAACCTGTGCTAGCTCCTAAAGTATGTTCTTCATTGGCAGCAAAGTAACAAATGACCTGTTGAATTTGCAGCTGGGTGGTAATTTCCTACATAAAACGGGTCTTTGAAAAAATTCTGATTTACTTCTTGCAGCAACAGAATAAAATCCCAGTAGTACTTATCAATGTTATAAATGAAATACTGCTCACTCTTTCCGAGGCTTCTTTAATTATGATATAGCTAAGTAAATTATGACCCACCGTTCTTGTTTAATGGCCTGAAGTAGGAAATCACATACATCTTACTGAAAGAAAGTGTTGTTATCTAAATCTGTTCTTCTTTCCATGACTTTTGGTTCATTGGATTCTGTCCAGATACAGAAGGGCAAATAACTGCAGTGCAGCTCATTTAATTCTCCATCATCCAAACAAGTGTCCAGTTATTTTTTCGCATACAGAACATTGGTTAGGCCACTTTTAACATACTGAGTTCAATTTAGGTCTTTCTGCTGTAGGAAGGATATTGTTAAACTTGAAAGGGTTCGGAAAAGACCTGCAAGCACATTTCTGGGATTGGAGGGTTTGAGCTCCGGCGAGATGCTAAATAGGCTGGGATCATTTTTCCTGGAGCATTGGAGGCTGAGGGGCGACCTTGCAGAAGTTTATAAAATCATGAGAGACATGGACAGATTGAATAGCCATGGTCCTTTTCCCAGGGTAGGGGAGTCACCAGGGCAGAAGTTTAAGGTGAGATGGGTGAGATTTAAAAGGAACCTGGGAGCATTTATTTTCATGCACAGGGTGGTGCATGTCCAGAAGAGCTGTCAGAAGAAGTAATGGAAGTGGGTACAATTACAACATTTAAAAGGCATCTGAATGGCTACATGAGTAGGAAGAGTTTCGCGGAATGTGGGCGCAGTGCTGGCAAATGGGACTAGGTCCGAATAGGATATCTAGTTGGCGCAGATGAGTTGAACAAGGGGTCTGCTTCTGGGCTATACAACTCAATGATTCCCAGTATAATAGTTTCCATTGGGCTGAAGCAGAATATTGGACAAGAACAAATTGAATGATGGAACAAGCTCATCAACATATATGTTAAACTGTTGCCCCTATTTCTTATGTTGAAATGTTAACATTTTTTTAATCAACTGTTTTCCTGCAGACCCAAATTTTCGAATTTTTCACAAATGGCATGGTGTTTATGCAAATTGCATAGATGTTTACATTTCACATGGTTTAAATAATTAGGATTATAAGCATTTTTGGTGAAAATTAGGATCATAATTAAACACTAAATTACAACCATTCTCAATTTAAATTGTGTGCACTTCTCACCAATGAGGATGTTAAATTTGATGGTTAGGCACACTCAAGCTTTGCGATTGATATTTCTAATCACTTTTATTAAACAAAGCATTGGCAGCCACAGTCACAACAAATAGTGTTCCCAAATGAACTGTGTTTCACACTGTAAATATAATAGGGGCAATTTTACCCTAACTTATAGGAATGGTTGGAAAACTGCTCCAATAACCCTGCTCATTAGTACGCTGACCAGAAACCATAGCTGGGTGTAAAGTAGCCATCATTGCGAACCTGCCAGGTTTTTTTCCCCAGTCTTTTCTATAAAAATCCATCCACAGGTTGTGGGTATCACCAGCGAGGCCAGCAATTTTTTTGTCCGTTCGGAATTCCACTCAGAAGGTGGTCGTGAGCTACCTTCTCGAGCCACCCACAACCCATTTGATGGCAGTGGACCAACAAGGCTGTTAGGGATGCACTTTGAGGATTTCGACCTGCTGACACTGAAGGAAGGGTGATACATTCCAAGTCAGAACGGTGTGTGCCTTGGAGGGGAACTTGCAAGTCATGGTATTCCCATGTATCTGCTCGCTGTGTCCTTCCAAATGACACTTGCCATGTGTCTGGAAGGCATTGTCTAAGTGATCATTTTTGGTAGTGCATCTTGTGGATGGAACCCTGCTGCAACTGACCAACAGTGGTAGAGGGAGTGAATGTTTGTGGATATGGTACCAATCAAGTGGGCTACTTTTTATCGGACGGTGCTAAGTTCTTGAGTATTGTTGGAGCTGCATCCATCCAGGCAATGGGAAGTATTCCATCACAGTCTTGACTACTGCATTATAGATGGTGGATAGGCTTTGGGGAGTCAGCAAGTGAGTGCTTGATGCAGGAGTCGTAGTGTCTGACCTGCTGTTCTCGTCACAATATTTACATGGTTCTAACAGTTCAATTTGTGTCAATGGCAACTCCCAGGACATTGAAAGTGGAGGAATTGGCAAAGGGTAATGGTTAGATTGTCTTGTTAGACATGACCAGTTCTGAGGAAGGGTCACCAGATCCAAAACATTAACACTGATTTCTCTTCAAAGATGCTGCCAGACCTGCTGAGATTTTCATCAACTGTTTTTTGTCATTGCCTGGTACTAGTAAGGCATGAATGTGACTTGCTACTTGTCAGCCTAAGTCTGGATATTATCCAGGTCGTGCTATATTTGAACATGGGCTGATTCAGGTTCTGTGGAGTTACAAATGTGATGAGCATTGTACAGTTATCAGCAAAAATGCGCCTGTGCCTGACCTCATGATGGGTTGAAGGGCATTGATGATGATACTGAGAGTAGGACACTTCCGTAAGGAGCTCGTGCAGAGGCATCCCCGAGCTGAGATGACTGACATCCAACAGACACAACAACCTCCCTTTCTATTAGGTATGACTCCAACTATTGGAGAGATTCCCCAACCCCCCTCCCCCTTTTGCTCCCAATACTCATTGATTCCTGTTTTGCTGATATTATACTCCATGTTATATCAAGATGAAATATGGCCTTTATGTCAAAGGCAATCACTTAAATTTCAACTTTAGAATTTAGCTGTTTTGTCCAAGTTTAAACTAAGGGTATAATGAGATGGAACCTAGGCCGAGTGTCAGTAAGCAGATTAATGCTAAGCAAGTGCAGCTTGATAGCACCATCAATTACAACATCTATCACTTTATTTGATGACTGGAAGTGATCCTATTAACTCTGCATGAAGTTTCAATCAAAATTAGATTACAAAAACTTGGTGTAATATATAAGACCATAACACATAGGAGTGGAAGTGAAACCATTTGGCCCATCGAGTCCACTCCGCCACTTAATCATGGCTGATGGGCATTTCAACTCCACTTCCCTGCACTCTCCCCATAGCCCTAAATTCCTTGCGAGATCAAGAATTTACCAATCTCTTTCTTGAAGACATTTAATGTCCCGGCCTCCACTGCACTCCATGGCAATGAATTCCACAAGCCCACCACTCTCTGGCTGAAGAAATGTTTCCTCATTTCCATTCTAAATTCACCCCCTCTAATTCTAAGGCTGTGCCCATGGGTCCTAGTCTCCCTGCCTAACGGAAACAACTTCCGAGCGTCCACCCTTTCTAAGTCATGCATTATCTTATAAGCTTCTATTAGGTCTCCCCTCAACCTTCTAAACTCTAATGAATACAATCCCAGGATCCTCAGCTGTTCATCGTACGTTAAACCAACCATTCCAGGGATCATCCGTGTGAATCTCCGCTGGACACGCTCCAGCACCAGTATGTCCTTCCTGAGATGTGGGGCCAAAATTGGACACAGTATTCTAAATGGGGCCTAACTAGAGCTTTATAAAGCCTCAGAAGCACATCGCTGCTTTTATATTCCAACCCTCTTGAGCTAAGTGACAACATTACATTCACTCTCTTAATCACGGACTCAACCTGCAAGTTAACCTTCAGAGAATCCTGGACTAACACTCCCAGATCCCTTTGTACTTTGGCTTTATGAATTTTCTCACCATTTAGAAAATAGTCCAGGCCTGTATGCTTTTTTCCAAAGTGCAAGGCCTCGCATTTGCTCACGTTGAATTTCATCAGCCATTTCCTGGACTACTCTCCTAAATTGTCTAAATCTTTCTGCAGCCTCCCCACCTCCTCAGTGCTACTTGCCTGTCCACCTAACTTTGTATCATCGGCAAACTTCGCCAGAATGCCCCCAGTCCCTTCATCCAGATCATTAATATATAAAGTAAACAGCTGCGGCCCCAACACCAAACCCTGCGGGATACCACTGGCCACCAGTTGCCATTCCGAAAAAGAGCCTTTTATCCCAACTCTCTGCCTACTTGTCAGACAGCCAATCCTCAATCCAAGCCAGTAGCTCACCTCGAACACCATGGGCCCTCACCTTACTCAGCAGCCTCCCGTGAGGCACCTTAGCATTTGTGTGTGTGGACCTGCAATCATGTTACCAGGGAAAGTTTTCTCTCAGTCTTGGATTTTCAGGCTCTTTTGGAAATGGTCTTAAATTTGTTTGGAAGTGTTGTGTTATATCTTTATCTTGTATCTTTACAAGAGTTACATGACATCATGACTCACAATAACAGTATTGACAGCTTTGGTTGCCGTCTCTATGTAATGTCAGTGTGATGTCTTCAGTCAGTCTATTATCTGTATGTAATGTGTAGTAATATCAATAAGCACACAATGAAGAACATATGGTGCAAGTCTCTGATATCACAGTTGTGTAAATAGTTACTGTCCTCAACAAACTTCAAGATATCTGACTCAATAGGAAGGCTGACTCACACAAGAATATGTTATGTAGAAAAGTGTAGAAAAAGAAGATTAGAAAGCACATCAGCATGAGTGTGAAATTGGATGGACTGACTGGTTCAATGTCATTATGCTGTGGACTGATTTTATAAGAATAGTGCAGCCTATAAAGTGGGAATGCCATGCAGATCTGTAAACGAGGTGTTTAAGACATCCAAAGTGACAATTTATGAGCCTGTTTCAGTTTTCCTAAAAGTGCACAAAAGGAAGTAGGAAATAGGAAGTCAGAGATAGAGGTGGGTATATCAGGACTGCATTTAGGAGGCAGGTCAGGCCATGACTAAATTCAGCAATAACAGTGTTAGAGTGTAACCTTTCAAGAGCCTCAGCATTTTGCAATGAGTTGCCAGATTCATACTGCAAGGTGCAGTCCCTATAGTGCCATTTGGCTGCTGGCACAGGTTAATTGAAACTCTATGGATTGTGGGATTGGAGGTTGCGTCTGAAAGAGTGACTCTTGACACTGACAATGCCTGGCAATGCCTGCCTGCCATGGGCATTGGCCACGAAGCAGGTGAGCTCACCAGTGACGGGGGGATTTTGCGAGTGCGGGAGAGAATCTGAGATTGAGGGAACTCTGGCCGCTGGTGAGCAGGACAGCAGTAACCTCGTGGACATCTGCAGGGCCAGCTTCAGATGAGTAAGTGGCAGAAGGCTGCAGAGGGGATCGTGGGTAGGCATCAGTGTGAAGGAGATGAGACCCTTTAGCAAGAATGTACAGCCAGAGGGTGAGCCACACCCAGATATCAGAGAGGCAGTAATGCTAAAGACAGTGTGTCTGTCCTCAGAGGACACCATGAATCTTTGTGGTGTAATGACAGCTAACTACGCTCCTTTAGAATTGGTGGTCACCTGATGGCATTGGCAAAGAAATATAATCCGTTTTTTGCTATGGGTTCATTCCAGAGGCCCACAAGAGACAATGGTGGCATCTCCCATTCAGTAGCACATTCTGCTTTCACCATATCCCTCCTGCAGCCTTCTCCCACTTTACCCCTCTTGCAAGCTCCTTCTGCTGCACAATCCTCTTGAAATCCCCCCTTCCCCATGACCCTCCTGCAGCCTTTCTCTCCTCAATCCTTTTGTATTGCCTCTTCCTTCACATCTGTCTTGAATTCCCCACCCTCTCTGTCACCACACTCTCACATGCCCCCTGATAATGTTCAATCCTCTTCTCCCCACCATAACACTCCTAACAGCCACCTCCACGTATAGCCATTTCTGAGTAGACAACCCAGCCCCACCATCCCCTGGACCCAGCTGGCAAAAGTCTGTCCTTGACAAATGTGGCAATCAGTCTCAGCCATTGCAAACGACAGACCAAACCCCTGCCTTGGCAAATGGCTTGCCCAACTCCCTCATTGCTATCAATGACTGACCCCATCTATTGCTCCTCCATTCACAGATGGTGTCTCTCCTGGGTTTGTTGCTGCATGTGAGAGAACTGAGAGATTGGAGGAACAACCCCTTACCATTCCCTTCCATTCAAGCCACAAGGATGAGTATTCTCTGATTGGCTGCCCCATGAGTGAATTTTCTGGGGTGACATGCAGATTTTCTCCATGTGTTTTGAACATTGATTATTCATAGTCTTTTCTTGGAACGAATGCCCATTAGATTAGATTAGATTAGATTCCCTACAGTGTGGAAACAGGCCCTGCGGCCCAACAAGTCCACACCATCCTTTGGAGCATCCCACCCAGACCCATCCCCCATAACCCACACACCCTTGAACACTATGGGCAATTTAGCATGGCCAATCCACCTAGTCTGCACATCTTTGGGCTGTGGAAGGAAACCGGGGCACCCGGAGAAAACCCACGCAGACACGGGGAGAATGTGCAAACTCCGCACAGACAGTTGCCCAAGGCTGGAATCGAACCTGGGTCCCTGGCACTGTGAGGCTGCAGTGCTGACCACTGAGCCACTATGCCGCCCCATGTACCATTTAATATTGTAATGCTATTTTTCAGTTAAGTAGAGCTGGAATGCTGATTTTTGCAAAGTCTGGGCATTTCACCATCATTCCTGTACTGCTTCCCTTTCCATCAGAAGGCCCAAAATATTTAGTCCAATCATGGCTGCCTCCTGTGACTCCTCATGTTGATTAATGCACTAGAAGATACTCACAAGTAGCAAGAACAGGCAGGGGCTAGAATAGGCAGGTTGCTGCACTGGGAAATACACCAGTTTATGAAGTCTGTCACCCTTCCGGATGACACAGAGGAGCACTTCATTGTGCAATGATAAGAAACAGTGGTTCAGCCACAATTTCCTGCAAAGCAAGCCTCTTTCTTCATTGCAGCCAAATGACACTGAGCTAACATACACCACGCATTCCCCACAGTGAGCGTAGAAAACTGATGGGTAAACCAACATAGTGGGACCTCTGCACAATTCCTATTGACCTGATTGAAGAAAAGCATTGTCTGACAGAAATATGAACAAGCTGGCAGCCTATGCGATGGTACGGAATAGCTTATTTTAAGGACAGGATGACTTTTTTCTTTAAATAGTGCAATGTTTTAAGAACTGACGCAGTCATTACTTCTTGTAAATTATAGGCAGCAGACAAAGTGTTCCTCACAAAGTGATCTTTTTTCCCCTTCCTTACTGTAACGAAGATGTTCAAGTTTTTGCAGAGGAGATCAATTTTAGGAATGGGAAATTTACATACTACCACCACTGACCTTAATACCTTCCCAGAGGATTTAACTATGTAAGTGGTAGCAATATAGAATCATGATTTGAGACTATGCAAATGTGAACAACTTTACAACAAATGTTTCTCTCAGAGGAACTTCTGAGGAAGCGTCACCGGACCCAAAACGTTAACTGTTTTTTCCTTCACAGATGCTGCCAAACCTGCTGAGCTTTTCCAGCAACTTTGTTTTTGTTTCGAAGAGAACTGTTTTTTTATTTGAAAAACAACATGGATTATCACACAATTGTACAACCATCTAGCCTGCAACAAGCATTCTGTTATACTATGCATTAAACATACTAAGTATCCATTTTAACAGTTGTTTTCCTTCATGCTTAGTTTGTGAACCTTAAGATTTTATTGCTCCATTTATATGTGACACCTTTCTTTATGAACCATTCATCAGATACTGTGGGTAAGGTCTCAGTTCTGGTACGTGTCTTTCCTTTGTATCAGTGTTGTGTGGCATGGGAAATCCTCAGCAAAGATTTGCAAGTTTTGTCCCACATATTTTTTTCCCCTGCTGTTTCGGAATTCTTCCCTGCATTACTTCAATCATGCATTGAGTTACCCCAAAACAGTCATTCTTAGCTGGTTACTATGTGCCAGATTAACCTCTACCATTGGGAATTGGAAGGTCATACTATCTTTAAATCCAGGCTGTAAGCAAGTATTGTGAAGCACCCAAAGCCAGTTATTAGAGATGTTTGGTCT
Organism: Stegostoma tigrinum; assembly: GCF_030684315.1. NCBI lineage: Eukaryota > Metazoa > Chordata > Chondrichthyes > Orectolobiformes > Stegostomatidae > Stegostoma > Stegostoma tigrinum. The sequence continues at coordinate 60,775,945 of NC_081368.1, forward strand.
AAGTACCTGCAAGGGGAGATATGTCTTTGGTGCTGCTAAAGAGCAGTTATTGAATTGACCAACCATTAAATGCCCTGCTCAATATTTGATTCCATTGACTGTGATTCTCCTGAATTTAACATAGGGTGTGGAACAAGTAGCAACCCCTCTTTATTGTGGCTAGGTGCTCTTGGAGAGGGAGTATGCAGTGTCCACCATTACTGTCAATGTCCTTCAAGAGAGGTAAACCATTTTTAGAGAGAAGTGGACACCATGGAAAGTGGAGTGCATATCTCCCCTTCCAATGGCATTTTGATTTAGCTCCCTTACCCTCTCCATCAACTTTGAAAGCCTGTATTGCCCTTAACAGGCTTTGCGTGTGAATTAATTAATTGGAAAACAAGTGGCTTTTACTGGTCGTGGTTAATAGTGTGGGGGAAGAAACAAACCAACAGCGATTTGGTGAGAAAAAAAAACGATGTTCAGTTGTGCTCAAGCATTTACAGATATAGAAGAAAACTATGGCAAGTGGCAAATACGTTGTCGCCCACTTCAGGAAAACCATGCCACCTTTTCCTAAATTTCTACCTTACAAACATGTGCCATTTGGCACAGCATATTAGAGAGGTACTCAGAATGATTAATTTTCATGTTCTGCAGCCATTCATGGGAAGATAGAAAACTTATTCACCTTTTTAACATCTCGGTTACAGGCAGACATAACTAACTCCTGTTTATGTATGGTTAATTTGCTTTAGCAATGACCGAGCTATCTCAGCAGCTCATGATTCACCTGATATGTCAATCATCTGGGGGACAAAGTCAAGTCTAGTTTCATTTCATTTGCCTTTGGAAGTTGTTCGCAATTATTTCTTTTTTCTTATTAAAATTCATTGTTTCCAATTGTGTCCCAATTGGTATATATCATGAAAGCTGATTGTGTTCTAGCCTGAAGTAGTCTTTTATTAGTGCAAAGGAAATTCACAGTTCGATGTATGCATTTCACAGCTTGCATCCATTGCTGCATAGTCATTAACTAGGAAAAAGACAATTGTTCCATATCATCATCATCACAAGATCCAAGGGCAAGATAAGTTAATGATTGAATGACCCATCCAGATACATTGTCAAATATAGGTTTCCAGAGGGCAGTTTAAAGAAGGACAATGAATATAATCAAGGAAATAACTCCATCCCTGAACTTTCTCATTGCTAATTTCATTTTAACAACAAGCCTAGAGAACAGTCATAAATAGAAGTGATTTTGCACTTTCAATTCAAATATTTTATCAAATGGGATTCATGATGCCCGGTCCACCATGCCTTGCAGCTACTTTTCTCATGAAAACATCTGCTATTCTTTGATTATACAGTCAAGCTGTTGGGTGCCTTTCTCTGGGAATCTGGACAGAGAGGTTTGCGACTGCTGGTATCTTTCATGACATCATATTTAAAGCTCAGCTGCACACTGCCTCCTGGTTGCAAGCCAGGCATTGCACTTCACACCGTGTAACTTGACTGCTTTCACCATTGGCATATCTCAGTAGAAAGAAAAACTCGTTCCCCACTTCACAGAGAGGAAGCTGGAGGTACTAGAGGGTACAGTGATTGAAAGGAGGGCAGTCCCTTCGGTACAGGAGCACACACCACCAGCTAAGACAGCCTTGTCCGAAATCACAGCTGAGGTTAGTGTCATCACTGAACTGAAACAAGATACCCAATACTTTAGGAGGAAAGTCAATGTCCTTCTGTGCTCCATATGAGCAAGTGCCACCATATTCCTGTTACCTCACCCTCACAGTGCCAGCGTCCACTGACTGTCACTGCATGTGCTTCACCAAAGCTCACGGACTGCAACTCGTACTATTGTATGCTTCGAGTCCACTCAATGGTTCTGATCCACCTCAATTTCTAAAACTACCCACCCTTCCTGTTCTCTGTAATTCCTACTCACTCATTGGGAACTTCTTATCAGTTCTCTTGCTTACACATCACCACGAGTGGCTCTTCTTCCATTTCCATTAAATTTGGCCCCTCCCCTTGTCTCATTGTGAGATAATTGGCTCACCCCTCTGCACTAAGGTCTCTGCAGCAGCTGATGAAACCACATGTAATTCCTCAACATTTTGTACTCAACCTGCTGCCCCATGACACACTGTGTGCCTCTCCCTCTGTCCTAAACTGCAATTTGATTTGCCATGGTTGGTAGCCTGTAACTGAGCAATAAAGATCCAGTTGTGTTCTAAGAGTGCAACATAACCAACAACAGAGTCTGACAGCTCTTAACTCTGAATGGTGCTAAGAAAGCATTATGAAATGTACAGAGGTTAGTAGTTTCCAAACAAATGCAAGGTCAGGAAGCATTAAGAAAGTAAGCGGAACGCAATAAGACATACCATCTTGAGATGCACATGTGCAAAGCAGCCTGGGAGAAACTTGCAAGTTAACAATGACCTAGCATTCAGCAGTCTCAAATGATCCTGACCAAGTACAAAGGTGTCCCTAAGATCCACGACAATGGCATCGGAGACACTTATCCAGGGGATTCACTTCTCCCCATGCAATTCATAATTTTGCCAGGGTCATTAACACCTTATAATTCAGTTTATTCCACACTCAAGTAATTTGTATTCGTAGTAATTTGAGCAAAATCTCTTTCCACATCAATGTAATTTTACTTCTTTTAATTATCCACCTTGCAGCAGGGTCAGGAGTTGTGTGAGTAGGCCCAACAGTAAGCATGGTTATGTAGTGAGGCACCTAGCTGTAGGAAGAATCACATTTAGGCCACAGAAGTCTCCACTCACTACACTCTAAAGGTGACCAGGACTTTTTCAGCTATACCCTGCCTGCCAGTTGTCGCCATGTGCATGTTACTTTACAACTTGAGGGCTACTCAATCCACCTGATGGACTGCATGGTATCCTCAGGCAAAGGAAAGGGCAGAGGGGTCTACCTCCTGGTCAACATCTCTTGGTGCTCAGAAATGTGACCCTGGCGAGTTACTGCTGCCTGGACCAAGAACATCTAACAGTGAAGTGCTGTCCCTACAACCTGCCATGGGAGTCTACTCCTGTTATCCTGACAGCAGTTTACATCCCATTCCATGCAGAAGTGAAGAACGCACTTGATGAAATAAACAATGCCACAAATAACCTCAGGACTTAATACCCCAAGGTCTTATTCATGGTAACTGATGGCTTCAACTGCGCCACAAGAAACAAAGAAACCTACAGCACAGGAACAGGCCCTTCGGCCCTCCAAGCCTGCGCCAATCAAGATCCTCTGTCTAACCTATCATCTATTTTCTAACAGTCTGTGTCCATTTGCTCCCTGCCCATCCATGTACCTGTCTAAATATATCTTAAAAGACGCTAAAGTGTGTGCGTCTACCACCTCCGCTGGCAACACGTTCCAGGCGCCCACCACCCTCTGTGTAAAGAACTTTCCACACATATCTCCCTTAAACTTTCCTACTCCCACTTTGAACTCATGACCCCTAGTAATTGAGTCCCCCACTCTGGGAAAAAGCTTTTTGCTATCCACCCTGTCTATACCCCTTATGATTTTGTAGACCTCCATCAGGTCCCCCCTCAATCTCCATCTTTCTAATGAAAATAATTCTAATCTATTCAACCTCTCTTCATAGCTAGCACCCTCCATACCAGGCAACATCCTGGTGAATCTCCTCTGCACCCTCTCCAAAGCATCCACATCCTTTTGGTAATGTAGCGACCAGAACTGTACACAGTACTCCAAATGTGGCCGAACCAAAGTCCTATACAACTGCAACATGACCTGCCAACTCTTGTACTCAATACTCCCGCCCAATGAAGGAAAGCATACCATATGCCTTCTTGACCACCCTATTGACCTGCGTTGCCACCTTCAGGGAACAATGGACCTGAACACCCAGGTCTCTCTGCTCATCAATTTTCCCTAGGACTTTTCCATTTACTGTATAGTTTGCCCTTGAATTTGATCTTCCAAAATGCATCACCTCGCATTTGCCCGGATTGAACTCCATCTGCCATTTATCTGCCCAACTCTCCAGTCTATCTATATTCTGCTGTAATTTCTGACAGTCCCCTTCACTATCAGCTACTCCGCCAATCTTAGTGTCATCAGCAAACTTGCTGATCAGACTACCTACATCTTCCTCCAGATCATTTACATATATCACAAACAACAGTGGCCCCAGCACAGATCCCTGTGGAACACCACTGGTTACAGGTCTCCAATTTGAGAAACTCCCTTCTACTACTACCCTCTGTCTCCTGTTGCCCAGCCAGTTTTTTATCCATCTAGCCAGCACACCCTGGACCCCATGTGACTTCACTTTCTCCATCAGCCTGCCATGGGGAACCTTAACAAACGCCTTACTGAAGTCCATGTATATGACATCTACAGCCTTTCCCTCGTCAATCAACTTTGTCACATCCTCAAAGAATTCTATTAAGTTGGTAAGACATGACCTTCCCTGTACAAAACCATGTTGCCTATCACTGATAAGCCCATTTTCTTCCAAATGGGAATAGATCCTATCCCTCAGTATCTTCTCAAGTAGCTTCCCTACCATTGACGTCAGGCTCACCGGTCGATAATCACCTGGATTATCCTTGCTGCCCTTTTTAAACAAGGGGACAACATTAGCAAGTCTCCAGTCCTCTGGGACCTCACCCGTGTCTAAGGACACTGCAAAGATATCTGTTAGGGCCCCGGCTATTTCCTCTCTCGCTTCCCTCAGTAACCTGGGATAGATCCCTTCCAGACCTGGGGACTTGTCCACCTTAATGTCTTTTAGGATACCTAACACTTCCTCCTTCCTTATGTCAACTTGACCTAGACTAAGCAAACATCTATCCCTAACCTCAACATCCGTCATGTCCCTCTCCTTGGCGAATACCGATGCAAAGTACTCGTTAAGAATGTCACCCATTTTCTCTGACTCAGCACATAACTTTCCTTCTTTGTCCTTAAGTGGGCCAATCCTTTCTCTAGTTACTTTCTTGATCTTCAAATATGAATAAAAGGCTTTGGGATTTTCCTTAACTATGTTTGCCAGCAATATCTCATGTCCTCTCTTAGCCCTCTTAATCCCTTTTTTCAGATTTGCTCTACATTCCAGATATTCTTGCAAAGCTTCGTCTGTCTTCAGTCGCCTAGACCTCATTTATGCTTCCTTTTTTCTCTTGGGTAGCCTCACAATTTTACCTGTCATCCATGGCTCCCTAATCTTGCCTTTTCGATTCCTCATTTTCACAGGAACATGTCTCTCCTGCACGCTGATCAACCCCTCCTTAAAAGCCTCCCACATATCAAATGTGGATTTACCTTCAAACAGTTTATCCCAATCTACATTCCTCAGATCCTGCCAAATCTTGGTATAGTCGGCCTTCCCCCAGTTTAGTACTCTTCCTTTAGGACCACTCCTATCCTTGTCCATGAGTATTGTAAAACTTACAGAATTGTGGTCGCTGTTTGCAAAGTAGCCCCCTACTGTATTAACAACCACTTGGCTGGGTTCATTCCCCAGCACCAGGTCCAGTATGGCCCTTTCCCGAGTTGGACTACATACATACTGCTCTAGAAAACCCTCCTGGACACACCTTACAAATTCTGCTCCGTCTTGACCCCTAATACTGAGTGAATCCCAGTCAATGTTGGGAAAATTAAAATCTCCCATCACCACCACCCTGTTTCTCCTACACCTTTCCATTATCTGTTTACATATTTGTACCTCTATCTCACGCTCGCTGTTGGGAGGCCTGTAGTACAGCCCCAGCATTGTTACTGCATCCTTCCTATTTCTGAGCCTTCACAAGCCTTCACCCCTCACCCCATGTTGGCCTCCCACCTCAAGAAGCCGCTGGAGAATATCTACGTTGCCTCGGCCCCCGCCAGGCCGTGCCCGCAGCCTAGCGCCAGTTGGGGAGCCTGGAAACTCTCCCTCGATGGCGGCCACCATCTCAGTCAGTAACCCCAGAGGTTCCAAAGCAGGGGGAGCCTGAAACAGAGAAGGGAATGGGATGTGTCTGAGCAGCAGGGGACCGTCTGGAGTGAAAAGGCACCTCGCGCCAAAACCAGAGAGGACCTACTTTTTGCACAGAAGTGTAAGGAACTGCAGGTGTTTATCTGGCCACTCACTACCCTCCTCGATGGGCTAAAGGCCGGGCGGTACAATAAAGGTATGACCAGTTTCTAGCAGAGTGTTGCTATGGACAGGATCCAAAGGATCGTAGGAGTTCTGCAGAAGCCAGAGATGGGGGAGCATTATTTAGGGATGCTGCTTCAAGTGGAAATGATGCTGAAAGTTTGGTTCCCTCACGTCACCACAGCAACGCCAGGCCCTAAAGTCTCCGGGCCTACAGGAAGTGAATGCAATGCACGAAAGCACGTATGGACCGGGTCTTCGGAGACCAGTTCCTCGTGGGAATCGCTGTCCCCTTCCTTGTTCCAAAGACCAGAGTGTGTTGTCAAGATACCATCAACTCACCTCCCGTCCCACCAAAGGCTCAAACATTCTTGACCACTGCTACGCAACCATTAAAGGCTCACCACTCCATCTCCCACCATCATTTTGGTAAATCTGACCATAGGGCAGTGCTCCTTCACCTGGCTTACAAGCAGAAACTGAAGTGTGAGAATCCAGTACAGAAAGTCATACAGTGCTGGTCTGAGGTAAAAGACAAGACCCTATATAACTGCTTAGATACGGTGGACCAGTCCATATTCAAGAACTCAGCGGCCAACTTAAATGAGCATGCCCCTACCATCAGAGATGTCATCAGTAAGCATGTAGAGGACTGAGTGCTAAACAAGCTAACCCGAGTGTGCCCCAACACGAAACCATGGATGAACAGGAAGAACCACTCACTCCTGAAGTCTGAGGTGCCCAAGTTCGGGTGACCCTGACCTATACAGGAAATCCGAGTATGATTTTTGCAAAGCCATCAGGGACACCAAGAGACAATATCAGACTAAACTAGGATCCAAATTTAACCACACAAACATGTTGATTGCGGCAAGGCTTACTTGATACAACAGGCTACAAAGTGCAGTCGAGTGGAATGGCTGACAACAATGCAGCCCTCTCTGATGAGTTCAAACCTTCTACACTGATATTGAGCGGAAGGTCAGTGAAATGCTGTCACCTGCCCCAAGAGCCTCATGTGCACCTGTACCCAGAGTCACCACTGCAGACGTCAGGTTGGCTTTCTTGAGGGTGAACTCACAGAAAGTGCCACAAAGAGTGGTCGGTGTCTAGAACACGCTGCCAGGGGTAATGGTGGAGTTAGATATTGATAGAGGCGTTTAAGGGACTTTTAGATGAACACATGAATATGCAAGGAATGGAAGGATACGGACCAAGGACAGGCAGAAGGGAATAGTTTAATTTAGTCTAACAAAGCATCATGGGACACAGGGCCGCTTCCTGTGCTGTACTGTTCTGTGCTCTAAATTCACTGCCATCACGGTGTTAAAGAAAAGTCAGGCATTGTGCCTTAATGATATTGCCCAGTGACTCTGATGTCTATCATAATAAAGAGCTTCAAGATGTTAGTAATGGCACACATCAACTTCAGCCTTCCAGACTGCCTTGATCACCTACAATTCACCTATTGCCACAATATGTCCATGGCAGATGCCATCTCCCTGGGTGTACACTCATCCCTGAAACATCTGGATAACAAAGATACCCGCATCAGACTCCAGTTTATTGACTTTAGCTCCACCCTCAACACCATAATTCCAACTCAACTCATCTCCAACCTCTGAAGACCTAAGACTCTGTTCCACCCCCTTCAACTGCATCCTGAATTCCTAACCTGCTGATCATAATTGGTAAGGATGGACAATGACACGTCCTCCACAAAAATCCTCAACGCTGGCTCCCTGCAGGGCTGCATACTCAGCCCCTTACTATACTGCTTATACACTCATAATGGTGTGGCCGAATTCAGCTCTATTTCCATTCATATATTTGCTGAAGACATCACCCTAATTGGTCAGATCTGAAACAACAATGGGACATTACAGGAAGGAGATAGATAGCTTAGTGAAATGGTGTAAAGTCAACAATCTCTCTCTCAATGTCAGCGAAACAAAAGGGCTGGTCATCGACTTCAGGAAGTGGAGTGGAGGGCACGTCCCTACCTGTATCAATGGTGCTGAGGTGGAGATGGTTTAGAGCTTCATGTTCCTAGGTGTAAATATTACCAACAATCTGTCCTGGCCCATCGTTATCGATGCCACAGATGGGAAAGCACACATATGTCTCTACTTTCTCATGAGGTCAAGAAAGTTCAGCACATTAATAATGACTGTTGCAATTTTTATAGATGCACCATAGAAAGCATCCTATCCGGATGCATCATAATGTGGTATGGCAAGTGCTCTGCCTATGACTGCAAGAAATTACAGAATTGAGAACACAGCCCAGTCCATCACGAAAACCAACCTTCCATCCATTGATTCCATCGGCACTTCCTGCTGACTCAGGAAAGTACTCAATATAATCAAAGACCCTTCCCTTGATTCTTCTCCACGTCTTTTCTGGAGCTGTAACACTATATTCTGCATTCTCTTACCCTCAAGTACGTGTGTAAGGTATGATTTGTCTGGTTAGCACACAATACGATACTTTTCGCTGCAGCTCAGTACACGTGACAATCATAAATCAAATCAAAATTAAGCCGAAGAGGGCACATCTCTCTCTGGGCTGGACGTAGTCTGGACACAAATAGCCCAGGGTCATCCAACAAAAACATACCAGGCCAATGGTCTCCAGTTTAGAGCAGGCTTCTTCAATCTCAGCTGCATACCCAGGACTGCATCGAGCCTCAGCAGGAGGGAAAGAAAGAAGATCTTGTTAAGGCTCATAGATGACACAAGTAATCCACCTTTGTAAATACTTTAATGCATTTGTTAATATATGTTCACTTTTCACCGTCAGCTGTGAAAGCGACTGTCTGTCCATCACAACTACAACATTGAGGATGCCCAGCCTAGCCACTCTTAGCACTGCACAATGTTTGACGGTCCTAAGTGTTGAAGTGAGCAGCCCCTGCAAGACGCGCATGCTTTGGGAATGTGAAAGATGATTTATATTTTAGCAACTCGGCTGAATTTCCAGGACCTAATACATTGTCTGTGCTGCAAGCCATGCTGCATGATGTGGTGATAAGAGCTTGGGGAAAGGAGTTGGACCAATCACAGGAGGTAAATGGTTAAGATTCATGCAGCATGTGGTATTCCCATTTAGAGTCTGGGTATCTTTGTCATCATATTCATTGTCCTCTGATGGGTCTCATATGGTCAAAAGTGAAGATCCCTGTCTCATTAAAAAACTCTTGCCTTGCCACTTTGGGTGAGGTATAGCCATTTTCCGCTCCATTTGTGCAATTGTCATTTACAGCCTGAAGGAAGGAAGCAGCGGTCACTCTGCACACAGCGGGTTTCTGGCTCAGACTCTTCCCATTGATGAAAACCAAAGCTGCACATTCCCTTCATGGTAGCTCCTGCCATTAACCTATTGGCTTTGAACTCTCCCAATTTTCCCACCCAACCCAACTATCGTAATCTTCCGTTTTCCTACTTTACAAACCCGACTCCTACCCCAGCCTGTTTGGGTCATCAATAGCAGATGCAGTCTGCTGTTGTTTCCTTCTTCCCCGAAGGAAACAACAGTGCTGCTGACTGTTCATGGCTGCCCTCCCCTCACGGCACTCCTTTCCCTTCCATGCTGTTTTTTCTTCCTACCCCTGCACCATTGGGTTCACCGCTGTATCCCAAAATGCTGCTCCCAATACCAGCAATTAAGTTCCTCAGCTTCCCTCCCATAGCAGTGGTTCCTGACAACTCCCCACTCCCTGACTTTTAATGATTAAACCCCCAGGACTAACCATGGCCAACTCCCTTCACTGACGTAGACAGTTGGATAGCTAAACCACAGATTGATGTCTGTACAGATCCCCACTGTTAACAGCTGGAGGGTGTTTGAGAGAAGGGTGGGTGTTCATTGCCACCATTACAGCCCCATTAGAAGTCTTCCTGAATGTTGTACCCTCACACTCTGCCTGTACCCCTTTGGACTCTCATGCCCAGCCTGGCCTGGGTCTACCAGCTTGGTCCCCACACTGTGCTCCTGAACTTGATCTGATGTTGCACCCTTCTGCCCCAATCTACTGGAGAGCTGCCACGTTTTGATTGGCCAGCAGTTATCCAAATCAGGGCGTCCTGTTCCTGAGGGTTGGAAGTGTCAGCTTCAGTTAGCAACAGTCAGTAATGAAAATGTATGGCGCAGTTCTATAGTACCTGGCCCGTGCTCAAAGATTCTGCCAATTATTGTTAGAAGGGACTGTTTCACTAATAGTTCTGGATTATGCATGACTTGCTGGTGTTTGACTGCAGCATGAAATAATTGCAAAATATATCTTTGCCTAAAAATAACCTGTGGCCTGGTTGAATAGTGCAATGATTATATCCTGAAGATATCTGCTCAAGTTTTCATTCAGGTCATGCAAGAGTTTTCTTCATTTCCTCTTGAGAATATTACTGTACAGCTCCCTCATGAAACGAAATAACAACACATTTGGCATTTCTGATTATATTCTGTCCTTTAGAATGAATATCCACCCATTTGCCAATACATGGTTAGTTGCTATAGCGAAACATATGAGTGTTTTTCAAGGGGGGAAAGAGTTTTAAACACAAGTATTCCACTATATCCTCAAAGGAATAGAGTTCCCTTTTCCACACCTACCTTTATGTTACTTAGTCTGAGTTCAAGTCACAACCAGGCCACCTCTCAGTGTCACTGCAAGGTTGATAATTAAAAGAAGTAAAATTACATTGATGTATAAAGAGATTTTGCCCAAATTACTATGAATTCAAGTTACTGAGTGTGGAATAAACTGAATTATAAGGTGCCAATGACTTTGGCAAAACTACAAAATGGAAAGGGAGAAGTGAATCCCCTGGATAAATGTCTCCAATACCATTGTCGTGGATCTTAGGGATGGCTTTGTGCTTGGTCAGGATCATTTGAGACTGCTGGAAGTGAGGTCATTGTTGATTTTATCTTTCATTAAACAATCTCCTTACACTTTGAATATAACATTTCCTTGGCAAAATTCTATCATGGGCTGAGCAGCATGGACCATGGCAACATTCGTGGCAGAATCAGACGAGATGTCCAACAAGCTCCACCTCAAAGTCAAGAGCATCTCGCTCCATTGTTCATGCTTTTCACAGATGCCCACTAAACAAGCTAGATGTTGAGAAAACTTGACACGGAAAGCAGAACAGTTACCTGGAAAATTTAGCTCGTCACTTGCTCCAAGCAACCTCTACGTCAGACACCAGGCATCGACATTTCAGGTCATGTCCATGCACTCCAGCCAGATAAATCACATGCCCACAGTCTGATATATGTCAACACGAGCCACGTGCAAAACACTCTGCACTTTATAGCTGTATTGGTAACAATTATTGTAATGCGGCAGCTAGCATTCAGGGACTGCTCATGTACTGGACCGGGCTGCCACTCCAGGCTGTCTCCTTGCTGTCAGATTGCAAAGCCACTCTGAGCCTACCTCACAACATTACTGACTTGTATTGCCTTGTGTCTTCACACTTTGCACCTTACCTGCAAATACTGGCTTCATATTGCTTTGGACTACATGTCATTTTGCGCGAACTTAAAGGAAGGAACCTTGGTTGCCATGGTTATCAGCTGGCCTCAGCAAAGTCGAGGGACAGCCTTCACTCAGAGCCCCTGCACAGTAGGCCAGGGGCAGCCTGTGAGAGCAGTGCAGGGATCAGCCACTCAGGGTGGTCTGATTAAGGATGATATCTGTACTGGGGCAAGGAGTTGAATTTCAGGCCACCCACCAACAGTCTTGATTCGGGGCTGCTTTCCTCCCAAGAATGAGAGAGACCGGTGTTGCAGAAGATTAATATGCATAGCACAGTTGTTATTTTTTGTGCAAGTGGAGAAATGTTGAGTGTCTGAACAGGAAAAGCAGAAGATCCTGCAGAGCTAGCGATGCTGGGGGTCATGGCGGTGACAGCAAGTGACGGAAGATATTGCAGGCAGTAGTGAGAGTGATACAGTGTGCAGCTTGGTGGGAGGTGGGTACAGTAACAGAGATAGAGTGAGCATGAGGATTTGGGGAGAAGGTGGTGTCACTTACACTAGTGGCACTGCAGAAGGTAACTGACCTACTCCCTATACTGCTGTATATTCCTCCAGATCACTAAGATTGCTTTAAACTGGGTGGCCACCTAGGATCAGGCAGGCACGGTCTGGTACTGTGACCTCCACAGCTGATCCTGGGAGGAAGATTAAGCCTCACCTCTGTACCACCTCATCCAGCAGGACTTCCAGGTCCATGTCCTTACAGCATGGCAACAATATCCCAAGTTTCCATAATCCAGGGCAATTGCCAGGAGCTGTGCAGGGTAGCTCCAGTCTGACCATGCCAGTCTGGGAGTACGACAATCTTTTACAGATGATGCCAGTGCTAGGGATGTTGATGAATTCCACGCTACCTGCTGAGTGGCAAGTTGTCCCAGAAACTGTGCTTGGTAAGATGGAGCTAGAATGAGATGTGGCGGATGCCTTAGGGAGTTGGGGATTAGTTAATGAGATTTGGAGAGAAAATCTTCTTGGCTTCATAGGAGAAATCCCTCCAGAAACCTCAATGCAACTCTCACATGTCCGAAAGTAGTAGGAGTCATCCATTCAACTGTAACCTAATTTTAATTGAATTTTGTAATCTTTAGTAGTAATCTAGTAGTGCTTTAGTAATCTTCAAATAACCTGCAGTTTCTGTGTGCAACAAAATAAACGGATTTATTGCTCTCAAATAACATAAGCAGCTCATTTGACATTTTGAATATGAGAAGTAATCCATTTCCTTCTACTTGAATTTTCCTTAGAATCATGACATACAGCAAATAGGGGCATGTCATGTCAACATGTCCCAATTATGAGCACTAATACGAAAGTAATAAAGCAGAATGGTTAGACGACTTGCTAGTTCTTATCCTTGACCACTAATCACCAAATAGGCTTCTAGATTCAGTATCGAAAAGATGTGACTTGGGGCTCTTGTGATGCAGTTTCCCTACCTCTGTTATAGGACGCATGGGTTCTGTCCCACCAGCTTCAGAGGTGTGTTAGAACAACTGTGTACAGGTTAATGAGAAAATATCAAGAAAGGATATGATGCTTGCATGTATCATCACCTTTAATGATGATATTTTGATTTAATTGCTCTGTTTCTATCAACTTTCATTTTGGTTTTGTTTCAGAGCCTCACGTGTGACTTGCTAAGCTGTTTAAGTCTTATGTTTAAAAGAGTTGGAAGAAGGATTGGTGGCAGAGCTCTACCTCAACAATAAGCTACCAGGGATTGCTCTATGCCGAGCCCAAAATATAGCAGACATGTGAAATTCAGTTTACCATGTGCTGCTTTCTTCCTTAATGAATAATTCAACTTGCTTTCTCTACCTGACCTGAGGGGCAAAAAGAAGTTCCATCGTTGGGGCCTCTAACTTTGTAGAATGAATGTCAGCCACTTTAAGGTACATGCAATAGCATGGTTCAACTAGATTGCAATTGTTCTTCCCTGTACTAATGAACCCAGCTCATCCAGCTTGTTTAATTTAAACCAAAAATTTTCATGCGTGTGTAATTACAGGAGGATAATTTACATTAAAATCAAAATTTGCCAACAAAAAAAATGCTCATTCATCCACCTATGAAAATTACTGGACTGCCTGCTTACATTTTCTAAGACCAACTTATTTAACGATAGGTAAAATTTCAATGCTAATTCTTAGCAATGTTTCAGCATTTTTTTCAGGTACATAAACATGACGAAGAAATTACAGATTAATTTTATTCGATCGCAAGGTTTTACAAATCTGCACCTCAGGCATTTTTTTTATTTGCTTTGTTTATTGGGCATGCACCAATAGGTTATTCAGTTGGACCCTGAAGACAGGTTTACCAATTGTATTGTCAAAAGCAGCATTTGTTTATGAATATTTGCATCTCGAGGTGGGAATAAATCTTAAGCATTTTTGTGCAGAGTCAATGCAATTTTAAAATATTATTTAGCAGAGTCAAAGCAAATATCAAACATCATTCAGCTATGTCAGTCTTACTAAGGGGACTGTTTAATTTTAAACATTCTTTAACCAGATTCGCCTTTTTAAACATTGTAGTGAGAAGCTGGCTTTCACCTGCCTAACATTGTAACTGATGCACTGCGACACAGCTCACAGAGAATTGCACACCAATCACTGAACTTACAATACAGCCAGTTTGCACTGGGGACAGGGAAGCAAATGCATTTGAAAATGATCACGTCTGTTAATTGTGGACATGCTATAATTTTTTTTAAATGTTTTGAGAAATGAGCAAATGCAATTATCTTTTTCTGCCACCCAGAAAGGACAGTTAGCCAGATTGCAGGAGATCTAGGTTAACCATTCCACAATCAAAGTATAGGAAGAATTTTCAATTTCAAGCACCAGCTTACTTTCTCACCAATTCTGAAGGGAGGGCTGGTAGTTGAAAAGAAAGCAATGCAATTTCCAACAGGCTGTTTAATTTATGGCTTACAAAAAATGTTTGCAATTATAGAGCACCTTAAGACATCCCAAAGAGCCTCAGAAGCAGAAAAGGTCTTTGAGATCTATTTCGGCATTTTTAAAGAAATACTACTGCCAATTTGTGCACAGGAAGATTCCACATATTACAGTTAGATAACCTGTCTTTGTGATGTTAGATGCGAGATATATATAGGACAGAGATCAGTCAACATGATCATTTTTGGACAGTATCAACCATTGTATCCAATTGACGGTGCAGAGAAAGTCTTGGGTTAATGTTTCAACTAAAATATGGCAGTTTCAACAAAGGAGCAGATTCTCAGCATTGGACTGAATTGTCAACCTCATTAAGTGCTCAAATGAAGTCTGAAATGCTGAAATAGCAGGTCAAGTAGCGTTGTGTAGAGATAAAAGAAAAGAAACCACAATTTAATTCTGTAACCTATCATCACAACTGAGGAAAGCTAGAGAGCTAATGGGTTTAAGGGTGAATGGGACAAGGACAAAAAGAATGTCTATGATAAGATACTTTTAATTCACTCAAGGCATAAGGGTGTTGCCTGATGTGCCAGCATTTATTGCCCATACCTAATTATCCTTGAGCTGCTTTCTTGAACTGCTGCAGTCCATACGCTGTAGATTCATGCACAATGCCATTAGGGAGGTAAGTCCAGGGTTTTGACCCAGTGACAGTAAAGAAATAACAATACATTTCCAATTCAGAATGGTAGGTGGCTTTTACAGCAATTGGAAGGTGGTGTTATTCCCAAACATCTGCTGTCTTTATCAAGATGTAAATGGTCATGGGTTTGGAAGGAGCTATCTAAGGATCTTTGGTGAATTTCAGCAGAGCATCGTGCACATCGTTTCTACTGCTGCTGCTGAGCATTGGTATTAGAGTGAATGAATGTTGCCAATCAAGTGGCCTGTTATGTCCTGGATTGTACCATGCCTCTTGAGTATTGTTGGAGATGCATTTATCCAGGAAAGTGGGAGTGTTCCATCACACTCCTGGCTGGTGCCTTTGTGGATAATGGACAGGCTTTGGGTAGTCTGGAAGTGAGTTACTTGTGACAGTATTCTTAGCCTTTGGCCTGCTTTTGTAGCCATGGGCAAGTTAAGTTGAGTTTCTAATCAATGGAAACCCCAGGATGTTGATAGCAGGGGATTCATTAAAAGGAATGCCATTGAATATCAAGGAGTGGTAGTTAGATCATCTCTTACTGAAAATGTCATTGTCTGATATTTGTCTGCCATGAATAATACTTGCCACTTGTCAATCCCATCCTGGATATTGTCCAGGTCTTATTGTATTTGAATATGAACTGCTTCGGTATCCAAGGAGTCGTATATAGAGCTGGACATGTGCAATCATTGGCCAATATCCCCCTTTCTGACCTTATAATGAAGGGAAGGTTACTGATGGAGCAGTTAAAGATGGTTGAGCCCAGGACGCTACCCTGAGAAGCACCTGCAGAGGTGTCCTAGAGCTGGGATGACTGACCTCCACCAGTCACAATCATCTTCCTATGTGCCAGATGTGGAGTGTAAGCTCTGGAGTGTACGTTTTCAATCCTATTACTAAAATTTTGGCAGGGCCCATAGTTTTTGCAGTATCCAGCGCCTCCGACTGTTTCTTGACATCAAATGGACTGAATCGACTTGGCTAAAGACTGGCAGCTGTGATGCTGGCTACCTGTGGAGGAGTCCAAGCTGGATTATTTAATGGGCCCTCTCACTGAAGATTGATGTGAGCGTTTCAGCCTTGACTTTTGCACTGATGTGCTTGGCCCCACTGGCACTGAGTATGGGGATATTTGTGGAGCTTCCTCCTCTAGTGAGAGTTTTTAATTGTCCACCACCATTTACCACTGGATATAGCAGGGTTGCTAGGCTTAAATCTGATCTATTGGTTGTGGGATCACTTCATACTATCACTTGTTGCTTATGCTGTTTGGCATACAAGCAGTCCTGTTTTGCAGCTTCACAAAGTTGACACCTCATTTTCAGATGACCCGCAGTGCCACATGAATGCCCAGTCTTGAGTTACGACATCTGTTCAGTCTGTCCTATTTAGCACAGTGACAATGCCACACAACATGATGGAGGGTATTATCATTAGGAAAGCAGGACTTTCTCTACAAGGACTATGCAGTGATCACTGTTACCATACTTTCATGGGCAGGTACATCTGCAGCCAGCAAATTAGTAATGATGAGGATCAGATAAGTTTCCATCTTGTTGGTTCCCTCTCCACCTGCCGCAGATCTAGTCTAACAGCAATGTCCTTTAGGACTCAACAGGCTCCATTAGGAGTGCTGCTGCCGAGTCATTCTTGGTAACAGACATTGAAATCCTCCACCCAGAATGCATTCTGCATCCTTACCAGAATCCAGACTTTCTCCAAGTGTTATTGGAGGAGCACTGAACCATTAGCCAAGGGAGGACAATACATAGTAATGAGCAGAAGGACTCCTTGCCATTGTTTGAGCTGATGCCGCGAGGCTTCATGGGACCTGGAGTCATGTCTGAATGCCACTGAGTCACCACCTCTGCTGGGTCTGCCCTGTCAGTGGGACAGGTCATATCCAGGAATGGCGAGGGTGGTGTCCAGGACATTGTCTGTAAGGTGTGATTCCGTAAGTATAATTATGTCAGGCTGTTGCATGACTAGACTGTGATGCAGTTCTCCCAATTTTGGCAATTACCCCATAAGTTAGCAAGGAGAACTTTACAAGGACATAAGAGCTGTGTTTGCCCTTGTTATTTCCAGTGCCTAGGTTGAAACCAGGTGATCCATTCAGTTCAATTCTTTTTTGAGACTTCATAGCAATTGCTACAACTGAATGGCTTGCTGAGCCATTTCAAACGGCAGTTGAGAATCAGCCACATTGCTGAGGGTCTGGAGTCAAATGTAGGCCAGACTAGATGAGGATGGCAGATTTCTTTCCCAAAGGACACCAGTGGGCTTGATGGATTTTTCTGACAATTAACAGTGATTACATGGTCATCACTGGCTTGTTAATTCCAGGTAGTTATTGAATTCAAATTCCACCATCTAGTTTGGTAAGATTCCAACCTGGAACATTCTCTGAGTTTCTAGTATTTCAGTGATAATATCACAAGGATATCATCTTCTGCTAAAGGGTAAATTCAATGCAGTGACCATAGTTCTCCAAGATCCAGGGAATTGAGATGGAACAAGAAACAAAAGATGAGCCTAAAGTAGGTGCGTTGCAAACTGAAAGACCATCCTAAAATAAACCTTCCTTGTGCCCTTGTCACATACCTCTTGCTTTAACCCAATTCCTCCAGCAGTAGTCTTCCTGCCACTCAGTCAACCCTTCCTTGAACCTTGAACCTCTTCCATCTATCTCTCTGTCTGTCTGTCCTTTTAGCTGCTCTTGATCTTTTCTTTGAAAGCTATTGGTATTACCAGAGCCATCTCAATTTCTCTTCTTCAAGCCTGTTTCCTTCTGAACTTACTGCATTCCATTCTCTCAGGGCCGACACTGATATAGTTATTAAGCGCAGTGCTGTTGTCAAATGGTGAACTGAGTTCTATGTTGCAACGGGCTGATCATCAACTCCACAGCATTTCCTTCAGTTTCCCTTTGGACCATGACTTGATGAACATCAATCCATTGTTCCCAGAACACTCACTGACCTCATCACGCCCAATCGTCTTAATCAGTGATTTCCTTATTGCTGTCCCTCAATGCTGTTCAGCTGACTACTACATTCTCTCCAAATGCATACACAGGGCTTCCAGTGTTAAACGTACTGTTTCAGCTTGCTGTGGCCCCACTTATCCCTCCATTTCTGTTTTGTTCCCGTGTCATCCAGTCTCTTTCAGACTCATCTGATGCCCTTTGTCATTTTAAAAGTTGCTAATTGTCTGGCTGTACCTATCATTGATGTCCAATCTGTATATCTCTATCCCTCACCAAAATGCACATAAAGCTCTCTGCTTCTTGTTGAAAAGGATGCCTAAGCAATCGCCATCCAGCACCACCCTCCTCCACATGGCTGAACATGTTTTCTTAGTGACCAATTCCTCTCTTATTCCGTTGCACTCCCTTCAAATAAAAGGCTATTAATATACAAATGGATCCTCACTATGACTCCCTTTTTGTGGAACGTCTTACATTTCTTGTTCCAGTCCAACCCAGGCTGAATTCTTCAAATCTTCTTATACAATGACGACATATTGATGTTATGTCCATTTCACCCCAAATTGGATAACTCAACCTTGCTTTCAGTTTCCACCCTCAGTTTCAAATAGTCCATCTCGAATTCTTTCCCATCCTTCCCTTCCTTGACTTTTCTCTTTCCCTAGTAATAGACCATCAATGAACATTCATTATGAGCCCAATAACTCCCACAGCCATCTCAACCACCTCAGATTGCTATCGCTCTACATACTGTAAAGTCTCCGTTTTTTACTTCCGGTTTCTCTGTCACTGTTTTGATCATGCAATGTTAGACAACAGTTCTTCATTTCTCCTCACATGATGACTTCCTCCATCATGGTTGAGACTACATTTCCTGCATTTTTGTTCCCACTCCTCCTCTTGTAGAGCCATGGTAATTGTCCTTATCACACCTTCCACCCCACTTGTCTCCAGGTCCCATTCTTAGATCTTTTCCCTTATTTCTATCACTTCCAGATGTGGCACCACCCCCAAAATGTCTTCTCTTGCCTCCTATTTCAGCATTCTAAGAGGACCATTGACTCCTTGAGAGCCTAGTTCACTCCTCACTCAGCACCAATACCTCGTCCCCTTCCCATGGCACTTTTCTATGCCAACACAGGAGTTGTAACATGTCTTTATAACTCCTCTTTCCTATTACAAAGACAACAGCCCTCCTTCCGAATGAACCAGTGTATGATGGGGAAACCCAATGTAGATCAGACGACCACTATGTGGAAAATCTCTGTTGTCTCTGCAAACATCATCCCAGCCTTCTGGTGGCCTATCATTTGAATTCTTCCTTTGATCTCATGCAGAAATCTGTGTGTCGTTGCCTGCTGCACATTGTTCTACTGAGGCACAATTTAAGCTTCAGGAATGGGCTCTCATTTTTCATTTAGACATGTTACAGTCTTCTGGAGATGGCGGTAACTTCAAAAATTTCAGTCCACAAATCCTGTTGCCATTTTGTTTCATATCTTTTCCTTATTTCATATTTTTCTGTGTTTCCATTAGCTGCACGCCAGCTCAGCATACTTATTTTTTGATATCTTTGTTTCTTTTCATGGCCGCACTCTACTATCTTTGGCCCTGGAGGATTAATTTTTCACTCCTTGCTCAAAACCTATTGCAACTCCAGTGTTTTCCAGTTCTGACGTATGGTCACATACCTAAAATATCAATCTCTCTTTCTCCTTCTACAAAGATGCTCCCTAAGTTGCTGAGTTTCTCCAAGCATTTTCTGGTTTGATTTCACTTTTCCAGTATTCACAGTATTCTGCTTTTCATCACATCTAGAGTGGAACTGGAACACACAACCTTCTGATGCAGAGGAAATGGCTCCACAATGAACAAAGGCTCAGATTTTGAAGAGCTTTCATTTATTGCTGTCATATTACTGAGACTCTGCACTGGTATTGCACTTGAAATTCAAACACTGATTATTTCTGATATTTCCTAACAATATCACACTACTCCACATAAAAAGATTCGAAGAAGTCAATTATAATCACAAACATAGGAAGTAATGAACAGAATGACAGTTGTATTCTGTTATCAGTCAGTCACCTGATGCAATGCTAATGGAGTTGGTGACTAAACAAAGCAAAGTCTCCATCAATTAGACAGAAATAGACCTTGAGATAACAAAAGGAAAATCAAATTAAGGAGTAGCTTTAGAACAATAGCTCCAAAACCATCCGTTCTTCCCAAGTATGTTGCAATTAAAACATATTGTCTTAAATTACTTACATTGTGCATCAAAACATTACTTTCTGAATGGAAATGAATCAATGCTGAGAACCTCCACCATCGTCCTAGGAAATCTGTTCCATAAAAAGACCATTTTCTCAGTGATTTTATTTTTCCCAGTGGATTGGAGTTAAGTGTACTCCACTTCAAGTGCCCGCTGGTTCTCCTGGTCTACCAAAGGCGGGAAAAGCTTGAGAAGAGCCAAAAGAACTGCAGATGCTGTAAATCAAAAACAAAAACACAAATTGCTGGAAAAGCTCAGCAGGTCGGGCAACATCTATGGGGAAAAATCAAAGTTAACATTTTGGGTCAAGCGACCACTCCTCAGAGGAAGAGTCACCCGATCTAAAATGTTAACTCTGAAATGAGGCTGTAGACTTGCTCGCAAAGCCGGTGTACTTGAGTGCAGATGTTTTGTCACCGTGCTAGATAACATCGTCAGTGCAGTGAAGCATTGGTGTTCTGTCCCACTTGTTGTTTATATGCCTAGGTTTGCTGGGGTGGTTGGCATTACTTCCGGTTCTGTTTTTCAGTGGTTTGCATATTGGATACAGTTCTATGTGTTTGTTGATGGGGTTCTGGGGCAGAACATCAATGCTTCATCGGAGGCACACTGACAATGTTATCTAGCAGGGTGATGAAATGCCTGTAATCAATCAACTGGCTTGGCAAGTGAGTCTACAACCCCATCCACAACTCGAGCAAGAAATCCTCCCAAAAACTTTAACTCTGATTTCTCTCCACAGAATCTGCCAGACCTGCTGAGTTTTTCACAGAATTTCTGCTGTGTCTGTGTCGATGCTTATGTCTATGTCTGACTTTGAGTACGTGGTCTTGCGCTGGTCTACTTTATCAGAGACCTACAAGCAGCAGCAATGCCCTTTCACAGTGTTCCTCTTTCCAGAGAGAACATTCCAAACGCTGCATTCCTCCAATGACAATCCATTCAGTAGTTGCAATATCCTTTCTTTATAATACTTCAGCTGACAAGAGATCACCTTTCAATATATTTTCCAAAAACAACCTGAACAGAATCGATTCAGCAAATTGAAATGAAATAGATATGTAAATACACTAATAGTGGTGATGAATCCAGTATACTTGGAATGGTTGTGGGGGAGAGTGGGCAGAATGCAAGCAAGGTGGAGTGTTAGTAGGGAAAGAATAAATTTAACAGAAGAAATCAATTATTTTGATTTGGTTCAAACATAAAGTATCATGAAGCTTTAATGAAGAAGAGAAAAAGAACTCTCTAACTTTGATGTTCTGAAGCCAAGAACATACTCTTATTACTGCAGAGAGAAGACCAATTTATCTGTAAGTTTATTTGTGTGCCAATCTTAATGCAATGAATCACAAGGCCCAAAATATGATCAGCTTCAGAGTTCAGAACACTAAATAATGAAAGCAAGCATTTATTTATTTAGCAGAACAGGAAAAGCCAAAGGATTCATTTGCCTATCATGGAACCAGCTGTAAAGTTTACTTTTGTTCCAGAACGTAATGTAATATATTAGAAGAAATAAAGATTCTTTCCACTCTCGATATGATGATCTATAACCAGACAGGCACCTGCAGGTCTGAATGAGGGTAGAAAGCAAATAGAAGTTCTCAGAAATGGTTTCAAATGGCCTGGGGAGGTGAGCATAGAATCTCAACACCATCTATGGAGGAACTCTACATTGCAAGTATTACCATTAAAACATGAGCAATTGAAGTTAATGTGCGGGAGCCATGCACGGATGCCACTGAAGCATTATCAATTGTCACGATCATAACACACAACAATGCTCAAGGAATTAACACATATATTTTTACAAGTAGTTAAATCAAGAATAACATGAATAATACTGTGCTAGATTTGTTTGCAATATAAAAGAAGCTGAAATGACTTTTATCTTCAAAATAATTAAGGCATATGTTACCAGCATTTTTTCTTCCCTTAGGAATGTTATCCAAGATTGTTATTCCACTTGCTACATATTTATAAATACACTACTCCATGCTTCAATCATGGACTTTAGTGGGGATTATATATTGTTTACTTTATTTATTCACAGGATGATGGCATGGAATGCCAGGCAGTATTTATTGCCCATTCCTAATTGCAGTTAAGACTCAACCATATTACTGTGGGTCTGGAGGCACATCTCAGCCAAACTGGTTAAGGATGGCACTTTCCTTCCCTCAAGGATATTGGTGAACTGAATGGGTTTTTCCAGACAATCAACAATGGATTCATAGTCATCATCAGCCTCTTTTAATTCCATATATTTATTGAATCCAAATTCCACCATCTCCCTTGGCAGTATTTGACTGGATCCCCAGAACATTATCTGATTCTCTGGATTTACAGCCCTGTGATAATAGCACTAGGCCATTGCCTCCCTCATATGAGGGCAGATGTGCATTGGGCAGGTTTGCTGCCAGGTGGATGAGCCTAAAAATATCCCAATCATATTATTTTACAGCATCACATTTTAACTTGAAACCTCTGAGAGAGGGCCACAATTTGGAGTCCCTGTGAATAAGAATGGCAAACAAGGGGAAAAAAACTAGCAGACATACAATCTAACAACTGAAATTGCTCAGGATAATAAAATGTGAGGCTGGATGAACACAGCAGGCCCAGCAGCATCTCAGGAGCACAAAAGCTGACGTTTCGGGCCTAGACCCTTCATCAGAGAGGGGGATGGGGTGAGGGTTCTGAAATAAATAGGGAGAGAGGGGGAGGCGGACCGAAGATGGAGAGAAAAGAAGATAGGTGGAGAGGAGAGTATAGGTGGGGAGGTAGAGAGGGGATAGGTCAGTCCAGGGAAGACGGACAGGTCAAGGAGGTGGGATGAGGTTAGTAGGTAGGAAATGGAGGTGCGGCTTGGGGTGGGGGGAAGGGATGGGTGAGAGGAAGAACAGGTTAGGAAGGCAGAGACAGGCTGGGCTGGTTTTGGGATGCAGTGGGGGGAGGGGAAGAGCTGGGCTCGTTGTGTGGTGCAGTGGGGGGAGGGGACGAACTGGACTGGTTTTGGGATGTGGTGAGGGAAGGGGAGATTTTGAAGCTGATGAAGTCCACATTGATACCATTGGGCTGCAGGGTTCCCAAGCGGAATATGAGTTGCTGTTCCTGCAACCTTCGGGTGGCATCATTGTGGCACTGCAGGAGGCCCATGATGGACATGTCATCTAAAGAATGGGAGGGAGAGTGGAAATGGTTTGCGACTGGGAGGTGCAGTTGTTTATTGCGAACCGAGCGGAGGTGTTATGCAAAGCGGTCCCCAAGCCTCCGCTTGGTTTCCCCAATGTAGAGGAAGACACACCGGGTACAATGGATGCAGTATACCACATTGGCAGATGTGCAGGTGAACCTCTGCTTAATATGGAAAGTCATCCTGGGGCCTGGGATAGGGGTGAGGGAGGAGGTGTGGGGGCAAGTGTAGCATTTCCTGCAGTTGCAGGGGAAGGTGCCGGGTGTGGTGGGGTTGGAGGGCAGTGTGGAACGAACAAGGGAGTCACGGAGAGAGTGGTCTCTCTGGAAAGCAGACATGGTTGGGGATGGAAAAATGTCTTGGGTGGTGGGGTCGGATTGTAGATGGCGGAAGTGTCGGAGGATGATGCGTTGTATCCGGAGGTTGCTGGGGTGGTGTGTGAGAACGAGGGGGATCCTCTTTGGGCGGCTGTGGCGTGGGCGGGATGTGAGAGATGTGTTGCGGGAAATGCGGGAGACGCGGTCAAGGGCATTCTCGACCACTGTGGGGGGAAAGTTGCGGTCCTTGAAGAACTTGGACATCTGGGATGTGCAGAAGTGGAATGCCCTTGTTCGCTCCAAACTGCCCTCCAACCCCACCACACCCGGCACCTTCCCCTGCAACCGCAGGAAATGCTACACTTGCCCCCACACCTCCTCCCTCACCCCTATCCCAGGCCCCAAGAAGACTTTCCATATTAAGCAGAGGTTCACCTGCACATCTGCCAATGTGGTGTACTGCATCCACTGTACCCGGTGTTGCTTCATCTACATTGGGGAAACCAAGCGGAGGCTTGGGGACCGCTTTGCAGAACACCTCCACTCGGTTCGCAATAAACAACTGCACCTCCCAGTCGCAAACCATTTTCACTCCCCCTCCCATTCTTTAGATGACATGTCCATCATGGGCCTCCTGCAGTGCCACAATGATGCCACTCGAAGGTTGCAGGAACAGCAACTCATATTCCGCTTGGGAACCCTGCAGCCCAATGGTATCAATGTGGACTTCATCAGCTTCAAAATCACCACATCCCAAAACCAGCCCAGTTCGTCCCCTCCCCCCACTGCACCACACAACCAGCCCAGCTCTTCCCCTCCACCCACTGCATCCCAAAAACAGCCCAGCCTGTCTCCCTAACCTGTTCTTCCTCTCACCCATTCCTTCCTTCCACCCCAAGCCGCACCTCCACCTCCTACCTACTAACCTCATCCCACCTCCTTGACCTGTCCGTCTTCCCTGGACTGACCTATCCCCTCCCTACCTCCCCACCTATACTCTCCTCTCCACCTGTCTTCTTTTCCCTCCATCTTCGGTCCGCCTCCCCCTCTCTCCCTATTTATTCCAGAACCCCCACCCCATCTCCCTCTCTGATGAAGGGTCTAGGCCCGAAACGTCAGCTTTTGTGCTCCTGAGATGCTGCTGGGCCTGCTGTGTTCATCCAGCCTCATATTTTATTATCTTGGATTCTCCAGCATCTGCAGTTCCCATTATCAACTGAAATTGCTCTCGTGAAATGTTGGAGCAAAGCGCAATATTGCAGATGGAGCATAGGCTGGAAATTTGCTTTTTAATAACTGTAAAAGCATCAACTCATACATAAATTCATTGTGAACTCAGCTTCTCATTCAATGACATAATGGTAAATAACCAGCGCTGTGATGACAGATTCACGCCTAACCTGTCCCACCATTGAACTAATAATGACAGCCACTCAAATTGCCATCATTTTAAAACCAGCACTATCTATATCAACCCAAATGCTGTGAAAATCAAATTTCCAATTGGCAGCTAAATCTAAACCGAACAAGTCATTAGAGTGCCTGACTTGCATGTACAAAAATGGAAGAACAATTGTAACAAGCCTTATTATTATCTAAGCAACAGAGGTAGAGAGACAGAGAGAGAGAGAGAGAGAGAGAAAGAGAAAAAGAGAGAGTCAGTGCCTGAAATGCGGTCTTAAAGATTTATTTTAAGTGACAGGATTTGGAACTATTCCAGACATGTTAAAAGAAAGAGACGATTGTGCATAACAGTTCTATCATGTTCAAGACGTGATACAATCTCCCCCTTTTTCTCTAACTTGTTCATATATTAAAGATCGACTGGAGGTAATATATTCATGCTGTGTAGGCTGGGGTAATGTCGTAAACAAAACTGTAATGAATTAGTTCTCAGATGGTTTTACAGTGGATGTAAGTTACTTCAATATTTTCCATCAAATGATGACCAGGTTTTAAACATGAGTGGAGATGCTGCTGTATCCAGGCTGGCAGACCACTATTGGATTGCTTTAGTTCAGATTCATGGGGTGAGAAATGGATAATCTTGTACTCTATCAACACAAGCTCTGTTGTGGAGAAATGGAATATTACTTCAATAAAACAAATTTTGTTTCATAATCCAGGCAAAGCAATGGCATTAGAGATTATTAGGTGAGCCCATGAATTTTGATCTCTCAATGGGGTCACATTCAGAGGTGCGTGTGGCAGAAAATTGGCCCCTACCAACCAGTGTGCCATCACTCTATCCCCCTCACCATTTTGGCAGAAACAGAATTAGGGGTGATATCAGGATCACCATAGTGAGTACCAGAGGGACATCAACTAAAGAAGGTTGGAATGGACATTTCCTGTCAGCCTCTAAGTTCCTGCACTTGTAGGAACCAATTTGTATGACTCGATACAGGTAGATGGAAGCAGCTAGGTTGCCCTCCACCCAGTTTAACAGCAAGAACAACCACTTATTGAAAAGTCTTGACCACCCTCAAATATACCCCCACAACCTTGTAGTGCTGAGCTGCCTGCTGAGTGTATGTATTAATGAAAGCGTTATAAATATTGGAGAGGGTGGACAATTTTGGCTGGATGGTTAGCCCATGGGTTACATTAATGGCAACAGATCACCCTGATTCAAACTCTGATCTGGCTGAAGCAGACTCAAGGGCTGCTTCCTTATCCTACACAAAACA
The DNA here is from genome assembly GCF_030684315.1 of Stegostoma tigrinum. NCBI lineage: Eukaryota > Metazoa > Chordata > Chondrichthyes > Orectolobiformes > Stegostomatidae > Stegostoma > Stegostoma tigrinum. Next base: position 60,802,707 of record NC_081368.1, read on the forward strand.
AAAGAGTCATGGCACTTTGCCACGGTTTGGCAAATAATCCCCAGACACTTGCCTTTTGACAGAAAATTGGAGAAGAAATGTTGCAAATAGAAGCCCTCCAAATTGAAAGGATTGTTTTCTTTCTTCAATTCCAAAACAGCCTGCTGTATCTCTCAGAGGGAGGACCCACTCTCATTGCATAATGACAAGTGTGGTTAGGGTATACTTTATTATGCGGCTCGATAGTAATGGATTAAAAAGAGTGAGAGAAAGCAGGGCATTACAGCAAGCAACAGGGAACTGGTAAAAAGACTGGCAGTAGGAACAAATTACTGCAGATGCTGGAATCTGCACCAAAAACAACAAATGCTTGGATTTCAGCTCTGATGAAAAGCCAGTCTCAGCTCTGATGAAGAGGTGTCTAGACCCTTTCCCTCTGGATGCTGTCTGACCTGCTGTGATCTCCAGCATTTGTTGTTTTCAGCAAACACTGAAGTAATATGGGTGCTTGTTTCAACAAAGTAATTTCCTGTGGGTTTTGAAAAGTTATATTTGCTTCCAAAATGAATTGATCCAACTGGGTCCCAAGGTTCAACACCATTAGTTGCTTGAAAACATGTGGAAAGGTTATCTCTAATTTCTAGGAATTGGCAGATGGCATGAATTCACGATGGATGAAACAATGCATTCTCAGTGTTAAAGCTCAATGAGATTTTTTTTAATCTATGTGTCAAAATACAAGGCTGATGATGTGTCTTCAATGTAAGGGATGATCATTTTGCTCCCTTTTCCACCCATTCGCTGAAGCAATATTATATCATTTTAGGAAAATCCATTGACCTGAAACTTTGAGTCGAATTTTATAAAGGGATCTAGGATCTCAATGTAAAGCAAGTCCTGAGCTCATGTTTGTGACAGTGAGATCAACTCAGCTCTTTTACAGCAGACACCTCTTCAATTGACTACGTGTGGGACATCACTGAACTCATGATGGCGGTAAGAGGTCTTGGGACACTATGCTAGTGTCTCTATTGTAGGGGGGTGTGCCGTCACAGCTCTGAATGGGTTGATTAGAAAATAATTCAGGATAGCTGGTAGACATCTGATGTTTATGGCCCAGTCAGACAGCCGGCAGCTTAGAAGCCTCATCTGCACCAATGAGAGAGGTGGTTGCTGCTGAACTATGCGGGAGATCTTGGCAGGTGAGATGGTAAGGAACAAAATAACAGTTTAAAAACAACACGATTCCCATTATCAGAAAATTTTCCCTCTGGGAAAATCATTGGGGTGGCAGGGGTCGCTTTGGCTGCCTGCGTGCTCCGTCATTCAGCCTTTGCCCTCATTGGGCTGCCAATGCAGGCCACCTCCATTTAACTGGCTACCTCCCCATTGAGTCATGGTCATTAATTGGGCCTTCAATTATGAACATTTGCTGCCTGTTTCCGAAGTGCAAATGGCCTGTCTCTTCTTAACCCAGCTATCTGTGAATTGTCTCAGCAGTGGGACTGACTCAGACAGCTGACTGTCCCAATTTTCCACATTTAGTATCAATTTCCTCTCACCCACCTCATCCCCTCTCCACACCTCCACCCATACTCTACTTCTCAGGGGCTGGTAAAATCTTGTTTGGCCGTTAACTCTGCTTCTCTCTGCGAGTATGCTTTCAGACTGGCTGATTATTTTGCAGCGTATTCTGTTTTAGTTTCTGTTTTCCAGTATTCACATTACTCAGCCTCTGTGATATTTGCTTGGCACTTGTTCAAATGCAGTCTTAACAGAAGCTTACAAAGTAAAATAAAAGAGTGAGTTTGCACAATCTAAGTGGCTTATCATCTTTCCATTGTAAGAGACTTATAATAATGAGGTTGGTTGTATCTCAAATAAAGTGAAAATTATTATGAATCAAATACTGGGCAGCATTTTTAACAGCCTTTGTGATGACTTTTGGGAACTCTTATTAATACTGTACTGGCTTTTAAAGAATGAGATCAAGTGAAAACAAGATTAAGTAACAGAGCTTGGAGATGAGGATAGTGGCTGTTGATACATTCACAGGCTTTCAAAAACATTTGATAAAGTACTATATAATAGACTTGCTAGCAAAATTAAAGCTCATGGGAGTCCAGAGTCAGGGTGGATACAAAATTGGTTATGGGACTGAAAGTAGAGTGTAGTGATCCAACAAATGTATTCAGAATGGAAGGGACTACACAGTGATGTCCCAAATAAGTAATGCTGTCTTTTTGGAGCACATTAATGATCTGGACTTGGACAGTCAGAGCGTAATTTCCAAATTTTCCATCGACCTAAAACCCACAAATTGTAAAGATTGAGATGGGTAGTTTCAGACCTCAGGAGGTCATAAACTGATTGCTGGAATAAGCAGATACCGGTCATGAATGAAATTTCATGCAAAGCAATGTGAAGCGATACAATATGGAATGTATAGTTTAAGTTGAATAATTTTAAAACTGGCAAGGAATGTGGCAATAGTGAGGCCTGGATACTTAAGCACAGAAATCATTGAAGGTTTAGAAAGTGAGTTTAAAGTGAAAAGCCTTTGGTTTTCTTGTCTTTATAAATAGAAGCATAAGGCTGGATTTTTGTTCTGGGGTCAGCACCTGATATCAGGTGAATTGCTAAATTCCCACCCTGTGTCCCACTGGGCGCCTTTGAACTGGAGGCCAATTAATAGCCAGAATGTGTGCTCACCAACCAATTCAGGATAGCCATCCAGCTCACTCAAAATCCAATAGGAGATCCTCGATGACATTTCGGCTGCCCCACAGTTTGCAATAAGTGTAAGAGAAAGAGAGAGTTCTCAAACAAATGCTTTGATGTTTCTTTAATTACCCCCAACAGCTCTATTACGCCATGCTCATGGAGGAGCAATTCCTGCAGTGAGGGACCAAAGCAGCTGTTAGGGAAAGGATTCCAAGATAATAAAGTGTGAAGCTGGATGAACACAGCAGGCCAAGCAGCATCTCAAGATCACAATAGCTGACATTTCGGGCCTAGACCCTTCATCAGAGAGGGGGATGGAGTGAGGGTTCTGGGATAAATGGGGAGAGAGGGGGAGGCGGACCGAAGATGGAGAGAAAAGAAGATAGGTGGAGAGGAGAGTATAGGCGGGAGGTAGGGAAGGGATAGGTCAGTCCAGGGAAGAATGGTGGGGATGGAAAAATATCTTGGGTGGTGGGGTCAGATTGTAGATGGCTATACTCTCCTCTCCACCTATCTTCTTTTCTCTCCGTCTTTGGTCCGCCTCCCCCTCCCTCCCTATTTATTCCAGAACCCTCACCCCATCCCCCTCTCTGATGAAGGGTCAAGGCCCGAAACGTCAGCTTTTGTGCTCCTGAGATGCTGCTTGGCCTGCTGTGTTCATCCAGCTTCACACTTTATTATCTTGGATTCTCCAGCATCTGCAGTTCCCATTGTCTCAGGGAAAGAATTCCTATTGGGATGAAGCACTGGGCTCTTGTCCTTCCTCTGCTCCAGCCTGCCACTAGGGGACCACTGTTGGCCTTGACTCTGTGTCAGACTCAGTGGAGAGGAGGCACCTGTGAACACACTGCAAACTTCCAGACTGTTTCTGCTGAGGGTTTTTAATAAGCCTTAGAATTAGCAAAGCATGCTACCTTCCAGAGCCACTGGCCACAAAATGCTATGGTAAATGACCAGAATATGGCCCAGTGTTACTTCAAATGCATCCTTCCCCGGCCTGATCTCAGGCATTTAAAAGATCAGCCCCTTATGTATGACCCAAGCCAGTGATGCAAAACGTATAGTTTCCAATCATAGAGTCATAGAGCTGTACAGCATGGAAACAGACCCTTCTGTCCAACTCATCCATGCCAACCAGATATCCTAAATTAATCTACTCCCATTTTCTGGTGTTTGGCACATGTTTCACTAAACCCTTCCTATTTATGTTACCTATCCAGATGTATTTTAAATGTTGCAGTTGTACCCACCTCTACCACTTCCTCTGGCATTTCATTCCATACACGCACCACTCTCTGCATGAAAACGTTGTCCCTCAGGCCCCTTCTTCATCTTTCTTTCCCCTCTCATCTTATACCTATGCCATCTATTTTTTGACTCCCCTACTCTTGAGAAAAGACATTGACCATTCACCCTATCCATGCCCCTCATGATTTTATTAACCTCCACAAGGTCTTGTCTCAACCTCCAATACTCTAGGGAAAATAGCCCCAGCCTATTCAGCCTCTCTCTAAAGCTCAAACTTTCCAGCTCCAGTAGCATCCTTGTAAATCTTTCCTGCGTCCTCTCAAGTTTAATCTTGGACGTCACACATCATGAACAGTAGCAAGGAGTTAGAAAGTGTCAAACGAAGATTTACTGGAAAGTTATTGAAGTATCTGAGTCACAAAGAAAGACTAGAGAAGCTGGGTTGTTCGTCTTGGGACACAAAAGATGAAAGGGGAAATTTATAGATCCACTCCAATTCACGAAGAATTTTGTTAAGAGTAAATAAGGAAAACTTGCTCCCACTGGCGGGAAAGTCATTAAGCAGGACACAACAAGCAGAGGGAAGATACGGAGAACACTTTTGAAAGTTCATTATCATGTTCTGGATTTCAATGCCTTAAAAGATTGGTGGAAGAAGATTCAATAATAGTAAACTGGTAAGTGTACAACACAAGGAGAAAAAGTTGCAGAACTATGGTTACGGGGCAGGGAAGGGAGACTAGCACCTAAAAAGAACTGCGAGAGCCACAGAGCGCTGAATGGTTTCGTGTGTACTAAGATTCCATGATTCTATAAATTTAGAGGTGAGTGTTGCTCAAAATTTTGCAGATTTGATGCAATTAAAGTGCTACTTCTGATTGATGCAGGTGTGTGTTTAGAATAATTGTTTTGATTGTCTCTGAACAAATTTTCAGAGGGATGATAAAGATTATATTTCAATTGGTTAACTTTCATAGTCATTTGCCATCACATGAAAATCAATCCAGTGCATGCTTCATATGGCAGTAAATCTTTAATGTCAGTGGGAGAAAAAAAAACTAAATTGAAGCAGTTATCAAGGCAAATCCAATTCATTTAAGCCAAACTACATAATTTAACTTAAAACATTTTCACTTATTACCCAAGCTGTTATCCTCACAGAGAAAGCTGGATACAGTTGATGCAATTTCTTTAGTATGACAAAATTATACCCATCTGTTTAAAACAAAAAGTCCTTATGTAAAGAGTTTAGAAACATTTCAAAATAAGAAGGTGCTATGTGAATCCATGTCATGGTTTAAGTTAAGGCCGTGGAATCTTTGAAACACACCAAGGGACTGTCATCAACGCTTCATTTCACCCTTCTGCAGCTGGTAGATTTGTTTAGGTGCAATGAAATATTTTCTGAATTCTTGATTGACAGTTTTGTAAAAATATACTCAGATGGGGTTCTTCAAAATATGGCCACCTTTACACTCCAGCATTTACCATCACAGTTTGATGTCACATCCATTGACATGGGTCATTCTCATCATTGAAGAAGATAGAAATGAATCCATTTCAACTAATATCTATTTAGGTAGCTTAGCTGATTGCTGGCAGAGTTTGCAGCATTCCCGGTTGAACGATAAAAGCTCTTTCAAGTGTCTTCCATGCACGCAAGTCAGAAAATTGCCCCCCAAAGTCCTAGTAATTAAAACACTTTGGGACGATGATATCTCCGTAGCATTGTTAGTTATGGTTGTAATGAGAGAGCCATGGTAACTGCCTAATTAGCCAAGGGCAAATAAGAAGTTAAGATCAGTTTTCTCTTTCCTTTTAATTTCCTTTCTAAAAGCAGTTACACACACGTATATTTCATTAGACAATTTACACTGTACAGTCACACAAAATGGCCAGTCAAGACAAAACCTTGTGCTTTTCATTGGAGTTAAATTGCAGGAACTAATTATTTAAAAACAACAAAGCATTTAAAACTGTATTGAGGCATTAGAATTATAAAACAAATGATGTTTCATTTTCAGGTTTATGACGTACTTTATCGAATAAACATCAATGGTACCATCAAAGAAAGTTTAATGAAGATTGATGCGGTAAACAGCTTTGAGACATTCAGAACCGGAAATGGTAGTGAAGAATCTGTAGAAATTCATGATTTTAAAAGTGTGAGTCAATTCTTTTTTAATATTTCGCTTTCTTCCAATTGTCTTCAGCCCATTAGTAAAAGCAAGCAGGTAATTAATGTCCAAATATGGGAATTGAACACTTTAATGTAAGTAATCGTAATCCATTTAATCATGTGAAAATGTCTTTTTTTCCTTTTGGAATCTGCCAAATAACAAAGTAACGTGCTCAGTTTCAATGGAGAGCAGCAGTGATGTATTCTGCCATTGAGTATACAAGTGAGGTAAAACATGGAATTCAAACAGCACTTAGACATTTTAGAAAATATATAAATATATATTGTGGTGTAAACAGAATATCAATTAAATATTCCCAACCTCACATTGACAACCTGCTTGTGATGTAAGCTGCCAGGTGACCCATTTTATCTTTAGAGTAATCAGCAATTCTTCACTGATATCTGTTATGTATCTACTTTGGGCTTTGTCAAATAAGTTTGATAGATTATATGAAAATTTCCAGCACAGACCTATAAAGTTGCAGCTCCAATAATTGACTAATAACACTTGCTTATTAATTCAGCACCAGGTTAAATAGAGAAATGTAACAAAGTTGGAGCGAGGCACATCAACTACATTCCAGTTAAAGGCCCTTTCTTTCATTATGAAACTGCAAGAAAATAAATAGACATCAAAACTGGTGAAATGTCAGGAGTTTGCAACAATAGGCCAATGCTCAGCATCTTTTTAAACTTCTCAGAAACAGATGTTCTTAATATTTATAAGTATCTTCCATTCAGATCTTACTTGGCTTTAAAGAGCTTTGCAAATGTAGAGATTTAAAAGTAAAAGAAAAGAGAGTGTGCTTTAGTTTTGTATTCCCCTTCCCTTGGGTAAAGACATTGGCAATTCACCCTATCCATGCCTCTCATGATTTTCTAAACCTCTATAAGGTCACCACTCAGCCTCCAACATTCTGGGGAAAATAGCCCCAGCCTGTTCAGCCTCTCCTGACAGTTCAAACCCTCCAAAACCAGTAACATCCTCGTCAAACTTTTTATGAACGCTTTCAAGTTTAACAACATCTTTCCTATAGCAAGGAGACCATAATTGAGAGCAGTATTTTAAAAGTCTCTTCACCAATGTCCTGTACAGCCATAAGATGGCATCCCAACTCCTATACTCAATACACTAACCAATGAAGGCAAGCATACCAAACACCTTCTTCACTTCCCGGTCTACCTATGACCCCTGGAAATAGGCACCTGCACCCCAGGTCTCTTTGTTAGGCAACATTCCCTAAGACCCTACCATTAACAGGTTGACAGGGCTGTTAAGAAGGCATACAGTGTTTTAGCTTTTATTAATAGAGGGATCGAATTCCGGAACCAAGGGGTTATGGTGAAGCTGTACAAAACTCCGTTACAGCCGCACTTGGAGTATTGTGTACAGTTCTGGTCACCGCATTATAAGAAGAATGTGGAAGCTTTGGAAAGGGTGCAGAGGAGATTTACTAGGATGTTGCCTGGTATGGAGGGAAGGTCTTACGAGGAAAGGCTAAGGGACTTGAGGCTGTTTTCATTAGAGAGAAGAAGGTTGAGAGGTGACTTAATTGAAACATATAAAATAATCAGAGGCTTAGATAGGGTGGATAGGGAGAGCCTTTTTCCGAGGATGGTGATGGCGAACACGAGGGGGCATAGCTTTAAACTGAGGGGTGAAAGATATAGGACAGATGTCAGAGGTAGTTTCTTTACTCAGAGAGTAGTAAGGGTATGGAACGCTTTGCCAGCAACGGTAGTAGATTTGCCAACTTTAGGTACATTTAAGTCGTCATTGGATAAGCATATGGACGTACATGGAATAGTGTAGGTTAGATGGGCTTGAGATCGGTATGACAGGTCGGCACAACATCGAGGGCCGAAGGGCCTGTACTGTGCTATAATATTCTATGTTCTATGTTCTGTTAACTGTATAAGCCCTGCCCTGGTTTGCCTTATCAAAATGCAATACCTGGCATTTATCTAAATTAAATTCCATCTGCCACTCCTCGGCCCATCAGCCCATGTGTCTCAGGGCCTGTTATACTTTGAGATTTCAACTGGTTCCAATGGCTCACCAAAACACTTTCATCCCTACACAGTGAAAGAACGACAGACTAAAATACATTCTGTGATCTTATACAGCAAGCCATCATAACTAGATGATTGGGGTTGAGCTTCTGCTGCCCCATCACTGTTCCCATATCCCTCAAGCAGAGCTTCCCTGATGGGGGAGAGAGATAAACTCACGAAATTACCTCTGAAATGAAAGTTTTTTGAATGTTAAACAGCAAAAATGCTCGGCGTCCTCGGCAGCTCAGACAGCATCAGTGGAAGTAGAAGTGCATCTCTTTGGTGACTGTTAGATCTAAGAGTTCTCAGGGATGTTTTCATACAAGGCAGGGCCTAGGCAAGCCAAGGACAAATGAATAGCTCTGTAATAGGATGGAAGGTGGGGAGGTTAAACTACAAATGCAATGATGGTATGAAAAAAATGGGACAAGTTAAAAAAAAGGATGAAAATTTCAAAGGGTTTTGGCTTTCTCCCCTCCCATACTCTGGCTAAAATGTGGGTCTGAGTTCAATCAACAAAGAAAAAATCCACTCCACTGTATTCAATGTGCTGTGAGCAACATGAACAGGTCAGATGTGAGACTTTGGCCACTGGCTAGGCAGGAGGCCCTGCCAGCTCGGGCCACGAAGCAATCCGATTGGTGAGAAACTCCTGGTAGTGGCTGACTGCGATCCTGCCTGCTGTCACGGCAGCCTTATATCCCAGACTGAGTGAGGTCATGGGGGTGTTGGGCAGGAAGGATTTGACACCCTGGGGAGGAGCGTCAGAAAGGGTCTGGGGGCAATGTTTTTTAAAGCACAGATAGGTCGGGAATGCGATCACATCGGGCACTGTTCTTACACTCCCAGTCCGACAATGGGGCATGAACTTGAAATGAAAATGCAAATTGCCTAATTCACCAGGAGATGTGCTCAGCACACAATTATCCTGGGCATCTGCAGGAACCAGGACTTACTTGTCTGATATCAAGTGCAAAAGCAGGTGCCAGTCAGCTTGCAGACAGATGCTACCATGTCAACTGGCTGCATCTTGAAATGGAACATAGTGGAAATCAGCTGTGAGATCAAGGCTACAGGGAAAAATCACAGGCATCAGTCCTATTTCTATTTTTAGGTCCCTTATTCCCACCTGACACTGACCCTTTCTTTCATAATTGGGAACATACGTTTTATATTTCCATGGGATCTTATTGAGTTATTCTTGAGACCGTATGTTTTGGAGTTACATTTTTATATTCAGGGGCTTTTTTGTTTAATTTCACTAATTCATTTATCAAGTGATGCAGTCACACAGTAACAGCACTTTCTGTGTTTATGCTGATATACAGGATATTTGGATTCACAAAGAAACAAACCTAGTAGAATATAGCAGTACCCTCAATAATCACCAACTCTCCATCAAATTTAAAACCAAAGCACACAGCAAAATCATTAATTTGTTTGACCCCCCAGTATTCACATTGACATAAGGTAACAGGGATAAGTTGGCATCAAACTTTTTTTTTCAAAATAAAACTGATACACTTCGAGAGACAAAAAGCCATCACCCTAAACACAAATTCCAAAGGACTGGTGAGGACACAGCCAATATATTTTAATTGCTTTTGCACAAAGCTAAAATATTTTAAGCAGACAATTTCTACTCTGTCCACTGCACTGCAGAGCTCAATCTCATCATTTAATCTAATAATTGACACAAAGTTCATCATAATAGCATCCACTACAATTCCTCCCTACCACCCCTTCAAATATATATATATAGCCTGAAGTGAGGAATTCCATTTTTATTTGCGATTAATTCATTCCTCATATGAATTACAGTTTCCTGGATCCTAGATGATAAATTATGTTAACAGGTTTCAACTGTTCATTCTCTTCTTCAGCCTCCCTCTCCACATACTCTCAGTCTGCAGCTTGACTGTCCTTCTCTCTCTCCATCATCTTGCGGCCTCCCTCCCATTACATCTTCCATTCCCCTTGCAGGTACACTCTTTTTCTTCTTCTCACAGCCTCCCTTTATGTCTCTCTGACCTGCAGCCTTGCTTTCTCCCCAAACTGCAGCTTATCTCTCTTTCCCTACAGCCTCCTTCTCTTCCCCCACCTCAGCCTCCTACTCTCTCTGATCTCAAGCCATCCTTGGTACCTCACTGTACGCCCTCACTTTAGTTGCCTCTGTCTCTTTCGCCCTACTCGCACTCAAGGTTCTCTCTGTCTCTTTCTCCTTACCCTTGCAGCCTCTACCACACTACTGACGGCTATAACTCCATCTGTCTTCCCCACACAAAGCATCGCGCTCTCTCTTCTGCCCTCCAGCCCTGAAACCTACCCCACCCAGCTCTTCCACCCCACCCCTGAAGTCTTTCCCCTTTTTCTCTCTTCTCCCAAACCCCTCTTCCTTTCTCTTTCTCTCAATCTCTGCAACCTACCCGCTGTCTCTATCTTACCAATCCTCCCAATACCTGTAGCCTTCCCGCTCTGTCTCTTCCCATTCTGCCAGGCAACTTGTGTCCCCTGGCTCTTTTTAATTTTCCGGCCCATGGCAATGTACGCGTCTTCGGCCGGGCCCCATTTCCAAGCTCCTGCTCCAGACCCAGTCCTGCTTCTCCAGACCCACTTCCTCAGCTCCCAGCCCCAGCCCCACCCCCACCCCCATCCCCATCCCCATCCTCGCCTCAGCTCTCCAACCTGCATAGCTTGGGCCCTGTGACCCCACCTTGCTACCACATACTGGCTGTTTCCCCAATCGCAGGCCTGCTCTGTCCCGCATTTGCTGAAGATTGGTCCAGTAGGACACCACCAGCCTCAGGCATGTGAGAGAACCAGCCAGTGATTGTAAAAGCTACTCATCAAGCATTCTGAACACTCATGATTACATTTTCCCAGGGGTTTTCTGGGGCAAATTTGCCATCTGTTCCCAGATATCATGTGTGCAGCCACGTGATCAATGAACCTGGTCCTCCAAGAGCACAGGCCGCGGTGATTAAGCACTGTGCAACTCATTGTCCCAGGCCTTGCAGAGACAAGAAGGGTAGGGGTTACTTCTAAAAACCAAAGGGCTGCACAGTGAACCCAACAACGGTGCACAAACACGCACACCCCAGGTTATTCTGACCTGTCGGAAAAACATTCGAGGATTTCAATATGGGACTGGAAGGCCCTTTAGCGAGTTCCTGAAGAAGTCTGAAGGGGCCATAAATTGGCGGTGAGCAGGCTTCCCATTTCGTTTGTCTTTTGCCAGCCCTTTGAAAACTCAAAATATTTCTGGAGACGGTGCGACGCAGGACCATGACTTTTAATTCACCCTTGCAATGAACTTCAGTCCTCTTTTCACTGGTGCTGCATTTTCTGTTTTATTTTGGGTTTCCAACATCCACTTTGTTTTGCATCCATAATACCTTCTTCATTTGAGCTCCGTGATTTATGTCTCAGGAATCTATCACTACCTGTCCCATCATGTTTCTTGTAATGATGTGGAAATTGGGTTTGCCATTAATGAAGGCTATGAGGATTGAAACATTTCAACTTAGAATCTCTACAGTGTGGAAGCAGGCCAGTCAGCCCAGTGAATCCACATCAACCCTCTGAAGAGCATTCCGCCTAGCTCCACCACTACCTCCCTATCCCCATAACCTTGCATTTCCCATGGCTAAGTTGCCTAACCTGCACATCTTTGGACTGGGGGAGGTTACTAGAACACCCAGAGGAAATCCACGTAGACACAGGGAGAATGTGCAAACTTCACAGACAGTTGCCCGAGGATGGAATCGAACCTGGGTCCCTGGCGCCATGAGGCAGCAGTACTAATCACTGAGCCAACGTGCCACAGTCAACACATGAAAATTACTTTCTGCAATATCTCCCTTCTCCCGATAATGACATTTGCAATATCATTTGCCAACCCTTGCTACTTTCATCTCTAAAGCTTAATAACAATTATGTCAACATTTCTCTATCTTAATAAACTGTATTTTTTATGTGCATATGTTTTTATACAATTTTGCCTCTCATGACTGCATGGCCAGTGTTCCCACTTTAAATGCCTTGCCCTGTGCTTCCCTTTATATGATGTATCTTTCTTCTGACCTGCTACCAACTCTTCCAAATGATATGAATATTTCTGTTCTTTTCTGTTCAGGTAACTGTCCTTCCCCAGCAAAAATATGCTGCCACCTCTGTAACAGTGCTCAATAGCTCTTGCAGAGCTTCTTCAGTGAAGCTAGCTACAAACAATTACAAACATGCCAGACCTCCCATTCTGCACTTCACAGCTAGGTTCATAGTCTTTGTTGCAGTCAGCGTTGAGAGACTTCTGAGCTGCTTTCAAAAGCATGAAAAACAGTCTCACCACAGCCACTATACTTTCTTTCCACCGTTGAGCATTCGTATCTCTCCAGTAGGACCCAGGAAATCTATTGGCTAAGTACTACTGTTAACTCGTACATTAAAATGTGCAGATTAAAACATGTTTCATTTTTATTGAATAATAAACGCTTAATAATGTTCATTTTACATTGGCTCCACACATTCTGCTGATGTTGCATACTGTCTGTGGATGGAGAGACAAGGAATTCTATTTCAGCTTTTAGAGGGAGCACAAACATCTGTACTGGTTCTCCAAGGTCCATACAATTATGTCTGACTAATTGCAATAAGCCTTACGTAATGTAGATACTCTGTGGTTCTATATCCTCTACCAATAATAGGCCTAAGCCAAAGCAAAGACAAGGGAGGATCGATGGCAGTGTGCTACCTCATATAATCCTTACTCTGACCACATACTGATAGACATGCCAACAGTGGTCACTTGGGAGCACTGAAGATTTTAGTTTGAATGGCACTGAATGAGCATGTTGCTTGCCACGATGTTTTTGTTTCACTGTTATCATATTCTTCCTATATTTCACATAATTGTGCCAAATATTGTGTCAAATTTATCGTCCGTAACAGCTGGATGGAGAGGAAAGGTGTGTGTGGCATTGGAAGCTGCAGGCATTGGCCTACATTTATGTTTGGCTAATTTGAAAAGAAACTATTACTGTCACTGATGGTTTGATTTTTTTTATTTTGTTTTACAGACGTTTGATTTTTTTTATTTTGTTTTACAAACACAGCACGTCTGTAAAGCCTAAAGAACAAATTATCTTTTTTTAGGGACTAACAGGGATATGGTTCGCTGGAGGAGAAAAATGCTACATCAAAAGACAAAATAAAATTATTCTTCCCAATACCGCACCTATCAAGAATGATGAAGAATTGATTGGTCTGGTATGTATGAAGAGCTTCTAGTTTCTAAACTATTTCCTATGATGTTCAATACCTATTTAACTCTTTCAGACTGTGTGTCTAGGAGGTATTTTTTTTAAAAAAACCTTTATTCAAGAATTTCTCTCAATTATTTTGCCACCATTTCACTACGGCTGGAGATCTTTTACTGCTGGTGGATTTTGACAACCAAATCTACTGAAAGATGACAAACTTCAGCAATCAAAGGAGGAGTTGTGCAACACTTCTGAATGTGGCAGGTTTAATGGCAAAAGATGTTCAAAATTGCTGAGCTGATCATCATTACTGTAACTATGCAATGGGGAGCATCACCAAATCCCACACAGATGTAGCCCAATGAAAACAAATTGTTACCAAGACAACCACATTAATTCTTTCCCACCAGTTCTGAGCTGGCTAATAATGGTCATATGCACGCAGGTCTGGACACTTTATGATTTTCACTCATTTGGGATTTATAAATACTGTCCCAGTATGATTGGATTTTGAAGTGTATATCTTTGCTGCTTCTATCTATTCCAGAGACAAACAAATAAAATACATGAAGTGGAATAATTTGCTCTAGTGGAAAAGTTTAAGACTAATTGTTTAAGACTAATGTGAAAAGACATTGTTGAGACAAGTGAGTTTTACTTCATTCTGGATCAGACTTTAACCTATGATTAAGCTGATGCCCGACTGTTGAAAATTGTGTTGACATCTTTCACAGAAATAATTTTGTTAAGCGAGTATTATTTTGATGGCCCACACATTTCATATAGAAAGAAAACTTCGGACAGAATGCATTACTACACATGGTGCACAAGTGGAGGGTCTTTACAACTTGCAGCTTTGTAATCCACTTTGATATAAGACAGGAGAAAAGTACATTGCTTCCGACCGTGGAAAGAATATAGCTTTGTTTTTAAATTTACAAATTGCTGTTTCTAGATTTACACACCCACCTCAAATTTGTTTTACCTGGATTAATTTTTTGTACTTGATATTTCATTTGTGTTTTTTGCTTGTTATAATTTCCTTTAAACTCTCTGTGTGCTCTAAGTACCTCTTTCTTTTGACATTTCAAATAATAACCTCATCCTTAATGTCAAGGCTGCCATGGAGAGGATGAGTCTAATGCTACTTTGCTTGTTGCAGTTTGACTGAGAACTAAGGTTTGTTATCAGACTACATCTACTCACTGCTTCTTCCAAAGGACCTCCAAATTGAACATGGGGCCCCCTGCATGCGTACTGGACACATGCACCCAACATTCACAGACATTGGCATCTGACATGGGCCTGTCTTGAAGAACCCTCATGACCCTTCTCGAATCCACTTACAGTACACGACTATACTTTGTTTTTTTTTTACTCGTTTTTGGAATGAGGACGTCACTGCTAGGCAGCATTTATTGCTCAGCCCCAGTTGCCCCAGAGGGCAGTTTAGAGTCAAGCACATTGCAATGGGTCTGGAGCCACATATAGGCCAGACCAGGTAAGGATGGCAGATTTCCTTCCCTTTAGTGAACCAGATAGGTTTTTACAACAATCAACAACAGCTTCATCGTCATCATTAGATTCGTAATTCCACATATGTTATTGAATTCAAATTCCATCATCTGACATGGTGGGATTCAAATCCAGGTCCCCAGAACATTATCTTGGGATCTGGTCTCTGGATTAATAGCCCAGTGATAACCTCCCTTCAATGCTGCAGCTCAGGCACTACCAACAACTCTCATTATAACACTGCTGCAAGGACACTGTGCAGTCAGAAACATATGCCCAGCTCATGCACTGAGCCATTTTGCATCTCAGGGCTCTTCATTGTTGTCATTGTGCTCACTCATTCTGAGTCTACCTGGATGCCCACAGCATCCCTGCTTGGCATTACCTTGTCTTCTTTTATTGTGTTTTGGACCGTCAGCCAATGATGCTAAGCTCACATTAGTCTGTCTTGCCTTTGTATTTAAAAGAGACAAAATGCCGTGAAGTTTGTCATGGTTGTCAGCAGGCCTCAGTCAAGCCTTTACTCAGGGGGTCTCAACGCAATATGTCGATGGCATCCTTGGGGCTTGGACACAGTCAGTCAGCTGCTTGAGGCAATTGAAGTCAGGATCCTCTCCTCATAAAGGGTGAGGAGCTGAATGCCAAGTAGTACACCACTTGTTTCGAGAGATGCAAGTATTAGGGGAGATGACAGTGGGTGGCACAGCTGTTGGCGCAGGGCTGGGTGGCGGTCAGTGTACCAAATTTGCTATTGACAGTTCAGAGGGCACACTGGGTTGGTAGTGTCCAGAGTTCGGTAAGTGATAGCGGGTGAGGGAAATTGTTGCAGGCAATGGCGAGAATGGTAGAGCATGGGCTTTGGTGGAAATTGGGAAAGTAGCAGAGACAGGGCAAATACAAGGTATTGGCGACAAGATGGTGACAGTATTGCTGGATGACTGGGGAAGTTCACTGACCTTCATTTTACATTGCTGTGAATTCCTACCTACAGCTGGGACTTCACTGAGCCAGTGGCAACCTCAGACCAGGCTGACACACAGCCTGGTGTTGTGGCCTCCACTGCTGGTCCTGGAGGATGAGGACATTCCATGTCTGCACCAGCCCATCCAGCAACACCTCTTGATCTCTAGCTACACAGCAGGGTGTTAATTTACCCCCTATCCACCGCACCCGGGACAGAAATCAGGAACTGTTCAGGGCAGCTGTGGAATGCCCATATGCAAAAGAGTCAAAATCACGGCATAATTGCAAGAAATGCTGGCCTTTTGGTAGATACCAAATCTGGTGAGTGGCATGTTGTTCTCAGAGCAGTGCATGGTAAGGTGGGGTTAGAATTCGATAAAAGGGATAGCAAAGGGTAATCTGAATAGATAATGAAGCACATTTGGTACGATACCATGAAAAAAACTTCCAAAAATATGCCAAACTCACACTTAGCCAAAAAGAAAGTAAGTTTCAGCCCTTTGAGGCGTAAGTAGGAAGGGTTCGGATTTTTTAAATCTAAATGTGAGGTGATCAACCTGTACAAAATAAATTTGAAAAATGGTTTTTGTTTATGGCCAGAAGTCAGGGTTCAATTTTTATATGAGATTGATCATTACTCAACCATATATGGTACTTTAAGTATTCCAGTTTTCCTAATATCTCATCTCATTAATAGTTCTTATCTCATTTAGTATAATTGTAACTTCCTTGTTTGCCATTGCCATGGCAAATTTCTCTTCTATCCAGAATACCAATGCAAAGTATATATTTGTATTTTTCTTTCAATTACACAGATTTTTATTTACATCTCTGTGCTGCTTTTTTCACCCTTTATCACCCAGCAAGCAACACATTGAATGCTCACATAGCTCAGTGCAGTCATGCACAGTATTCCCTGTGGATGCTCACTCACTGGCAAAATTCTGCATACACGCAAAAAATTATCATTACTCAACGCGCATCTGCTCTGTACTAATGAATAAAAGTAATGGAACCACCGTTCTCTCTCCCCTTGCCCCTCCTGAAATTATTGCATTTCAGTTGACCCCCACCTTGCATTCACTTGACAGGACTCCATTATTCATTCCTGTTACTTTAATGATGATTATTCAAAATTTTCCCATTCTAAAATGCTCACTGATGACAATTTTGATCTGGGGAAAAAAGAATGCGTTTCATTTTCTCTGTGTAGGTGTGGAAGGTGCTAGGAATTTCCCATCTGTAGTCATTAAAATGGCAAAATAAGATACTTCTTGGAAATTTTGACAACTGTTATTTCATCCCTATATGGATATAAAGCTTCAGAGAATATTCAACAGTGATGAATAATTTGTTATTATTTTTTGCTAATCACCACATATTATTTCTGACTATATCATTAAAATTCTGGAAAGGGAAAATCAGGAACCTTTTGAGATTTTGTCTGCTAGGGAGTTTTTGCATCTTCCCTTGTGATCTGAGCTTGGGGATAAATTATTAAGTTTAAGTGTATACAAGTGCAAATAGTAACATGATACATTTTGAGATTTTTAATCCTTTTTCGCATCATTGAAAAGGATTTAAAAAGTGAGTCGTGTTTAAAGGTAGTGACTTTTAAAAAAGTGAGTTGACAGAGGATTAAAATGAACCCAACATCAATTATGTACATTGAATCCCTGCAGACAGGTCAGCTTGCAAAAGGTCATTGCTTGGAGTCTGCTGCACACTTAGAACATGGATAGTTGACCCATTCCAGGTTCATTAGCCTACACAGCATCTATTCATTTTGAGAACAGCAGCAGATGTTTTACTTAAACCCATACCCCAAGGGAGAAGGAGAAGTAGCCAGTTTTATCGATGTGTCTGCTCCAGGATCATTAATGGAGAGGAATTCATTGTCACAGCCATCCGCCTTGCCGGCAATGCATAAAGTTATTCATGGTCAGTCAGGTTTTACTCAACAGAATGCAAGATGTATATATGTGATGCAAAACATGAAACAAAAATGTTGGAGAACAGTGTTGGAGTTTGTGGTTGCACTTCATTCCAGGCAACTTCCAAAATCGAAACAAAAAGCAATAAGAAACATGCTTCTTTGAAATTTTTTAACACAGTTTTCAAAGGGAGAAGTAAGGTTTTGTTAAGCAAGGAGACTTTCTTTGACCATTAATTAACACAAAATAAAGCAATTCAATGCTTTTCATCATGTCAAATCTCACCCAATGTTCTCGTCAACCTTCAACTAGAGGGTATACTATCCTGTGTAAATCACAAGGAAGACTTATTGTCACAAGCCTGAGTTATGCTATTGCAACATTTGATCTTAAGCAGCACAGGCACATGGGTTGTTTGTTTTTTTACACGAGTGTGACAATTCCACGGCAGCTCATGGAATATTCAAAGTGGACTCAAAATGTGTATCTTATTTTCAGTACTGATCTTCTTTATAACTTACAAATAAGGGCTCAAATGTTAGCAGAAAGGTAAAGGTCTAATCGATCCACCCAGTGCATCCCACACAGTTGAGATGATTTGAGTATCACAATTAGTACCAAGGCTGGAAAGGCACCGCAGATCAGACAGTATCCGAGGAGCAGGTAAGTCAATGTTTTGGGCTGAAACCCTTCATCTAGACTGAGGAGGGGGAGGGGAGCCCAAAAATAAATAGAAGGAGGGGCTTTGGGGCTGGGGGAAGGATAGGAGAGATGGTTATAGGTGGCTGCAGGTAGGGAATTATTGAGATTAGTCCATGGGAAGGGTGCAGCAGATAGGTGAGTTTGAAGATGGACAGGTTTGGTCAGGTCAGGAGGGGGAGGACTGGACATGTGATAAGGCTGGGAGTGGAAGGATATTGAAACTGGTGAATTTGGAGTTAAAGCCATTGAACTGTACAGGCATTGAAGAAGGAGACATGACAGTAATACTGAGATTGCTTCAAAATGTGGTTGAAGAGCTTCAGTGGGAGGGAGACTCACTGAGCTCTGTGAGAAGGGTGGAGCACATAGGTGAGTGGGAAGATGGACAGGTTAGGTCAGGTCAGGAGGCCTCACTGTGGATGTAACCCATTTAACATAGGAGATGTTAAACATCTAAAACTACCTAATTTAAATCAATTTCACCAGTCAAATAGTTCTGCTTTGAAAGAGCCCAAAATTTGAATTACCGACAAATAGAAGTCCATTTAGTCCAATTGTCAAAACTAGAACTCAAAATCTGCTAAGCATCATCATTGAACAAGAAATTTGTAACTCAGATCAGATGTTCAGTGGTACAAAATGTGTAGTTGTTAAGTAAAAATGAAAAGTTCTCTAACTTCAAAAGGAAGATTTAAGACAAAGAAGTTGTTCATATCTAAGGCAGCTGAGAAGGAGCTAATTAGCTCACTTCCTGCTCTTAGTTGCTAACCTTATCAGTTGCAAAACTGCAAGTGCATATCTATGTCATTTTTATTTAAATGGAATGATCACATCCGAGCTATCTGACAATGAGTTCCTGATTTCCCTCACTATTCGCTGAAAAATAAACTTGTCAGCTACTGTCTAATCTTTCTATAAATTAGTTTAAATCCATGTCCCTGGTTGTTGACTTGCAGCAAAAGTAACTCCTTCCTATCTACTCTGTGCCCGGCATAATTTTGTAGATATTATTTAAATGTCCCTCAGCCTCCTCTGCTCAAGAAGTAACACCTCAGCCTATCGAATCTTTCCTCAGAGCTAAAATTCTCTATTCCTGGCAAAATTTGTGTAAATCTCCTCTGCATCTTCTGCAGTGTGATCACATACTTTCTGTAAGGCGGTGTTCAGTAGTGCATACACTATTCCAGCTGCAATCTAATTTGTAGTTTATACAGTGCCAGAATAACCTCCCTATGCTTCTGTGCCTTGATTAATAAAGGTAAGTACATGGTATCCTCACTTAAAGTCAGGATTGTATAGCTGAAGATCACTGCATTAAATGAAATTAAAAAGCTTCATGTGAAACATTGATTCCTATAAGAACTAATGTTGAGACTAGAGGTAGGTTCTGTAGGCCCTTCCTTTGCACAAAAAGAAATAAAGCATTATACCTGTTCCCTTGAAGTTGAAATACGGCACTTGAAATGATGCACTGGTAAATCAAATACTATTACAAAATTTAAAAACATGAAAAAACATTTGAAGTATTCTACTTACTGTATCCCCTGAAGTGAACCCTCTAGGAGTAGAATTTGTTGTGGGGATAGAAGCTAAAGTCTGCTGCAGACCTTTGCTCACAAGGTGGGAGTGGGGGTTTTTCGCGGTACCAGGTTTTGTCCATGCTGGGGACTCAAGGATGATGGTCACTCTGGCCTGGACAAGTTTCAGCAACTGATCTGCCACCTGTGGATCACAGACTGCCATCGGGTTCCCATGGCTCTGGCTGTTACCTTAGGGGCAGTAGAGGACTGTAGAATTCAATCGTGCCTGTGGCCAAGGGTGAAGGTTGTGGTGGCACTGCCCAGCCTAATGATGTGTGACATTCTGCCAGCTGAAAGTCTCCTGGGAGTTTTGTTGGCTCTGATTCTGACAGGCATTTAGGGCCCTGGTGGGTGGAAGCTGCCTGGGTCAGATGTCAGGCAGCTATGTAGCAGTAGGGAAAGGCTGCAGGTCAGAAGGCTGGCAGTGACCTCAAGATGAAGAGGGGGAAAGGTCACACTTAAATGGTGTTCATCAGGTCAGGCAATGTACAGTTACCAACATTAAAACAAATCACATATCACTCACCAAAGTTTTCGGTCCTGATAATGTTGAAACAGCATTGAATATGGGCGCACTGTCTCCTCTATTCCTTTCTAACCACCTTGTATGCCTGGCTTGCTACCTTCAGGGATCTGTGGGAATACACTCAAAGAATCCTTCTCAATTCCTTTCCTTGCCTGTTAGTCCTCCACGAATTAATTACTTCACACTGAACATTACTTTTCTATTTTGTTGTCAAATGAACCAATGCACAATCGCCTGATCAGTTTTGTATCATGTGCAAACATCATCATTTCTCCAACTTAAGTCTAACACACTGATGTATACCAGGAGCCATAAGGGGCTCAGTTGTGAGCCCAGTGGGACCCTTGCACTTGTGTCCAGTGAGGCTGTACTGAAACCAGCCTTCCAATTGCAAAAGCAGCCATGAGCCAATATCCTTGGCCTCCTGATGCTGAGATCACTTTTGATCCGATTTATGAATTTCCCATTCTGTCCATAGCTTTTCACTTTTCTGACCAGCCTGCCATATGAGAGCTTGTCAAAAGCCTTGCTGAAGTCCATGTGCGCTGCATCAAAAGCAACACTGTCATTGGGTCTTAAGCTAGTCAGCGAAGTCTTTCCTTTAATTAACCCATGCTGACTGACCTCAATCAGTTCATGCCTTTCTAATTAATGATTCATGTTTCTTAGATTTCTTTGCCCCAAATATTCCCATTGCTAAGATTTGAGGGACTGGCTTGTCATCACGAGGCTGTCCCTGCCTTTTTCAATAGCAATTTAAGAGGAGCAGCCATCCAATTCTCCAGGCCTGCGATATCATTTGGCCATGGCTGATTAAAAATGATAAACAGAGCCTCTTTTTTTTTACTTCTCTTGCACCATGTTTTATTCAACTTGGTAATCTATGCATTTTCACTTTTGCTAAACATACTAACACTTCGCCCCCAGTGCCTTTATCATTCAATATTTCACACGCCTTCTGCTAAACCACAATGTCTATATAACTCCTCTCTTTTGTGAAAACATTCTGATTAAGAATCATGTTCTCATCTTCTGCCTCCACACACAAGTTTTTTTTTGGTATCTGATCGGCTATACTTTATCAGCGTTGGAACACACAAGATAACAAATGTTTATGAGGGACAATAAAGACAATTCGTTCTAGTTAGTATAATTGAATATTTTCCATCTAGTGCAGTGCATTATAATGAAAGAAAGGGGGCTATTTTAAGAAAATCACACCATCAGGATTGGATGCAACATTGGATTTAATCTGGCCAATTCCAATCTTCTTTGTGGCCATTAGGTGTAAAATTGGCATCCACCTAATCCCTAGGGAATTCCCACCCAATGATTATGTGAAAATCACCCCTTTGTAGTATCACATTTAAAAGAGTTACTTTGGAAATTACCACACAGGCAAAGATCACATTTTCACCTGTTATATTCATCAATATCATCATATCACAACTGAACAGATGGGAAGGTTTCAGTGCATTAAGAAAGTATGAAAACTATTGATCAAGAACCAACACTCAAAAAACAGACTGTAAAATAGTTACCAAGGTTAAGAATAACTGAAGTGACTCAAAATATTTACTGTAATTGCTTCTGAGCACTATTTTAACAATAATCCAAGTGCCAAGAGTAAGGGTAAAATTCCAACTTGAAAGAATTGGAGGAAGATATTGCATTCATTTGTCAGAACTTTCCAAATGCCTACAAACCTATCCTGTCCCAGTAGCCATGCATCATTTTCTACTTCAAATATTTTACTTCTTTTTTAACTTAAAAGATGCATTGGTCTCTGCCTCAAATATTCCCTATGGCAAAGCATTCCATGCTTGAACAACTCTCTGCATTAAAGATTTGCTCCTGTCTTCACTCTGCCTATTGACAATTTTAAATTAATGACCCCTAGACGTCAAATTCACCACCAGAGGAAAGGCTGTTAATCTTTTTCCACTGTGAGTATACTTAGTTTCCTTTGCCTATCTTTGTAGTTTAATGAACTTAAGACAAGAATCACCTTTGTTGTCTGTTAGTGTATCCTTTCTAATGTCTGTTCTTCCTATTTTAACACCGTGTAAATTTAAACATGGGGTTGTGGTTTGCTTCTGATGCCTTCTAACCACTCGCCATTTTAATCACAGTGGTTCTGAAAGCACAATGTCACCCCAGACAAATCAAACTAAAGATGAATAGGTGCCAAAATATTGCTTAACTGACAGGATCAGCAGCTTGCCTTGAATTTTTTTTTCAAAATATCTTATCCAAGTGAAGAACAGGAGTGGCCTTACATGCCCAACCATCAAAACTCAGTCCTTCTCTCCCAGATTCCCTGCTGTCTTCTTTCCTTCCTTCCTTAGCAACTACTAACCCAGGGCCATACCCTTAGCACTCCAGTCTCCTGCTGAAATTCTAGCTACCATCCACAGTGTAATGACGTTATGCACTTTATTTCTTCATGGCATTTTGTAATTTTAATTTTAATTTTCTATAGTCGTGGCACAAATTCCACGATCGAGCAAATTGCATTGAATTTTCTCTTCCACTCAAACACACAGGGTAGATTGTTCTCCTGCTTAGTCAATAACATGATAGAGCGAATTGCACATCTTACATAGTGTGCAGTCAAATTTCATTTAACGCAAGTTGGTCTCATCTGCAAACATAGAGGTCCTCCATGAATAACGAAACACAGAAACATTCCCTTATTCTCCTACTTGTCACTGTCCAACTGCTGCAACCGGTTGACCTCCTCCATTTTCAATACAATTTGACAAGCCTGTTCCACCATTCTGAGAGATCATTTCAGATATGTATCACATATCCTAAGTGTAGTACACATGTCCAGCACAAATCTGTCCAAACTTTTAATTTTTCACATGTCTACATCTCGACAGCTTTTCGGGGGGGGATTTTAGATTGTCTTTCTTATCATCATTTCAAATATTTTAAACTGGCTAATTGAAATTTACATACTTCAGTTTCATATGGTTAATTATATCCAACTGCTCACGTTACACACTCCACTTCGTCCCTCTCATTATCAGCCCCTCACTTCAGTACTCCTTTTCATTTGTTGTTTTATAAACCAAGATTAATTATTTCTTTTTTGTCTAATGCCTGCAAGAACAAAAGCTCTTTAAATCATAAATATGTATTTATGTTAGATTTCGCTCTCTCTGTTATTTTGTTTCCTTTCTGTCTTGGTTTCCTCAAAATCAACTCATTTGTTCAGGCATTGCATTGCCTTGTGTTATTGAGCAGGTATATCTTTTCCAAAGCCCCTCCAGCTTGCAGTACATACTCCTGATTTCCCCATAATTCTGTAACAATGGGTTAATTTCTCATTTCTTGCCACATATTTCATTCCTGTTTTCTAAATACTCCAAGATATATATTTTTAGAATTTGGAGTGCAATTATGTACAAGTTAAACAGATTCTTAAGAACATTGGAAATGAAACCTACAATAGGTTTTTTGACAGGGGAAACCTACTCAGCCATTCATCCTGATTATTAATGATTTTCTCCCTCAAAGCCAAACTATCCCCACATCCTTTTCATTTTTAATACATAAAATCGATTGATCTCCAGCTTGAATATACTGAGCGTCCACAGGGATGGGGAGTTCAAAAGATTCACAACATTCTGGGTGAAGAGGTTATGGCTCAGTTCATTCTGAAATGGCCTCTTTTTCTCAGACTGGTTCTATATGGGAACAGGAGAGGAGCAGACGAGGCCATTTGGCCTATCAAGCTTGTTCTGCCATATAATTAGGACATGGTGAATCATCTACCTCTGCACCAATTTTCTGCACTATCCCCATGTACCTTGAAGTTGTTATTATCATCAGGCCTGTGGATTTATTCTGTGAACATGCTCAACTGTCCTCTGGGATAGACCATTCCAAAGGTTTATTACCTTCTGACTGAAGTAATTTCTCCTCACCTCAGCCTTACATGGTCTACCCCTTATTCTGAGACTCTGTCCCCTCGTTGTAAGATCACCAGCCAGTGAAACATCCTATCTGCAGCTGCAAGTTGCAAGAATTTTGTCAGTTTCACTGAGATCACTTCTCATTCTTTGAAAATACAGGTCCATTTCCCCCACTCTCTCTTCATATGACATCCAACCATCCAGGGATTAGCCTGTGAAGCTGTATTGCATTCCCTCTGTGGCAAGTACACCTTTCATTAGATAAGGAGACCAAAACTGACCACAGCATTGCAAATGTGGTCTCGCCAAGGCTATGTATTATTACAAGACATCTTTAATTCAGTACACAAATCTTTTTGCAATAATGACAACTATTTGCCTTCCTCATTGCTTGCAGGATTTGATTCCAAGCTTTTAGTGGTGAATGATCAAGGATAACTAGGTTCTTTTGAGCACTAGCACTTATCAACTCAGGAAATACACTGCCTATTTTCTTTCCACCAAAGTGGTTAGTTACGCACATCTTCCATCACATTATGTTCCTTCTTCCATGTTCTTTCTCATTCACTCAACCTGTCAAAATTCCCTTGAAGCCTCTTTGAGTCCATTTCACAACTCTCGTTCCCATTTAGCTTTTTGGTGTCAGCAATTTTGGAAATATTAAATTTGGTCACAAAATCCAAATTATTTATATAGATTGTCTCCAGCTGGGGACCAAGATCTAACCTTCACAGTATCTAGTAATAACAGTCTGCCATCCTGAAATGGCCCTATTATTCTTACTCTCTGTCTTCTGATGTCTGATAACCAATTTTCAATTCACAGTAGTATATTGTCGCCAACGCCATTTGCGTAAATTTATTTCCTAGCCTTCTGTGTGGGATCTTAATGAAAGCCTGCTGAAGAACTAAATACACCACATTTACTGGCTCTCCTTTAACTATGTTCCAAGTAACATCCTCAAAAAAATCTCTAAAGTTTTGTCAAAGATGATTTCCTTTCATAAATCCATGTTGACCCTGCCCAATTGTGTCATTATTTTGTACCTAGTTATCACATTCTTTTGAACAGATTCTAAATTATTTAACATTTGCTTCTATTTCACTGAGATGAAGGCTGCTTGTGGCCAGGACTTCTATTCATCACACTCGCTCACTGCATAGGTTCATTTGCAAAATTCAGGGTTAATAGATGTCTTTACTGTGTAAGTCACTGATTGATGCAATTGCCTTTTGAAGGCCCTCAAGTCACAGACAGGTGGACCCTTGTGCTCGTATCGAGAAAAAGACTTGCTTCACCCAGTTTGGTTGTAATAGCTGCCATTGTCATTTCCATTGTGGAATCCAAATTAGTTTAGGATAAAGACAACACAGGTAGAAATTCAGAGTAATTTGCAGGCTCACCCTCCCAAACTTTCACATTCCTGTCTTCCTCGCAGTCTCCATCACACCATCAGGTTTGACATTCCACATATTATTTCCAATAAATCCTTGACCCTCCACTTTACTCCCAAGCCCCAGCTTAGTTATAGAACATAGAACATTACAGCACAGTCCAGGCCCTTCGGCCGTCGATGTTGTGCCGACCTGTCATACCGATCTCAAGCCCATCTAACCTACACTATTCCATGTACGTCCATATGCTTATCCAATGACAACTTAAATGTACCAAAAGTTGGCAAATCTACTACAGTTGCAGGCAAAGCATTCCATTCCCTTACTACTCTCTGAGTAAAGAAACTACCTCTGACGTCTGTCCTATATCTTTCACCCCTCAATTTAAAGCTATGCCCCCTTGTGCTCACCTTCACCATCCTAGGAAAAAGGCTCTCCCTATCCACCCTATCTAACCCTCTGATTATTTTATATGTTTCAATTAAGTCACCTCTCAACCTTCTTCTCTCTAATGAAAACAGCCTCAAGTCCCTCAGCCTTTCCTCGTAAGACCTTCCCTCCATACCAGGCAACATCCTAGTAAATCTCCTCTGCACCCTTTCCAAAGCTTCCACATCCTTCTTATAATGCAGTGACCAGAACTGTACGCAATACTCCAAGTGCGGCTGTACCAGAGTTTTGTACAGCTTCACCATAACCTCTTGGTTCCGGAACTTGATCCCTCTATTAATAAAAGCTAAAACACTGTATTCCTTCTTAACAGCCCTGTCAACCTGGGTGGCAACTTTCAAGGATTGTCAACCTGGGTGGCAACTTTCAAGGATTATGCCAACCATCTAAGTGCATTGTCTCTCCATCAAAGGCAGAATGGTGGTGACTGTCACTGACATCTTCCTGCCTCAGTAACCAATGTTGCCAATGCTGAATTACCCTCTGCTCTTTTATGTTGAGCTACGCCACCCCCTTTAACAGTTCTCGCCCTTATGCAGCTCAGCAAGCTGCCTGCAATCCTCAAAATGCCCTTCGCCAATTCTCCCACCACTGCAGTGGTCCGAATAGACCAACATCCCCTCCCTACCCCCAGTTTGACTTTCAGTAAACAGGCCCCCCGGATTGAGTGCAGCATCTCCTACCACCCTGGCCAAATTGGTAGGACAGCTCCAACTGTTGAATAACCAGACTCCTGACTGATCACTGTGCAACTGAATTACCTCAAACCTCCAGACTGGTTGTGCTGGGTCTGTAGAGTTGACTGGCCTGTTCTGCAGGACACCTGAACCTGAATGCCCCAAGCTGCAGACTGACCTTGTCCAAGACCTTGACTGAGATTGGACGATGCCCTTTCCTCACTGTGGTGACTCCTCCATGTGACAACAATCCCCTTGATTTGATCAAGGACTACTCCCCTTATACTTGAGACATAGACATTTGGTTGAAGCATGTTCAGTATGTATGCCACATAAGTTACTGACACACAGACAGATCTGACAGTGATGATAAGGGTGCTGTACAGCAACGCATCCACTCTTGACCATTCTTTGCTGGAGAACAACACCATGAACTCTCTGGTTGCATAAGGCAAGATAGAAGTACTATGAGCCTTCAACTTGTGACTGACACACCAAAGTTCAAAAAAGCAGGGTAAGGCAAAGGTATTGTAAGCACCCAAGTAGGTGCAAACTAAATGAGCACTAAGACAGCAAGCAAAAAGCCACGACATGTACCATTATGCGCAAAGTATATGCTTGTCCTGGTGTGCAAAGCAGCTCCAAAAGGTGTAGTTCTGAGGAAGCTCTGAGGAATGGCCACCAGACCTGAAATGTTAACTCTGTTGTTCCCTTCACAGATGCTGCCAGGTCTGTTGAGCTTCTCCAGTAACTTTGCTTTTGTTCCAAAAGGTGCAGTATTGATGTCTTCTATTGTATTATAAGAGTGAATGAAAGATGTGCCGTGACAATGTTGCGATACTGGTGTGCGTCTAATGCTAACCTTCATAGCCATGGGTTTGTTAGTCATTAAACAAAAACAGACACAAAGAACTGCAGATGCTGGGAATCAGAAACAAATATTGAAATTACTGGGGAAACTCAACAGGCCCGGCAGCATCCATGGAGAGAAAACAGAGTTAGCATTTTGGATCCGGTGACCCTTCTCCAGACCTTTCTTAAGAAGGGTCACTGGATCCGAAACCTTAACTCTGCTTTCTCTCCATAGATGCTGCCAAACCTGCTGAGACTGTTTTCGTTAATAGAATAGATTGAGATATCCTTTATTGTCACATGCACTCCAGTACAGGAGTACAGCGAAACGTTTTTACAATGGCTGCCTCGAATGACACCATCTTAGGTACAGGTACCTAGGTACAAATCTTACAGAGTAAAAAAAAGTGTTACCGAGTAAGAAAAAATTCAGATTAGCATGTAACAGTGGAAAAAGTCCAGAATGATAATAAGTGACCATCAGTACTTAAGTTCCAACCTCAGCCTGTAGGCCCCAGACCACAAGGCCACACTTCCTCCACGTGCCGGCCTCCATCCAGAACTTGCTCCACCGTGGGTCTGGAAATTGCCTGGTCACTCTGCCACGGGATTTGACCCGTGCTCGTTCTTCCACAGGATTCAGCTGTGCTCGCTCCGCTCCACCACGAGAAACGGCCCATTCGGTCCGCTCCTTGACTACACTCTCCATGCTGGGTGCGGGTGGAAGGGGAAGAAAAGAAAAGCGACGAAGAGGAGAAAAAAAGAAGGGGAAGGGAGAGGAACTGGCGAGCAGACGATCTCCAACCGGAGTGTCCTACTGTGCCGCCATCTTGGCCTGAGTAAATGGGCCTCTGCCCATGAAGTGTGGATGGAATCCTGGAGTAGCGGCAGTCATCCGGTACCCGTTCAGACTTTGATGTCGGGAATTATTGTTATCTACTTTCTCTTGAGTGCCTGGGAAAATGGCAACCTGCACAGAAATGAGGAAAGGTTACATTGTAATAAGATGTTAATGCACGCAAACAGGCTGTTCACTGTTCACCAATGGAACATGAAATCTAGGAGCAGAAGCAGGCTATTCAACTTCTCGAGCCTGCTCTGCCATTCAGGGTATTCATGACAAGCCCTCTAACTCAATGCCATGTTCCCGCTGTCATAGAAAAGTGCAAACATAGAAAACAAGCGCTGGAGTAGCCCATTCAACCTTACAAGCTATCTCTTCCATTCAATGTGATCAATGGTGGATCATCCAATTGTGCACGCTATTCCCAGTTTCTCCTTTATCCTTTGATCTCCCTAGCCTAAAAAAAACTAACACCTCCTCAAACATTTGACGTTTTGTCCTCAACCATTTTCTGTGGCAGAGAATTCCACAGGCTCACCACTCTCCAGGTGATGAAATTTCTCCTCATCTCAGTCTTTCAATGAAACTCAATGAGGATGCTTTTCGTTAACTAGCCTTTTGTGTCTGCTGGAAACACCTTGCACCCCTCCCCCTTCACAGTGTACCCTCATTCTCTCTGCTTCTTTTAGTTTAAGCCTGGTTACGACTTTCCAAAGACACACCCTCCTTACAAATCATTGCTTCTTTACAAATGCCATCTCTTCCTCCACACTTAGGTTACTCCTATAGCTCAAATAAATCAATCAATATTTTTGTTTACTTAAGTAATTCATTGCAACACTCTACCTTGGCCTCTTTGTTTCTCTTCCTTTCTTTTCCTCATACATTTTCACAATTTCCTGAGAATTCTCACTTTCCACCAGATGCATAACCAGTCCTCCAGTGTACTCTATTTAACTGCCAACAGATTAATACGTTCATCTTTCTCTCTCAAATCTCAGCCCACGTTCCTGTTATCCAGTGCTGCCTGCTTTGGTATATTTTTCCTCAATTCTTCCCAGAAAAACAGCCTATTTCCCCTATCGTCTTTTTGTATGCAGCTGTCTTTGACATGCTCGGACATCTTCATGTAAGCATCAGTATTCACATCTTCTCCCAGAAACTCAATTTATATCAATAGATTGATTATACTGAGTTAATAATAATCTCCCAAAGTAAACACAAAAAAAAGATAACTGGTCAACATTTGTACATTTTGAGGGGAAACAACTCAAATAGAGTTCTTTTACTTTCACGAGGACAATTTTTTCATTTACTTGCATTTAACATGCAATATTTTATCAAGCATGAATGGTTTACATTACCTAATATGCTAAACTCTTTATTATTATGAGCAAATATCCTCCTGCATAAGAAAAAACCCTTAATATATTAAAAATGAGCCTTCAGTCTCCTGCAATTGAAGTGCATTTTGTTTAATATCTTCACTCAGCCTCATAACCAGAGATAACAGGATGAATTTTAATATTCTGACCCACTCATCCAAGGAGACAAACATGACATTGCGAATTTGGAGGGATTTTATTATAAAAGGGATTTTATGAAGTTGGCCTTGGCATTAACTTTTCACTTCCAGTTTCCTGACCTATCAGTGAGTGCAGTTATGATAATGACCCACACTTGACTGTTGAAGCTGCACAATTTACAGGGACTCTGCAAAGGTCGAAATGGAACCATTCCACAAGCATTGAGAGAGACATCTGTTTGAGTGGTGGAGTCTCAATGAGGCAAGTCTGCACCAGAGTTCTCTAATGCATGGCTGGACGTCATGCAATGAGCTGCAAGGGTCACCTGGGAGAATGTGTCCTCAGCTAAGGGGAAGAAGAATCCTCCTTTGCAGAATGAGCAGAACTGACTAAAAGTGGCCAAGGAGGTGGGCAGCACAACTGTGGTATGTGACAGGTCTTGAGCCTTACACAAGGTTCAATGAGCGCATCAGGGCAGAAAAATTCAGGTGCAAACTTCCTCACTCAGTGTTCCCAGCCTTTTCATGCTTGGCAGTTCAGAGACCAGCCTCGGAGGTGCACCCTTCCCCTCTCTTGAGCCATCCTCTCAAATCCCAATCCAACCAGCTATACTGATACTTGCCTTCCTCCCCTGGTCACGTCACAGCCATCCCTCACAGCAGTGGCCTTCAAAAAACATTATCAATCCTCACACCCTTCCTCTCCTTGCACGAGCAGAGAATGCAGAATTCCAGGCAGAGACAGTGAGCAGCCAGTCAATACGACCCTGATTACTATGGAGGAGAGAACATTGAAAATAAGTCAAGTTTCAGCACACATCATCATGGAAATGGGGGGGGGGGGTCTCCCCACTGTCTTGCTGGAATCAGACCCACGGAGCTACATGCTGAAATACTCAGAGATAACAAGGTGTAGAGCTGGATGAACACAGCAGGCCAAGCAGCATCACAGGAGCAGAAAGGCTGACGTTTTGGGCCTGGACCCTTCATCAGAAAATAGGCTTGAAATGCCAGCCTTCCTGCTCCTATGATGCTGCTTGGCCTGCGGTGTTCATCCAGCTCTACACCTTGTTACCTCAGATTCTCCAGCATCTGCAGTTCCTATTATCTCTGATGAAATACTCACTCAGACTGGCTTGATGGTAAGGGGAGGGCATGGCGTAATGGCATTGTCACTGGCCTGCAAATCTACAGAGCTGCATAATGTTCTAGGGACCCCTGTTCAAACCCTGCCTTCATTCATAGAGGAGTTTGAATTCAAGTGTAAAAAGTGTGTAATTAAGAATCTACCAATGACTATGAAACCATTGCCAATTGTTGGAAAAAGTCATCTGGTTCACTAGCATCTTTCAGGACAGGTAGCTGGATCCGTACCTGATCTGGTCTACATGTGACTCCAGACCCACAGAAATGTGGTTGACTTGTCTCTGGGCTGGGCAATAAATGTTGGTCCAGCAGCAATGCCCTCAGCCCATGAATGAATTTTTAAAAATAGGTAACTTCAGACCAAATGGCTGAGCCAGCCTTGGTGTAAGTGGGATTGTCTTTGGTAGGACCCACACTGGGTCCAAAACCCAGTGGACATCAGCCTAGAGTAATCTGGGCCGTCAGAATGGGTCAATAAGCAATCCATCTCTTTAACCTGCTGACAGCTCAAGGGTAGAACAATGTAGAAGTAATAGCAAAGAAAATAAAGAATTTGCTGTAGAATGCTAACCATTTCCATGTTAATATTGTTAAATTGGTGCATTGGTCTCCCATATCATTGTTGCTGATCACTTGTGGCATAGCCTTCAGCATCGAAGGACATTATAATAAGAGGAAAAGACAAGCGCTCAGTCCCAGTGAGATGAATAGATTGTTGACTGTCAGAATGCTGAGGATTATGGGGGGGATGGTTAATGCAGCTAATGCATGATGCATTGATTAGGCAAATGGTTGCACTGCCTCACATTTGCTGAAGTATATGCCTAATAGGAATGGAGTTACCATAAGTATCCTGACCGCATCATTCTCCTGTTGCTCCTCCTTCAAAATACAGAAGGATTCTCACCCTTCGCTTCCTGTGGCTCCAGTCCACACTGCTACACAATATTATGCAAGGTGTAGCACAACACTGTCATTCTGAATACCCT
Source organism: Stegostoma tigrinum (assembly GCF_030684315.1). Classification (NCBI taxonomy): domain Eukaryota; kingdom Metazoa; phylum Chordata; class Chondrichthyes; order Orectolobiformes; family Stegostomatidae; genus Stegostoma; species Stegostoma tigrinum. The sequence continues at coordinate 60,835,173 of NC_081368.1, forward strand.
TGCTGGTATGTATGGTAGGCCTCTCCGGATCGGTGCAGCCACTTGAAGGCACATCTTCAACAAATAACTTGTTCAGTCTTGGCTCTGCCTTTAGTGGTACCTTTCTTGGGTGTCAGAGGTGGAGTTTCTCAATATCCTTAGAGAGCAGCCCTTGTCTCCAAGGAGCTATCTGCTTAATTTGCTCAGAGACTTACAAGAGCAGGATGAAAGCATCACGATGTGCAGGATAAAATTTTAGTTGCTGCAAACGAGTGAAAGGGATGCCTTTCAGTAAGATGAATGTTGTTGGCTGCTAGACTCAAGGATTAAAAGTGCATTCCATTGCACTAACAGCAGACACATCTGTCCCACTGTATCTGCCATCCACTAATAATATGTTTGAATGAAATAAAGAGTTCAGCAGGTACTGCTACTTAACACACTCACATTTTCTACTTTTTTAGACTCCTCCATGCACAAATACCAGCTCATTCTAGCAAGTTAAAATTAGTCCCTCACCCCATTGTGCAGCACTTTCAGTGTCGGTATGTCATATAACTATGATTAGACAGCACACAATTCCCACCTTTGCGAGTGTCAAAAGACACGCACAATATTCTATTGGTCAGACTCTATTGGGTGGCTCAGTGGCTCAGTGATTAGAACTGCTGCCTCACAGCACCAGGGACCCGAATTCAATTCTACCCTCGAGCAACGACCTGTGTGGAGTTTGCACATTCTCCCCATGTCTGCGTGGATTTCCTCCGGGGGCTCTACTTTCCTGTCTCTGGCCAACGGTGTGCAGTGTGGATTGGCCATGCTAAATTACCCATAGTGCCCAGGGATGTGTAGGTTAGTTGGATTAGCCATCGGAGATGCAGGCGCACAGGAATGGGGTGGGGGTGCTTGGTCTGGGTGGGATGCTGTTTGGAGGGTCAGTGTAACTTAATGGGCTGAATGGCCTGCTTCCGCACCAGAGGGATTCTATGAGATGATAGTAATAGATCTCTGCTGTGCAGATAACCAAAGGAAAAATGAGACTGTTTTTCGTTGCTACACCTACAGTCATATCACCACATAAAACATGCAGCACACAAGGTCGTTGTTCAGTCCATCAGACTTGTAATGGCGTTATGGAAGAGCTTTATAAGTACAGTCCATTGTGACCATCCCATAGCCCTGCAAGATTTTCCTTTACATTTCTCAATTCCCACTAAAATGACCCTTCATTTTTTAAGTGAATTAAATGAATAGAAACTAATTACTATCTAAATCTATATATATAAATAGAAACTAGTATAGCTAATTAGTAAACCAGCGATGCCCGCATCCCACAAATGAATAGCAAAAACACTTTGTTGATAATTCTGGTGTTAACATTCTATTAAAATTCTGAAACTTTAGCTTTACAATAGCAATTATGTCATTTTTAGAAATCATTTGTATAGTAATAATAAGCAGCAACACACATATTTTCATTTTTACATATCTCTTTTCATCATAAAACATAATTGCAACATTCTCAGTCAAACTATTTAAATCATTCAGACATTGCGGGTGAGGGCTAAGTACCCTCCACCCCCAAGAGACTGAAGCTTAAATGCAGCTCAGGGATGCATGACAAAAAGGGTAATAGCTCCTTAAATTGTTATAGGTCATTAATTATATAGGTCTGACAGTTTTCGTCAAGGCCCCAGTAGATTCAAACTTGGTCCAAACAATTGACAATGTTTTTGCTATCTCAGCTGTTCGGGCTCAAAACATGGTGTTTGACTGCCACACTAAAAACGTGAAGGATGGACTCCTTGTCACAGGATGAAGGCCCATTGATTGTTCAGGCATTTTCAGGATGTGTACTAATATCAATCAGGAAGGAAATTTGAGCCAGAAGTGCTTTGTCAGAAAAACAAACCTTTAGAAGCACCATGAAAGAAGATCAATATTAGCATATAAAGGATTCAGCCCTTCCATAGGAGAAGATATTTAAGAGTTTGAAAGAGCTCAGTGGATTTTTCAGAGGAGTGCAGCTGAACAAAATAATGACCAGAAATTTCTCATGTTTGATCCTTGGTCTCTGCTCTGTTTTGTAATGAGGATAGAAGCGTACATACAGCCTGCTGTTTATGATATTGGGTGAGTGGCTCTTAAACAACTCATTGTTTGAGTTTATAATCGTGTCAAATGATAATCCCACTGTGGTGCCAGGGAAGGGTGTGCCTTTGGTGAGATTGGGGCTGATCATATCACCAAATTCAAGAAGTTGGAAATGCTCAAAAAGAAAAAAGTATTCAATGTGGGATTTGAGAGGTATTAAGGTATGATGACCTGAAAATTGGATTGTGCTTGAAGCAGGATGCAAATACATGCTTATTCTATGAGCATCTCCTCTCAAATTGGTAAAGATTTTTCCATAGGGGCCCAAGGCATGCGTCTCCAACAGACATTGGATCTGGTGCAAGTATAAATCAGGAACTACATGAGTGAACTGCACATGACCATAGCATAGAGATTGTGGCCAGGATATTAAAGCACTCAGCGGTCAACTGCCTTTGATAGACCTAATCTGCAAGCTGCTGCCAGCCACCGCATGTCCCATTTCTGATTATCGCCCTCCACCTTAGTACCCAAGCTGATAGATCTTGGTCTTCCACACTCACCGGCACCTGAGGAATTGTGTGTTGCCTCTGGGGCCATAACTCTCCAAGACCCACTTGCCAGCCTACAACTACGAATCTGAACCCTTGCAAGGAGTTGGATCTTCAAGAAGGAATGTGAGTAGGGTTTGCGGCTGGTGGGAGGAGGTAGGGATATAAATAAGGGAAAATGGGAACTAAAAACATGTGCTCAAATTAAATTAAAGGCAAAATCTGCCTGGTCCCCAAATTTTCATAGGTCCTTTATATTTGGCTGTGCAATCACTACTTCTACAATAAATGCTAAAATAGGAAATAAAGACATCATACATTTGATCATTTATTTTCGTACTCAAGAAATATAATTAGATTTACTGCTGAATGGCTTTGTGTTTTAGATTAAAGTTTGCCATTAAATTCAAATGTGAAATCACTCGAGTAAACAATGATTTTGCATTAACAGAATTAGTTGTTTTCTTTGTTTACTGATGTCAGACTTAATTTGCAGTGAGTATGTGTCAGATGTTTCATTTGTGCATTGCAGTGCAGCACGTGCATGTTGCAGGCTTTGAGCCTACAACATTGGAATAATGTTAAGAAAGTATAGTTTTTACTTTGCTTTTGACTAGTTTCAGTCAGCTGAGGTGCATTAAAGTGGCACTCAATAAATTATCCAACATCAGATTCAAACACCTAGGGTGATTGATGTGGGTGAAAGATCTGGGAGAGTCATACAAGAAATCAAACAGGGCCTGTCTAGAGATTGGTGGCAAAATGTTGCATTTTCCAACGTAGTTTGAAAATAGAAATGAGATTCCAGCAAATGAATGGCAAGAGTTCTATGAATGGAATCTATTGCCTGTTACCAACCTCATAACCGCAAATCTTACCTCATTAATATACAACTTCCCATCGAAAAACAGGAGAGAAAAACTAGATGCTGAGAATTCCCCCAACACGCAAGTCAGAATGGGTACCTGATAATTCCAGCTTGATGCTTGGTCCTCCAGACTACTATCTTGAACACCTGTCGCCAACATTTTTCAAGCTCCAGGCCGGTGACTACATGGACCCCACGTTCACAGACAGAGATATTTACACCTATTGTGGAAATCTCAGATTCACTTACAGTACACTTCTGTACTTCTGTGCTGCAATTGAGCAAAGTGACAACTAACATTGGAATGCTGCTGTTTGCAAGCGCAGGCATCCAGCTCAGACTGCACCAGACTGCGTCTCAAGGATACTCACTTTCTCAGCATTCACTGACCTGGCTCCTACCTCAATGCTCACAGCATCCCTGCCTCGTTTTGCTTTCATGTTCTTTGTCCCCTCAGCCTCAAGCTGACAGTACTGCTGTATTAACTTGCTGTTCAGTGCAGACACAAAGCCAGTCAGCTCGTCATTGTTGTCAGTGGTCATCAGTCAAAGTGTGGGTGTCTTGCTGTATGCCAAACGTCTGCCTCAATTTCACACCAGCATCATGTACCAGCAGTTTGTGTGGCAAACAGTCTGTGTGTGCAGCAAGCAAACAGCATTGTCCCAAAGTCTAAGGGGAGCATTCCTCAGTGAAGTTCAGGGACACTCTCATCAGTGAGGGCGTTGCAGCACAGTAAATCAAGGGTCCCCTCCGATATCAGGCCAGGAGTTCCAACGTGGCCATTCAGCCACTCCAAACATTGCTCCTTCGGTGTGAGGAGCTGAAAGTCGGAAAGTTGACATTGTGTTCACTAATGTCCTTTAGGAAAGAATGTATGCCATCCATTTCCAGTCTGTCCTGAACCCTACTTTAGATGCTCATGGGGTTGACTCTTAAGTGGCCCCTCATATGGCCTAGCAAACCCCTCAGCTGTATTCAAAAAGGAACCTTCTAAAGGCCAAATAGGTACGGACAATAAATAACAGTCCACATCCCATGAATGAATATAAAGTCTTAACCACTAATTTCAATTTCTTTTTTAGTCGATTGAGAGCTTACAGTCTAATGGAAATGGCTCTGTGTTATTTATGGCTGAGTACACATCTAGACAAGTCCGTCCTTATGTCACCAGTGGTTAAATCTCACAAACTTTGCTTGATTTTCAAATCCTCTATGCCTGCACCGTCCTGTTTTCATGAAAAAGATCCTTAACTACTTCTCTAATCATTTTGGTTGCGATAATTGCATCTGCTCTTTCAGACTTATAATTAGCTGGTGGTAATGCTCTTGATACACTATGTATCAAACTTGATGTAACCATCATTCTGATTTGAAATCAGAATACAAAATCCTACAAGGAGTGAGCTGCAAAAAAAAGAAAATCTATAATTTTCAGGTGTCGGCCTCATTTAACCTGATTGAAACACCTTTGAAAATCAATTTATTGTTATGTGGAAGGTTTTGTTCCTTAGAGCATTTACAGAACATATTTTCTACGCAGTTGAACAAGCAGATTATAAAGTTGAACATCACCTGTCCTGGATCAAACTTGCAGATACGAGTATAAATGTAGAAATAAATAGAAGATTGCAGTTTTATAATATTTTTATTACACTTCACAGAAGCATAGTCAGTTAAAACTCTGAAGTCTGCATCATCCATTTTTCCCAAACCTGCCACAAACATGTGTTCCATATTTATTGCATCAAAAGGGCTGGACTACCAAACCTCTACAGCAGGATGGCTATTAGCACATGAAGGATTGCCAAGGACAATAGATACTTGCTCCCATAGGTATGTGCCTCAGTGAAAGGTTTCAGTCATTAACCTAGCCTTCTCTTTGTGTAGAAGCCCTATTTTGTTGTAAGGACTGCTATCTGGGACACTCTAATGGATTGGTTGCTAAGAATTAATCTGGTCTATTCTGGCTGATGTAAGATGACCTGCCTCACAGTTCCTACAGATTGCATTGATAAAACCCACTCATGGGGAGTGATTTACAGAACTGATGACTGGGGGTTTGGGGTGTTTGGGGGGGGGTGGATGGCGGTTATTGGAGTGGGGATATATAGCTTCACTGTACATCAACAGTCAGAAAGACTTCAGCTAAATTCTGCTGACTGAAAGCCCATCAGCAAATGTTCCACCTCAATTGCAATGGTGTATCACAAATGACTTAATTTACTCTATCCAACGCTTGCTGCACAATAATACTGCTAAGATATTTTATTCCTCTAACAAGCACTTTTTATGTGTGGAAGTGCTAAACCGTGAGTGACCCTTTTATTCAATCCTTTCTGTACAAAAATATTCTTGTGACTGACAGCAATGCTCTGAATGATGGATCAAAGCTTTAAAGTTTGACTTTGTATCACAAAGTCCTCTTCTGAACAGAAATACAAGTTTTTATCCATGAGATTGTGAGAGTTTATAGACCTTTGAGAAACCACGGTTGGCTAGCATTTAATTGTTGTCATCTCTTTTTCTAAATATATATGCCTAACCTTATCTTTGTTGCAGCCTTGCCCTTGATATTAATCGTAAATTTCTCATTCAGGTGTTCTTCAACATCACCTTGTCAATGTTAAAGTGTTGGTGAGAATATTTCATTGTACCCATCACCACAAAATGATTCCTAATGGGCAAATCCTTTTGCATATTCCTGACACATGCAACCAAGAGGCACATTTCAATCTGCTTTATATAGAATTTGCTGTTGTATTTGTAAGACCTATTACATTTCACACAAACTCTGTGCAACAATTAGCAATTTAATCTCACAGGAAAATGCATTTCCAATCTGCAAAGGTTCCAGAGTAAAAATTAAGAATAGACTTACTGAAGCTGGTCTTGCTCAGAGAAAGTACATTTTTTGAACACAAAATGGTAGGGAGGCTTAAATATTGCCGAATCTCAACAAAAAGATAAAAAATTGCATCTTATATAATACTTGACTAGATATAATCCAGAGTTGCCATCTAATTTATGATGCGGATGCTCTGCTCCGTTATGTATAAATTTCCAGTTTATCATATTTTAAATATCACACTTCCGAGCGCTGCAGCTATGGAAGAAAATACAGTAATTTCATGCTGGATCCTGAGGATCAGTCTCTATCCATGTGGAAACTCCCATCACCATCAGCTATTAATAAGTAATTCACCTCCTTTCTACATCAATTGAACTTTTAAGGTTAAGGAGACAGATCTGGCCAAATGAAATGGAATAATAGATTATGTGTTGCATGGTATAACACCATTAACAAATGTATAATCTGATTTACTGTCAGCAAGGTTGTAAGAATTCTGCTAGAGTTTACATTAGCATAAAAGTGTACCCATAGGTTTAATAAAAATGGAATGCATTTTTGAGTCATTATTGAGGACATTAAAAAGTTTTTACCGAATCAAAAACACTTAGGTACCAATTATATTCCACTAAATCATGTTACTTCCTGTTCAAGAAGAGCTAAGAAAAACCAAACAGAAAAGGACACATCCATAGCCAGACATTTCAAAGCATGTTACACAGTGTAGTCAAGACTTCCAAAAAAGATCTGTCTCATAAATGTTGTGACACCTGTACGAACTAAGTTCTCAGAAGTATAGTTTAACTATGAAGGAAGCAAGAGAGCTGCTTTCAAGTGGAAGACTGGGAGAAGGTAAGTAGCACCGAATATGGTTGCTATAAGATCTACGGAACTTGCTGTTCATGTTGGACTCAGATTTATAGTCTTAGAGCTGAGTAATTGACTCTTAAGATGGTACTAAACTTAAAGCAGCTTTGGCTGAGAGAATTAAGGCAGTGAAAGGGACGTGAAAGAACATGCACCGCATTGGAAAAGGAACTTCAGTTTCGCTAAATGTAATGCCCTGCATTTTGGAAGACAATATGTGCAGCATGTATAGACCATTGGTATGTGGAATTTACAGAAGGGCCAAGTGAGGAGTTAAGGATATTGAGAGATGTGTCAGCAATCACGTCCATAGGATGAGGTTCTACATTGAACAGAATGCTGGGTTGATTCATAGGGAAGTGATATGTTGTTATGGACATGAGGGGGCCGGTGACTCTTTTTTAAATGCAGTTTGAAAGCCCATTTCCGTTTATTAACTGAAAGAAGTACACCACAAAGATTTCACATTTTAAACAAAAACTTTTACTGTACAAGTGTTAAACAAAGCAAATACTGCTAAGTTAACACTTTTTTTAATAAACATCTATTCTTTAACTCTGATTTTTTTAGCAGGACATTCCTTGTTCTCTGATATAACAAGGCGTCGAGCTGGATGAACACAGCAGGCCAAGCAGCATCAGAGGAGCAAGAAGGCTGACGTTTCGGGCCCTGGGAGAGGGGAAGGGAGTTCTGAAATAAATAGGGAGATGGGGGGAGGCGGATAGAAGATGGATAGAGGAGACGATAGGTGGAGAGGAGACAGACAGGTCAAAGAGGTGGGGGTGGAGCCAGTAAAGGTAAGTGTAGGTGGGAGTCAAGGAGGGCTTGTTCTCTTTTTATTTCAATGCGAGAGCTTCCAGGATCTTGAGGGTTCCTTCAAACCAAGTTGCATCACAGCTTTCAGGAATTTGCTTCGATTTTCCTCAGTGTTCCACCTATTCTCTATGGGGTCCTTCCCACAGGCTTACAACTAAGAAACTATCCAACTCTCCTTAAGCACCTCATGTTTGTGGGCACCCTGGTTCCAGCATGGGCAATTGCTTAGCATCTCCAACTCAGAAAAACCCTAACTCCTGATAGTCCTTCTCTTCTTCTCTGCAACTTCTGAGAACTCATCTCTCTGCTTCTCAAAGGCTAATCCCTGGGACATACTGGCTTCTTATGTGAGGAAACACAAGTAAACCCAAAATCAAAATATACCCCCCAGCAATGTATCCCATGGCAACATGGCTGATCTGGGATATGGCTTGTTCAATTTTAAACCTGTCATTTGCTCTGAAAAGTGTATCATACTTTAAGACCTCAACTTGTTCTGATCTGGAACACACTGGAATAATTCAAATGTTTTATGAAATCAACTGTAGACTTCTCAGGCAGAATTGTACAAGAACCTAAATGATGTGAACTGTGACAGAATCACATGAGAAATCTGGTAAGGCCCATTTCAACATCAGGAACAACTCACCGCATCTTTTATGCATCAGTCAGGCATCCAGCCAAGTTTCTTACTCAGCAGTGGATGAGTTGCCTGTCAAAGGGGATTATTAATTGCACATTTCACCTCATTAATATGCAGCTTCCGTTTTACCAAATGCACCAAATAAACTAGACATCAATGATTCTTGGAACAGAAATCAGCGTGAGTGCCTGGTGTCTTCAGCTCTATCGAGTGCCTCCAAGTTGCTCAGCGTGCAACAGCATCTCAGGGTACCAGCTGCACATGCCCCTCATCCACAGACAATTGGCATCTGCTTTTTGCCAACTCTGAGGATGGATCCTCTTGGCAACTCTCTGATCAACTTGCAGGATGCCTAGGAAACACAGATCTGCATTGCAGGGCATAGCAGAAGGCAGAATTGAAGTGTTGCTACAAGGACACTTTGCACTCAGTAACATGCTGAGCTCACAGATAAGACCGGACTGTGTCTCAGGGCTACTTGCTTCCTCTCTCTCAGTACTGGCGCATAACATCCATTCCATGCCTTGTGGTGCCATGCTTGTTAGTGGATTGGTGCTTCAGACAAAACCCAAATGCTATCAGTACTGTAATTTTGAGGTGCTCTTTCACATAGACACACAGACAGGCTGCTTGTCATGCTTGCCAGTGGTGATCTGTCGAAGGTGAGTGGACACAAAAGACAAGGGCTAGCATCATTAAAGCGCAGATGAGCACAAGGACCTGACTCTGCACACGAGCACTATACTGTGGTTTAATGAAATTAAATACTCATCCCTCACACCAACTTCCCTCCCACACACCAGCCACACCACATCTCTGGCAACCACACCACCTCATATGTTCCATGCAACTTGATGTCTGATTGCACACCCCTATGGTCTCTCCCATTATCACCCTATTGTTTTCTGTACATTGGACACTTCACCCAGTTTATGTATTAAAATCACTTTACCCAAGGGTTCTTGTCAGGGAATAAGGGAGATAGAATTCCGTTAATGGTTCAACTCTATTTACTTAACAAAATATTATTGATTAAAAATGCCATGTGAACATTTCCTCAAGTTCCCACTATATTTACTCTTGCTCTAGTTCCATCTGTCTGATAAAGAATATTATCTGCAACAATCCATGTGTTTGAGCTTGGCCCTTGGAATCTCCTTCTTCTCCGTTGCCTCTCTTCCACGAAGATGGGTCTTGCAGGTCAGGGTCAGCCTTCTCCTGGGTCTTCTTTAGTTGCTGCATGGTCTTCTGTCATGTGTCTTGCTGTGAGACTCTGCTGCAAATCTTCACTGAGTCTTCAATGAGGGGGTAGTTTCCAGGAGTGTGTTCTTATCCCCCATCACACCGGACTTTTCTGAAGAAAGGCCTAGGCCCGAAACGTCAGCTTTTCTGCTCCTCTGGTGCTGCTTGGCCTGCTGTGTTCATCCAGCTCTACACCTTGTTATCTCAGATTCTCCAGCATCTGCAGTTCCTATTATCTCTGGACTTCCCAGAATGCTCTTTGGCCTTCGGATAATGATGTGGACTCAAATCATCCAACAGGTTCACGCCAGCACCCTTCACTGTTGATATGTCAAGAGGTGTAAAGTATACATACGCAGACAATCAGGATGCCAGAAAGTCTGGTCAACATCTCCAATATACAACCCTCAGAGTGGTTGCAAACAGTTCTTCTTGAACCAGTGTAATCTTTTTGACCCTGGTTTCCACTGTTCTCTGTCGCCGATAGCTACTGGCTGCTGTTTGATCTATTCTGGCCAATCTTCTGTCAAGCCCGCCTTCTCTGCTGTAGGTCAATTTAGAATGTTCAATTTTTGGCCTGTGATACCTTGCGGTAGAATTCCGTTAGTGGTTCAACTCTATTTACTTAACAAAATATTATTCATTAAAAATGCCATGTGGACATTTCCTCAAATTCCCACTATATTTACTCTTCCTCTAGTTCCATCTGTCTGATAAAGATGGAACTGTGATTCTGCACCCCATGGTCCCTTTGTTTGACATCTCTCCCCAGGACCAAAACATTTAGTGCATAAGTTCTGCCCCAATTTGCCTTAACAAAATGCAACACCTCAAATTTATCTAAATTAAACTCCATCTGCCACTCCTTGGTCCATATGATTAAGGTCCCTTATGGCCCTTTTCTTCCCTTCTAACCTATGGACCCATCATCCCAGCCCTTCATAGCTCCCTGATGCCAACTTAGTGTCTATGTATAGCAGGCCATGCCCCAACTACCATTATCCTCCCATTTCCACGCCGCTCACATTTAGTTCGGACCATGGCCAAATAGCAGGAGTTATGCTGCTAAAGTTACGTCTAATTACTTGACAGTTCAGAACTTTAAAAATACTTAAAGCTAAACAAGTATTTTGCATCAGTATTTACTGTGAAGAAGGAATGGAAGCTGGAGAACTTGGAGAAATAGATGATGACATCTTGAAAAATGTTCATATTACAGAGGTAGCGGTGATAACTTAAAACGCTTAATGGTGGATAAATCCCTAGGGCGGGTCGGATGTATCCCAGAACATTGTGGGAAGTGAGGGAAGTGATTGCTGGCCCCCTTGCTGAGATATTTGTATCATCGCCAGCCACAGGTGAGGTGCCAGAAGACTGATGGTGGTGCCACTATTTAAGAAAAATGATAAGAAAACAATAGGGAACTATAGACCGTTGAGCCTGACACTGCTGGTGGGCAAGTTGTTGAAGGGAATCCTGAGGGACAGGATTTACATGTATTTGGATAGGCAAGGACTGTTTAGGGACAGCCAACTTTGCTCTGTACGCGAGATCTTGTGTCTCACTAATTTGATTGAGGTTTTTTTGAAGAAGTGACAAAGAAGATTGATGAAGGCGGAGAGGTGGGCATTGTCTCTATGAAATTTGAGCAAGGTGCTTGACATGATTCCACACGGTACACTTATTAGCAAGGTGAGACACATAGAATCCAGGGAGAGGTAGATAATTGGATGCAAAATTGGCTTGAAGGTAGAAGACAGAGGGTAGTGACAGAGAATGTTCTCGGTCTGGATGCCTTCGACTGGCGGTGTGCTGCAAGGATCAGTGCTGGATCCAATGCAATATGTCACTTATATAAATGATTTGGATGTGACTATAAGAGAAATATTATGGTTGCAGATGGTTAGTGGCAGAGTGGACAATGAAAATTATCTCCGAATACAACAGGACCTTAATCATATGGGCCAAGGAGTGGCAGATGGAGTTTAATTTAGATAAATTTGAGGTGTTGCATTTTGTTAAGGCAAATTGGGGCAGAACCTATGCACTAAATGATAAGGCCCTGGGGAGAGATGTCAAACAAAGG